>NW_017805625.1:3861118-4105561 GCF_001891065.2 Hippocampus comes | reverse complement strand
TGCCCCCTTGGGGGGGGGGGGGAAGTTATTTCTACATTGTAACAATTTCAATAGATCCAATTAGTTTGACTTGCCAGCTTTAGTCTTTGGTGCTTCCTTTGCAACTTTTGGAGATTTTTGCACATTCGGCTCCACGTTCTCCACTTTGGCAGCTTTTTGCACAAGCGACTCCACTTTTGCAGCTCTTTGCACACTCGGCTCCACTTTTGCTTTGGACTCTTTACGCTTTGGTGCAAGCTTCAGATTTTTTTGGGGGAAAAAAAGCCATTGTTCATCAAGGGTGACGTGTTGTAACACCCTGCCCATCCCATTGAAAAACTTCTGGCTAAACCCCTGCGTCTGTTCAAAATTATTCATTAAATTTCTTTCGTTGAGCCAACCAAAAGAAATTCCATGGTTCACCACTAGAGGGCAAAAGTTAACCTTCCACCTCGTGTCATTTATTCAAAAGGATAAGCTCCAGATCGATGACGTAAGTCCCAGTCATTATTTCGACATTCATAATTGTATTTTACATTTGTTAGGCGGTGTGAAGTAAGATTTTTTGATCACAAAATTTCAACCTTGACTCAAGAAAAGGTTGCGAAAAACAGCGTTCCTGACTTTACCCGAAATTTGCCAACGACGCCTGTGGTGACGGTAGAGTTGGGAGGCCGAACCAAGGTGCCGTCCTCCAGGCCTTTCCTAAGGGCTCTGCGGACGAAGTACTTGAGGCGGATTTTGTCCACGGAAGGATACTTGCGCTTGATGAAGTTCTGGATGGCCTGTTTGGAGACCCCCTTTCTGGAGTCCAGCTCTTTGAGCGCCTCTACCACCATGACGCTCGTGCCCGGATGTAGGGCTATTTTACGCAGAGTCACCACACCTAAAAATCAAGAAAATGTTAAATCAGTATCAACCCCCCTCCCCCAACTGACGAAGAGCATCCATTTTG
Source organism: Hippocampus comes (assembly GCF_001891065.2). NCBI lineage: Eukaryota > Metazoa > Chordata > Actinopteri > Syngnathiformes > Syngnathidae > Hippocampus > Hippocampus comes. The sequence goes on along the minus strand of NW_017805625.1, from coordinate 4,104,627 downwards.
TTGCTTTTACCGGACTTTCTCGCCACTTTTGAGGGGACTGGCGAGTTTCTGGCGGCCGTCACTTCATTGAGAACAAACGTTCGCTTTTTAGGAGGCATACTTTCTTTTTCCAAGTAAACGTCAAATCCAAGAAGACACACACACACAAAAAAAAATGTAGACTTATAAAAAAGCAGCCCTTGGTGCAAATGGTGAGCAGCTCTGTCTTTTTAGCGAAGTCAGCAGGTGAGCGTCATCAAGCACCCGCTGCAAACAATTAACAATGAGGATGCTTCGGTACCACGTGACCCCAATACTCGAACACCTTATAATAAATATAAGCAAAATGATACAAATAAAACAAAGGAATATTTATCTGTTATCCAATCAAGATTTAACAAGTTTCCTCTTTTTTATTTGCTGCGGTATCAACTGGTGTCATTTATATGTGTTTCATTGTGTTGCTTATCGACCACTCACCAGAAACTCAAACACACTCACAAAAAGATGCACGTGTTTTGTCGAGAAAAAAAATATGTCTTTATTCATGATCGTTTTTATCAGACTTAAGATATTCATTTAACATTCTTTGAGCACACTGTTAAAACATGCATCTGCAGTGTGTCTGACTATGACAAAATGGCAGAATAAAGCAAGTTAAAGTGCTCTTATTTCTTGTTGATATTTTTACATGTTCCACATGGATAAAAGTAAAATATATAGTATGAGGAAAAATATATATGATAAGGAGTGTTTCAGCAACCTGTTGCCCAAACTACTTTCTGATCTGTTCTGCATTCTTTATTACATACAGCAAAAGTTGTCACAGCAAAGACAAATTTGTCCATTGCACAAATAACTTGTATCACCATAGTGAACTCTTTGTGGCATAATCTAGAAATACTGTACTTGCCAATATACCGCCTACAAGTTTGCTGCATGGACACATCTCAGTGTGAGTTACAATGTTGTTCTCACGAAAGCGCTTCCTGCAGAAATGCAAAGAAATTATTTGTGATTGGCCTTGTTTCCTACGTGTTTTTTTTTTTTTTTAGGTCTTTTGTTGTTAAATCCTTTCGGGGGTGCTGCAAACATCTGCTGCTGATGGTCACCTGCTGACACTCGCTGCTATGAAGAGGAGCAAAGATACTGTGAGAGGACTGCAGAGACGTGAAGCCGAACCGCACTCCATGGCATTTTCCTGAGTAAAACATGAAACATATGACATTGTATGAGGTACGCCATCACAGTTGTCTTAAGACCCAATACGGGAGCTGTATGATCTATTTTGCCTTTCATGTGGCATAAAAATACCTCAGGATGGAAAGGATGACATGATTCCGGCTTCTTTCTGTCTTTCTGAAATTTCAGTCTGTCACACTTCAGGGATTCGTTATGTTCAACGTAGTCAAGGTTACAATGTATTGGAAGTTGAACAATGAATCAAACTGAAATCGATGTCACAATGTGGTAAAATGCCATTTTGAAACTGCAGTCGCTGCAGTATGTGGAAAAAAAAATGCATTTCGGTTGGTCAGTAAATTATTATCTTTTTTTATTATTATCTGTTGTCTTCATAAGTTAGTTGCCAAGTCTAATTGAAGTAGCTAAATGACTAAAATATTTTTTTTTGCTTAAGTTGGGTAGAAAAATGTACGTGAAGAGGAAAAATAATCGCGATCGCAATATATTGTGTGTGTTCATGCTCACAAGCAAAGTTCTCCACATGTGTGGGGTTGGAAAGGATATACATGATCTCAACGGGATCCATCGTCACTGGTGGAGTATTGCTGCAGTCGCACGTGTTGTCCACGACAACCATGAAGAGATTGCTGCTGGGGATCTGCTGTATGACAAAGGATCTGCAGCCCCGAGACATGATATCATACACAGCATATAGTACCCGTGCCAAGAACAGCGGCATAGCGGTGGATCATTTGAGTCATTATGATTACGATCAAGATAGGAGTGTGGTACCTGACGCAGCCGTCACATTCCATGTTTCCGGTGGTCTCTTTAATGGTGCGTTCTGAGACAAAGGCGGGGTATTCTGTGTCACATGGCACCATCGTGGCCTTACCCCGAGATCTCTGAGCTGTCACAGAGCACAAAGAACTGAACATCAGAGATACGCACACAATCACTCGCAATATTGTATCCATAATCTGAATCACTTACATCTATTTTCATTAACATACAATAATATATAAAAACGCAATGATGGTTTATAGTTAAGCTGGAGTTCAATACTGTGTTGACACTGCGACAGGTTTTTATATTAAGCGATGGATATTGAAACACACTTGGTGGAGCAACATGGAAAAACAGAAAGCAATATGAGCTGGCATATATTTATCGTCTCTGATAACCAATTAATATTACGGAAGCTTCCTGAGGAATTGTTATTGTTTCCATGTACTGCATATCTGCATGCTGCATATTATGCTGTCCCAAATTCGCCGAGACGTGCACACCAAAAGGAGCAACGCGATGTCAATTAGAGTGGAAAAAAAAAAGTTCTTGTTCTGATATGCTGCCCCTCTTTCCAGCAGCGGATTAAGGGAATCAAAGTTGGGGTACCTAATTGTAGCCAAGATTTAGACAATCAATTAGCTATTGGTACCTTTGACCGAAAGATCGACATTCCACCAGCTGTACAGGTTGAATTCCAGCAGAAAACTGAAAAGAAAAACACAAGCGTACCTTTTATATGTTGAACATACGTTAGCATATTTTGTTCTGAACACGTGTCTTGGGTTATGACTGATGCAGATGATCAGCGGCCACAGCTTTTACACCTGCACATTTGAATGAAATATACTTCACGAGCTACAGTCCATCAAATATTCAGCTTTTACAAATAGAATTTTTTTTTTACCCTTTTAAACTTCTGTACGTACATTTGAGGGACAACATATGTGAACATTCAAATAAGTCTTAAATTGATTCGTTTCTATCTCAAATTGATCTCTTCTGATTGTGCAGGTGTACCTAATGTTGTGGCCACTGAGCGTATTGCGCCATCTCTTCACTTAAAGGCAACCCCGGGTCCATCTTACAACTTGATATCGTGCCCGTGCTCAGTGTTCCCGCTGAGAATTCTTCACTAAAGGAGCTTTTGAGGACACATTCTATATTTAATCCTTACATGACAAGTTCGGTCAGGATCCACTTGACAACACTGAAAGGCTGCAAGACAAAAACATCATGATCAAGTCCTCGCAGTGAATACGTAACTTCTTTATACGGACTTGTTTCATTTTCCATATCGCGCTTACATCCGACAAAGTGCGGGCACTGTCGCTACTCCCGGCGTACTCTCTGCAGAGGGCCTGGTAGTCGTAGAGGGTGATCCTGCAGCCATATAAGCGAAGAAGTTACAGTGCAACCGCGGCATACATTTTACGCCACAGCATCAAACATACGCGATGCGATTCATGCTAGTTTAGGCGTGAGACCTTTTGAACGAGCCCATTTGGAGGAGTTTGTTCATGACGGCACTTTCCACCTCGCCAAAGAAGAGCCCTGTCTGGGAGACGGGTTTCACAGTCCACAAATAAGGAATTGCACAAGTACAGCTGAACCTCGCTGAGTATAAGCAGAAGTAACAAGATCTGGAGATCGCAGTTATGTCGAAGTTCACCGTGATATACCGCGAGCGATTTCTTATATTTTTTTGGTTCAGCACTTGTGGATGTCATCAGTTTTGTGTTTGACTGCTGAGTTGTGCTCGGACCATGTGATGACCAGTGAGCTACTTTTCAAACGGTACCTGAGATAGCTCCTCCGTGACAAGAATGAAGCCGTTGTTGTCAATGAGGTAGCAGTTGATGTCCTGCCAAAAGAGACTCTTTCAGCAAATCGGGCAAGACTTCGTCTGTATCAGATTGGGGTGATTCTTCTTACCTCGCTTTCGCAGCTTATGCTGCATTTTCCATCCAGAGCTGTACACTGAGCACACAACAGAGATTCACAGGACACATATAATGAGTGCAGTAATTCGCAAACACTTCGTCACAGCACACGATCATCGGGTGGAACACAGGTCTGACAATTATTTATTTTACAACACATAATGAATCTTTGTTCATCTATCTGCAATGTGACAGGGCCAAAAATGAAATCTTCTTCCACTAGATGGCAGAAGAAACGTTTGATTAGGACGTGTCTCCACATAATGCCATTCATACAACAGATTAGGTCATGGCCCCCTTCAAATGTTAAACACTAAATCAACCCATGAGGAATATATATTTTAAATTATATTTTTTTTGTCAGATTTTTGCTTTGGTGGTGCACCATGAGATTTTTCAAATGTAAAATACAGTACATGCCATGGCTCAAAAAAGGTTTGGGGGAACCAAATGAGTACATGAACAGAGACTGTAGTTTGTTCAAGTACCTGTCTACAGGCGGTCCAAAACTTCCTCTGAAAGAACTCGAGCTTCATCTGAAGCCCCACAGCTGAATACAAAAATCGAGTTCCAGCATTTTTCACCGCTCTACCCCACCACCCCCCCACCTCAAAAAAAAGATCACATGATGTCACTGATGACATGGGAAATGATCATTACCTGCGACGATTGGTGATTTTCTGTCGTCAAGGAGCTGGATTGCTGTGCTTGCCAAAACAACACTTTTATTCTCCAAAGCTGGGAAGGAGGTGAAGGACAATGAATACATATTACAGTACTGTAACGATCGCACAGATTAACAGAAGTTTTATTTTCTCCACTAGATGGCGCCATTTCCACAGCCGCATTGCACAGTTTGACGGCCCAAGTATGAGATCATTGCTAACCAGGTGAGTTTGGCCATTCTGAAACAACAATGTGACTGAACAAACAGGTTGTAGGTAAAAAAGTAAATCGAGGTATAAATGTATGCACAAATGCTTATCGGTGACAAATGTGTATATTTAACTTTGGGCCTGTACCTGTATATGTGTATACATTTTAGACTGTAATAATTTATCCTAGGTAATTGTGAAGAGATAGGAAGGTTTTTTTTTTTGCTTTTGTACTGGATGTTCAAAATGAATTTCAATAAAGATGGAGGACAACATTGTGGAACAAGTGGTTGGCACTTCTGCCTAACGGTTCTTGGTATGAATCCCTGGGTCTTTTCTACCCGCATTATAAAAACAAGCATTTTACATGAATTGAATGATCCAAAGTGCCGATAGGTTTGAAGTCTGAGTGTGAATGTTTGTCTATACTGTACATGCCCTGCGACTGACTGACAACCAGTCCGGGGTGTACCCCACCTCTCACACAAGCCTCAACTTAGAACGGTCTCATTTCACCTGTGACTGTGATGGGGACAGATGATGCAGAAAGTGGACAGCTGATGCACTGATCAAGTAACAACCTATAAAGATTTTATTATTATTATTATTATTATTATTTTTAGATCAAGGATGGAAATGTCTGATCTGTTCTTAATTCCTGCACAATGACACTCACATATTGTCGGAAAATGGTACGTAGAACAAAATGCAGGAGCGTGAGGAAGAACACAGTTTGACACACTGGAGCTTCTTTCTGTTTGGGTGGAGCCTACCTGTGCTGAAGGGGATGGAGTAAACAAATGTGCCTGGGACTTGCTCCGCCGCTCGCTTGTACCACAGAGGAAAGTGATCTGCGTTAAACACGCCCTCCTTGTCTTCCGCTGTCAGGAAATCTCTGAGGATGCACACACAACTGACTGAGACGACGATGAGCAGAGGATGACATTGATCAAAATCCATCAGCGTCTTGCCTCATGCTGCAAACAGCGATGTGTGTCATACCGAGCAGTGACACTCACCGATTGGAGAGCTGATCTGCAGCCACAAACAGGTTGGTTCTTGACAGGCCAGTGCGCGTGCCCAGGAAGGCGATCTCGACTCCTTTGTCCGAGTTCCTGGTTGTGTTTTTTTTCCAGAGGAGAGGCACAGCGTCACGTACTCGCATTATTAGCTGCTGATTAGACACAAATTACAGAATCTGCAGGGCATTAAATACAACCACACCAACGAATGAGATCCAACTAAAGAGATACTGTATATTTTATCATATATCATTGTTGGAGACATGTCCATTTAAGCATATGGTAGGTTAGGGAAAAAAAAGGCATTATTATTGAAAAGGCCAAATAATTGATATTGGATGTCATTAAATTCTCCAGGCCTACCATGACTCTATCAATGCTTTTTTTAAAATGCTATTTTACTGTCAATTGCCCATGCGCGCAGCTTAGCGGAAACACTGCAGTACACAGTACATAAAAAGAGCAGCACGTGTATGATGCAGCTTAGCATCATCTCGCTGCAAAAAGTTAAAAGCTGTCTGTCATCCGTATGGCAACATATGTTGCGCTCCAACCTGTATGTACCTCACAGCCCTCATGGTGCCGTCACAGATGTACAAGTTCACTTTACCGCAATGCCTAAGGCCAAAATACCCCCTTCCATATGAGCACAGATGCAGAAACCTGGTCACAATCTGGATGTTTTTTTTCCCTCCATTCCAGCATGTCTGCATATTTCTGACTAGACAAAAGAATTCTTACTCTGATTTGTTGAGAGCCAGTCCAGTCCAGTAGGCCTCGAGCGGAGCAGTGACAACAGCATCAAATAACACTTCCTTGATCAGCTCTCGGTCACCTGCAAACGCAGTTTGGTATAAATGTACAGACAGTTACATTGTTCACCTCCTAAACTATTAGCGGTTTATAACTATGATGAAGTCTATTTCTTACACTTGAGGTTTGGCCTGCGACCCGTCATGAAGAGCTTGATAGCTTGAATCTGAGTCAGATGACGGTGCTCATGCTGCTCCTCGGTGTTGCAGTACGTCCTTCAGTCCGAAACGGAGACATGTTACATCACGGCCTTCGACATACCTCGTGAACAAAGAGGCATAACCTACATAACGCATGGATGCCCACTTCCCCAAACCATGCATTACATTACCATTCATCTGCCAGGGCGACATCTGGCTGTTCCAGATCACGGAGCCCTGAAAAACAAAAGTCAGTCACGCTTCAGCTGCGTTAGCACTGCTTAACTTAAACAATAAAAATTAAATGCGTCATTATGGGGAGTTTGTGCGAATAGTTTTCACTCTTCTCCTGTAGCCAAGAAAGCAACCGCAACATGATATCAACCTCCCTATGATGCAGTGCAGTTTTTCTCGAACACGACAAAACTGGAACCAAAATAGTAAACCGAGCGTTATGAACTTGTCATGTAAGAAATTTCTAATCCTTTTTACCTTTTTCAACTGACACGTTTCCTCTGAAGAAAAACTTGCCGTGGCCTCTCGAGAGGGCTACTCCAACACTGCCGACAACACACACACACACACACACACACACACACGTAAATTGATCTCAGTCTGTTAACGGTTTGAGATTAGAGCTGAAATGAAGTCACTGGAGAGGAAAATGAAACCCCCGCCCCACCTGAATGGAGTCCCTTTGATATCGGTGTAGTAATAGTCATTGTGCATCTTCAATACACGCCGCTGGAACAACAGATACAGGTTGAGATTCATTAAGGAAGAGCTTTGATCTGATATGGGGAGGGGGGGGACGACTCATAATTCATCCGCTGGCTCACCCCTCTATCAACCGTCTTCTTCACCTCCATGGAGAAGGTCCCCGTCCTCCTGTTCACCATGGCGTTGCGTAGCTTCAAGATAAAGCACACAGCGTGGCAGACTGAGAAACCTTTCGGATGTAATCACCGAGAGCATTGCTTCCCCGCCCGTAAATCAAAAGCTGTCGTACAATGTCGTCTTTGTCCTCCCACTCCACCTCAGAGAGATCCACGCTGCTGTAGTTGGGCTTTCTCCTTTTCTGACCCTCCTGATACTGCACAGAGGAACACAATGAACACAATTCAGGATCCGTTTCTTTTGCAGTGAGGAAAAATGTGTTCACATGGATGGAGCTGCAGCCTTGTTGTCAAAAGATGAACTGATAATACACATGATCAAATGTCATTTGTGATTCACTGGTGAATTGAATACGGATCGCTACGTATGAAACCCCGACACAGCCCTTGAGGTGGTTAATTATTGAACACATCATCTGTGAAATTAACACTGTCAGGTAAATGAAAAATAATTAATATGACTGATAGGGAATTCACGGCGAAATAACGCGACATGAATGCATTAAATGGTGCGTGTCAAATCCTGTGACTGAACATCATCAGTCAGTGCACAAGAAACAAACAGTCAATGACAACGATCACGGCACAGTTTGGAGCCACAGAGAGACACCAAGAAAGAGCGGAGACAAACACACGGACACAAACACCAAGTTGCACAGCGAGGAATAGCACTAACACTGGCACACACAGATCCACTAGCAAAGCCAGAGCTCCGGAGGGCCCGTCGGTCCCCCCCGGGCGAGCGGCTGTGGTCTCTGCCAGTGAGTGTTAAGTTACCTCTGGAAACCTCAGGCCAGCCAGCCCTATGAGTGGCCTTTATCCCTGCATGCATACATCAAAGGAAAAGGTGGGGATTACAGATCGTACATGCTCATTCAGCCTCCCGCTGACCACATTACACATTTGTCTCGGTGTGCCCTCGCCAACGGAGGCTACGTATACAAAAAAAAAAAAAACAAAAACAAAAAAAAAACAAGGAGGGTCACGTCAGGCAAATTTGTGACATGGTTTTGCGAACGCCCTTACCAAAGGCCTCAGGTCCGGATGCGTCAGGATGTAGCCATTGTTTGTGATGGCAAACGCATACCCGTGGATCCCTAACTAGAAAAGAGATGACATATATGATTAATCGTCAGCTTTTGACGAGCATTGGAATCCATTTTGTTTGACTGTAGATGCTTGTACCATATGTTTGGGAATGAGCTTCATCAGCTCCTGCAGAGGGATGTCTGTTCCGACGACCCCCAACAGAATACCCTGATTCTTCTGCATGAGGGCATCCGACACACGTGTTGAGACAGCGGCGAGTAGAGACAGATGCACAAACACTCACTCACCGTCTCGTTCTTAGTACTGAAGACAGGCATGGCGACTGTTGTCATCAGACTTGGGCCCGCTTTGTCATTTAACTGAAAAAAAAAAGAACAAAAGGAACTTCTGACGAATGATTGGGAAGATTTGGTGTGAGGAACTCCCGACATTTGCACTTTCTTTGCCAATCACAGCATTTGCACTTCGCTTCTCTGTCAAACAAAATTATCAAGAAATTCAAATGACACTTTGGCATATGCAGGAGGAGGTCGATATCTATGAAGGTGAGTCAAAAGTTTAGACTTTGGTACGGGGCTGTACTGAGTGCCATTCTAGTTGTATTTTTTTTTCACCCTGTAAAGTACACGACTCAAAACTTCAGAGAGGTTCCCCAGAGTGCCGTAGTCGCCGCAGAGCTCGCAAATAAGCAGGCAATGCCGGCTATGAGGGGAACGCATAAAATCTCACTGCACCGAGGCAAAGAAAATAGATTTCACTTGATTCCCGGCGCAAGCTGTTTAATTGCGGACTTCAAAAGATGTTAAGAGACGAATCGCCACGCTCCTGTTTTCAGACAAGAGGAGCAGGATAACAGCTACTGCAAGATGAAGACTGACCCCCCCCCCAAAAAAGTCAGTCTAATTCTTGAGCTGCGAGCGTGTGTGTGGTTTGTGCTTATTTGTGCATGCGCAATGGCATGAAGCAAACGAGCTGTAACGTGCGACACCTACCAGCTCATGTGACAAAATGAAGAATGGTGGCACTGAAGATTCATCACTACACTCACTGGAAGTGGAAACTAGGATGCTTTGGGCAACACACACACACACACACATGCACACATACGCTCACAGGCGACTCTCCTCCAATATCATTTTTATTATGCGCTTTCGCAGATAAAATGCAACGGTCCACACAATGATGAATGGTCTGTCCCAGCCAGTGAAAAAGGAGCATACGCATTCCGCTTTGCCCAACACCTACCTGTCTGTTTGTGCGTATGGTCCCCATGCTCAAATACAGTAGGTGTGAGTACAGTGAACACTTCTCTGGTGCTCTGAATGCTGATGGCAAACTTTCCATGAAATAGCAAAGCGTGGATGCGTAAAAAGTCTCAAAAAACGGCATTTTGTACAATTTCTCTTGCTCATGGGTTTTTCGGGTTTAATCCTACGTCCTTTTCTTTACACTTCCAGTCATGTGTAGAAGTAAATTGTTAAATAAATGATGCATGAACACTTCATTTGGCTGTACCTGATGATAAGGGAGAACTGTATACCGTTATATTTACCTTGTGTGCCTGGGAAAGCTGTTGAGAGGGAAAGGACACAGACAAAGTGTTACATGAATTGATGTTTGCGCGTTTTACACTGACTGTGAACGCAGCTGTGCGTTGAGAGGGAAATCCTCACAACTTAATGAAGCTCCTAATGAAGAATCACTCCAGCGACATAACATGTAACAAATGACAAACATGTGCGCAATTACAGTTCCTGAGCGGTATCTAAAGTATAGAATGAGTTTAATATTTCAGTAGGACAAAGTACTTTTCCAACGCTGTAAACAACATCTATAAAAAATGAAAAGTGAATCATTTTGACCATGTCAAATCCAAACTTAGATTTATTATCTAAATGGTAAAATAAAGTGTCAGTTGTACACGTAGGCTCTATTTTATATCTGTAAAAAGTGTCACCCACAATAATGGTGTAAACTAGACTAAAGCTAAAAGAAAAACCTATTGAAACTACCTTTTAACTGCAAACACTTGAATTTGGCTACATTTAAAATCACAGACTGAGCAAAGTTTACCTCCAATTTCTAGTTCATTTCACATAAATGCCGTAATATGCACAGGTGTTACCATACAATTATGAATTGATAGCACTAAATAGTACCCACAAATATGAGTTGATTTTAACTCTATTTTAATGAAAAACAACAACAACAACAAAATACTTTACAAGGGAAAGCTCACTTAATTTAAGTTATAAAATTTAATACACTATTCGCAATTGTACTGTCTTTATTTTTCTTATGTGAACATCTTTCTTATTGCACACTAAGGCAAACAAACAAGAATTTAAGAGGTGTACTTACTGCACTGTCCACGTAAGCCTCGGTCCACACGGTGTCATGTTCATGGTCGATAACCTTGGGGCGACTCATGACATGCAGATACCTCATCACGTTCTCTTGAACATCTGCTAACGTGGAAATCTGACTGAAATATCCTGGAATAAAAACACACCAAAAAATGTCACAAGAGAAGTAAATATGAAGGAAGAAAAGACAAATTGGTTCATCATATGCCTGGATTAACCGACTCAACACAGGTGGCATTTAATTTAGTGCGTTCCTTACACTTGAGAAGTTGGGTCATTGCAAAGTGGGAAGGGAGCTCGGGCTTTTGTTACCCCCCCCTCCCTTTTGGAATCATGACAATTTATTTATTTATTTTTTGACAATGACTTTGGTGACCAGAGGGTGTCGACACGTGGGAATCATCAGCGGTGAGCAGTGAGGAGGGAGACACTCTGACAGGAAGAGGGATTAGAGCAGATTGACCTCTGACCCCCTCCAAGTGCCACTTCATTGCCTCTTGGCAGAAAGGGTCGGTGCGCGCGCGCACACACACACACACACACACACACACACACACACACACACACACACACACACACACACACACACTCTTATCCACATATTCTATGTTGAATTCATCCTTCCATAAAAACTGCAGAATTGCCTCCTCCAATTTTTGTTGGTTAGTGTCAAGAAGTCAAACCTTTGTTGGCGCACGCCATCCATTTCAGGTTATCGGCAAAGGCAGACTCCCGTCCAATCAGGTAGGGGAATATACGTACCTGGGCACAGGAAACAGTTATAAAGTTGATTAAGAAAAAGTGATGCAAATTGTGTAATTTTTTTTTTTTTTAAACCATAAGATGAAATTTTAGGCATCTTATTCTTATCTTTATTTCTGTTTAACTCATGATTTTTACCTGGTCAAATTCATCCTTGATTTTTTATTTTTTTTAAACGAAGTTGTAATTGCTATCATTTAGCCCATCATGCATTTCAACACCCTTTTTTTTGTTCTCAGGTACTGAGCATGAGTGCACGTTCCACTGTCCTTTTAAAGCACACTGTGTGACATTGCCAATGCCTGCATGGCTCATTGGTCCCAGATGCTTTGCTAAGCATAAAGCTTATAGAAAACCGAATGGTCACCGAATAAAAGCCCCGAGGGTGTGTGAAGGGGGGTGTGGGATACCCTGCCTCATACTACCACGCATGCTGCCAAACACTGCCAACACACATATGCTTGACAGGAGTGAAGAAAAGCCCCCAAGCTGCTGTTTTTATTGCTCTGTGAATCGCATAGCAAACAATTTCATTTCATTAAACCCAATGTGGAATCTGGGTAGAAACGTTATTGGGGGGCGGCGACCAGAGCCTTGGAGAATGAGCTGCAGTGCCCTTGAAAGCAGTTAATTTCACATATTTTATTCCTCAAGGGAATAACACTGCTCTCCAATGCACCGCCAGGTTGAAAAACATCATATTGATTCGTATTTCACTTGAGAGCTATGTATGAAATTGATGTAAAAACCAATTCCGTAGATGTCAAAAGTTGAGCTCCACATGGCGTGTTGTATTAAAAACGAAACTCATCTTTGTTGGAAGAAATGTGCTGAGCATTGGTGTGTGTCGCCCATTTTTAGAAGTATTCTCAAAATGTGTATGATATATTTATATGTTACAATTACAATCTCTTTCTCCTCATCATTCAAACCCCACCCTGCCCTTTGCAGCACCCCTTAACCTCTGATCCGAGAATCGCCCCGTGTTCTGAGCAAAAATAAATGTCGGAAAAAATATGACGCTGCAAATCAGATTCCATGTGGAGCAGATGTGCGAGGGGTTTCACCTTTCTTTCTGGCCAGTTGTACTTCTCAAAAACATCATCATACATTTCAGTTGCCCCGTCCGTCACAAGCATTATGGCCTGGTTGCACACACTTCCATGGCCAGTCTGATTGAACTGCAGTAAAAACAGAAACAAATCTTATCAGTGTTGTTCGTTACACATTAAAAAAAAAACAGAGGCAGCCAAACGCCAAACTGTAAATGTTGTAGCGATGGCAGCTGTGGAGTCATCAGTCAATAAAATACAGTTAACGCGCTAGTTAACACACCGAAGGAGAGCGCTGCTCTTAATTATGAATTCTGTGAAAGATGCACTGCTGTAATTAAGTTGCGCGCACACACACACACACACACACACACACACACACACACACACACACACACACACACACACACACACACACACACTCTTATCCACATATTCTATGTTGAATTCATCCTTCCATAAAAACTGCAGAATTGCCTCCTCCAATTTTTGTTGGTTAGTGTCAAGAAGTCAAACCTTTGTTGGCGCACGCCATCCATTTCAGGTTATCGGCAAAGGCAGACTCCCGTCCAATCAGGTAGGGGAATATACGTACCTGGGCACAGGAAACAGTTATAAAGTTGATTAAGAAAAAGTGATGCAAATTGTGTAATTTTTTTTTTTTTTAAACCATAAGATGAAATTTTAGGCATCTTATTCTTATCTTTATTTCTGTTTAACTCATGATTTTTACCTGGTCAAATTCATCCTTGATTTTTTATTTTTTTTAAACGAAGTTGTAATTGCTATCATTTAGCCCATCATGCATTTCAACACCCTTTTTTTTGTTCTCAGGTACTGAGCATGAGTGCACGTTCCACTGTCCTTTTAAAGCACACTGTGTGACATTGCCAATGCCTGCATGGCTCATTGGTCCCAGATGCTTTGCTAAGCATAAAGCTTATAGAAAACCGAATGGTCACCGAATAAAAGCCCCGAGGGTGTGTGAAGGGGGGTGTGGGATACCCTGCCTCATACTACCACGCATGCTGCCAAACACTGCCAACACACATATGCTTGACAGGAGTGAAGAAAAGCCCCCAAGCTGCTGTTTTTATTGCTCTGTGAATCGCATAGCAAACAATTTCATTTCATTAAACCCAATGTGGAATCTGGGTAGAAACGTTATTGGGGGGCGGCGACCAGAGCCTTGGAGAATGAGCTGCAGTGCCCTTGAAAGCAGTTAATTTCACATATTTTATTCCTCAAGGGAATAACACTGCTCTCCAATGCACCGCCAGGTTGAAAAACATCATATTGATTCGTATTTCACTTGAGAGCTATGTATGAAATTGATGTAAAAACCAATTCCGTAGATGTCAAAAGTTGAGCTCCACATGGCGTGTTGTATTAAAAACGAAACTCATCTTTGTTGGAAGAAATGTGCTGAGCATTGGTGTGTGTCGCCCATTTTTAGAAGTATTCTCAAAATGTGTATGATATATTTATATGTTACAATTACAATCTCTTTCTCCTCATCATTCAAACCCCACCCTGCCCTTTGCAGCACCCCTTAACCTCTGATCCGAGAATCGCCCCGTGTTCTGAGCAAAAATAAATGTCGGAAAAAATATGACGCTGCAAATCAGATTCCATGTGGAGCAGATGTGCGAGGGGTTTCACCTTTCTTTCTGGCCAGTTGTACTTCTCAAAAACATCATCATACATTTCAGTTGCCCCGTCCGTCACAAGCATTATGGCCTGGTTGCACACACTTCCATGGCCAGTCTGATTGAACTGCAGTAAAAACAGAAACAAATCTTATCAGTGTTGTTCGTTACACATTAAAAAAAAAACAGAGGCAGCCAAACGCCAAACTGTAAATGTTGTAGCGATGGCAGCTGTGGAGTCATCAGTCAATAAAATACAGTTAACGCGCTAGTTAACACACCGAAGGAGAGCGCTGCTCTTAATTATGAATTCTGTGAAAGATGCACTGCTGTAATTAAGTTGCTTATTGACCTGTAACTGCGGAACGGCCACACAAGCTGAGGGCCCCAGAAATTACACTGCTACACATTCATACGTTATTCCAAATGCAATCATTGAATTGTACTAAAACAATAAAAAACAATGTTAGTGCATGACCTTCTTGTTCGGAAAACAAGTCAAACTGCGGAAACAATTTCTGCACTAGATGTATGACTTGAAGCAGGCACTGCAGCAGCAGATACATTATTTGCCATTCAAACCTGAATACAACCACACACACACACGCACACGCACGCGCACACGTACACGCACACACAGCTGCAACATGTTTTTTTTTTTGTCAGATGCACCCCTGTAAAAACTGGTTTCGCTTTTTTTCTTTCAAAAAATATTTATTTAAAAATACATTCAGTACAGTGTTCTGTATTGTTACAAATGTATATGAGCAGTAAGCGAATGTGTAACTAAATATGCTCCTAACAACATTATCAGTTATTGATGCAATCAATATCATGACAGTTACAGAGTAGCTGTTCATCACTCCTGAAATCTACTCGCTAGAGATCAATTTGTTCACTCTGCCAACAGCAGTACAATGGTTCGTAATTTAACATTTCTCCGTATGTTGCAGTGCAGAGTCACACCAGTGCCAACTACCATCATAAGACATTTTTTAAACGTCTATTTCTCTGACAGAGCTGATTAAAATTAGCATGAATTTATTTGTGTATTTTTTTCCTCCTGTTTACCAAACACACATGTCTATAGTTTTTGTGCTATGTTGACTACGAACTCTCCCTCAACATGACTCTGATATCTCTACTGGAGTGTCAACAGTGAGCAGTGCAGCAGTTGTGCGCTGCCCACCTGATTATCATATCCATTGCACAACTCTAATTAATCTGACAATTGGCGGCGGTAAAGACTTCGGTGCCTCAGCCACACTGGTAGTCGCCTGAAAGCGGCGAGATAAAAAGCATGTGGCGTGGCTCCTGCCCTTATCCGCTTTTTTTCTTCCAATCAGGCACGATATGAATCATTGCCATTAATTAGAGCCATTAATCACATTTCACATTGGATGGGATAGCACTGGCGTATTTTCACAAACCATGTCCAAAGCAATCCTACAGTAATGTGCAATAACACTTTGATTATTTTTTTATGCTCATCCGGCAGTACGGTATGATATTTTTTACAAGCAATTTAGGATTGCTTTCAAGTGAATCTCTGACACGAAACTAAAAAAAAAAAAATGGGGCATGGCAGATAAGGTGTACACTGCACAGCAGGGGTGGGAAACCTTTTCTCCCCCATCAGACGATTTTTTTTTATGTGGGAGCAGACATAATGAAAAATGATCCCAATATAAAGTCCTCTAATAAAAAAAAAATGTAAAAATTCGAGTTTTATTTGTTTTTACATTGCATGGCAGGCCAGATCTCAAAGCTTTCACATCCTGTATATGGCTATAAGTTTTCAAGTAAAACAACAAAATATGTTTTGTATGTTATGTAATGGTAAGTGTATTAACCGAATCTTAATGAAAGTGACATTAGTAGTGGGTTGATGTAAAGAGGCTCACTACATAAAACTCACATCACTCAGGATTGTGAACGCTTCAGTCAATGCCTGCCCCAGGAGTCCAATCCCTTTGGCAAACAGCTTGTCCAGATGCTCACGAAAATGCTGGCAGAAGACAATAAGGAAAACACTTTAAAACATCTCTCAACTATTATATAATCATGACCTTGGCCGGAACTCACATCTTTATTGGTTCTGTCTGCCCGCACCAGCGTGCTATTCAAACAAGGCTCCACGTAATGAATGTTCTGATTATACTGCAAACACAATCATGAGTCACACGAACACGCACAAAAACTGTATTGTATGTGGCGTCACTTACGGCAATAATGTTAAAAAAGTCATCATCTCCCAGTGTGTCTAAAATTGAGGAGACTGTTTGTCTGGCGATGGTCAGTCGCAATCCTTTCATGCTTCCACTGACATCTACTAAGATGACAACATCTTTGGGTGAAGTTGCAGCCTGGATGTACCTGACATAGGTGGTGAATGCAGTCGTGATAAAAAAACAAAAAAAACAACTGACATTTATAAATTGAACACAGTTGGGGTTGATAGTAAAACAATGTGAAAACGTACCACTTCCGGTTCCGGCAGTCGAAGCCTATCACCCCGTTTTCATCTGGATGCCACTTCACCCCTACAGAAAAAAAATCAATAATTTTCCTTACAAAATTGCTATTAAGTAGTGTACTAAAAATTACTGATATATGCCCATCACCTAGCAAGATCATGATTGAAATACAAATATGTTCTTCTATGAAACATACAGAGACATTGTCTGTAATACTTCGTCGGTATTGTTCTGATCCAACACTGCTGTGAACCAACTACACGTTACACATCATTGAGGTCTGATCACTTTGGATCTTGGCAGCCCACCGCCTCTGGGTGTGCCTGCAGACCCTGAATGGCAAATGATAATTAATTACACTCAGTATGCGCGCACCCTCTCTGATGGTCTGTAAAATTACAACATTAGCCAAATAACCCTTTTAGCCATTTGATGTCATTTATTCTGATGCTTCTCTTGCAATGAAGCCTGATGGCTCCCTCGAGACCCTCCCACACACACAAACACACACACCCACACACACCACTCACCAGGGTACTGCCTGAAGAAACCCTTTGCGCTACCAAAGTACTGCCAGATGAGAGTGGGATCTCTTTCAAAATTGTCCACAAACACTTTGTTCAGGGCTTCGGACCAGTAGACTCCGTTCACTATGTCCGGATCTGACGAGATCAAGGAAAAGACCGGGGGGGTAGGGGGATACAAAGAAGGGAGAAAAAGAGTCATGTAAATGACATGGTAATGAAACTAATCATCCTGCTCACAGAACCAAGTGTGCGCTTGACCTTTGTAACTATTGACCCCCCACCGCCCAGCGGAGGATACACAATGCCTCGGACTAAATCATGGCTTCCCCACCTCCTGTGGACAAGCTGGCGGCAGCCTCCCTTTGTGCAGTGAACACAAGACTAATGAGGACTCCATTACAATCAAACACAAGCAGCTCAGGAGTTAACGTTTCTCTTTATGCCCCCGACTTGGTATCGATCCCCCCCCCCTGCCGTCAGCTTGAGATCGCCTCCGGCATTTTTCACATGAAGCGCTTATTTCCACCTCTTATTTCATCAGTTCAAGGTAAAACACCCGGCGCTTCCTTTTGGCTCACCTTTGTTATACATGTTGGTGGGCACCTGCACAACGCTGAGACTGAGGTTTACTGACAGATTGTTGAAGTGGTCATTTGGCTCGAGGAGGAACTCTCCGCCCAGCTCCACGTTGTTGCCCTCGCCGTCCACTTCGTTGATCAACACGGCGTTGAAGTACTCGTACTGAGGACGAGTTTGGAAACAGAAAGAATGTTACACGCACTTTGGGCGCCACCAACTTTCACTCAAAATGATGGCAGCAAGCCATGTACACGATACTGCATCACATCTTGCACCACCTTGACGATTTCATCTTATGTATTCAGACAGGTCACATTTCAAGGTTTCACAGAACTGACATATAAAGCGCTTTGGTTTTAGATGTTGAAATAAAACAGAAGGCCTCCCTAATCAACAACATCTGAATTTTAACACACCTGTATGCATGTATCAATATGCATGTGGAAGAAAAGGAATTCCTTATGTTGTGGCAAAGAAATCTAATTCTAGTCCTAACATGGCGTTGTCATCGAAATGTGACAACCGGGAAAGGTCTTGCTTCCCTAAAGGGAAACATTTAGTCAGTCCTGTCCTTCAGTGGCTGCTACTTCAGAAGAAAGACTACCTCTTCCTGCCTGAGTGGCCTTTTTGTGTCCTCCTGCGCTGATTGTGGATGGAGGGAAGGGAGAAAAAGATGGGTGATGGAGTCTAAGGCTTTGCACATAGGAGGGGTTGGGGGGGTTCTATGTGGGCATCACCATCAAGCAGCTCGTGACAGCTCATACCACGCCTGAGCGACTCTCTGACGAGCTGCGGTGGGGAGGGAGGGAGCTTTCCGCAGAGGAATAGTGCATCCTCAGCAGAGCTGCTGTATAGAGGCCCGTTAAGCGTGAGGGTTATTACTATATAGCAGGCCATGGGACACTGCCGCTATGCTACGCTGACTTTTACACCACTGCAGTCAGCTGCAGGCCTCACTGCAGAGAGCTGCTCTCCAGCGCAGCGTGTTAGGCCTTGCTGCATCGTCTGCTTACATCACGAGGCGTTAAGTCTTCTTTCAGGAGAGACAGTCACCTTTGATTCTTGTCATTCAAATACATGTATGGTGTAGTAATTCCACATAATATTTGAGTGTTATTGCATGATAAATGATTCGGATTTTCATACCACAAATAGAGGCGCGTATCTCATTGATTCAAATCCGTATTTTAAAACGTGAAACATTCTTTTAAAACATCCATGCATCCATTATCTGGAGCGCTTTATCCTCACGAGGGTCGCGGGCGTGCTGGACCTTATCCCTGCTGACTTTGGGGAGTAGGTGGGGTAAAACATGTCCTGGTTGCCAGCCAATCGCATAGAGATAAATCAAATAATCACAAATCAATTAAAGCAACGTAGTCATTTTTACTGAAACTTCCTGTCACAATATCAATAACTAATACAGATGTGCTTGCTAAAAATAGTCTTTTTAAAAAATATATATTTATGCATATATTCTCAGTCATCCTCGTCATTGTAAACTGCAAACGTCGAATGGAGGCAACAGAACTTTTCTCACTGAGGACTTTTCGCAGTTGAAGAATTTTAATGTGTATTTTCTGAAAACATTTAAAATATGGGAATCATGTTATTAAGCTTACAACTATGCAACAATGTATTTCTACAAATGTCTGCAAGAGTTCCCATTTTCAATTGATCACTTCTATGACATTCCTCGAAATTCCTAATGTCCCATCACTGGTGAGCTATTTTTGAGGGTTGTCATGGTCGCCGCGGGAACCATGTTGGTGGCCCATGTTCTTACATGTATTGTTATGCATCATCATGTAAGTCTGTTGAAATCCCAAGGGTTTGGGTTTTTTTTTTCTTTTAATGAAGTAGAAGGCTAAAAATTATGTGAATACATCTGCTGATGCAGCACCGAAAACAAATGATAAGAGACATCAGCCCTGACGTGTGCTCCCTTGAACTGGTGAACCCTCTCGGGGGCAATGCAGAAGCCTCAAGCGTCCTGACTTGCAGCAGCTGAGATAGGAAGGCCGCCTTATCGCATCGCGGTCAGTGAAATGGGCCGTGAAAAATGTGCAGTGTCAGCGAAGGCGAGGGTGTCGAAATGATGCCACAAGGAGCAATGTCATGACATCACATCACTTGCACCTTTATAAGTTATGTCTCTTACAGTATTTTCAATTCTCACAGCTACTAAAAAGAAACACCGACTATTTGAAAAATGCACTGAGAATGTACACGTGATCGGAAAACAGTATACAGTAACCCCCCGTCACTTTGGGCTTCATGATTTGCGTCTTTGGTTCTTCGCGGCTTTTTCCAAAATACTGTGTTCATTAAAGAAAAAATAAAATACAGCCATATTGCGGAAAGAGGTTTTGAAGGTTTGCCTGCATGCTGAAAAATTCAGAGGATTTGTACATGCCTGTACTGTACTATACATGCATTCAAGGCACGGGATTGATTCCCAGCACGACATCAACCAGTGAGAGCGTGAGTGGATTTGTCGCGTGAGCTGGTTGGCCGTGCGTCATCGCAGCCTCACACAGCACCTTCCCTTGTGTCTCATCAACCTGGTGACTGTCTCTAATAATGTATCTTAGTGTTGTGTTTGCGCGAAACTTTTTTTTTGTTTAACCCATAATTGTTTTTGCTAGGTTTTTTTTTTTTTTAAAGTTGAGCTGCCCTCCAAAACCTTGCCGCCGTTGAAGTAATGTGTCCCGGGTGGGTAGGAGCCTGTAAGCCCGCTCGTCTCTCCACGGAGCTGACTGACACCATCAAGAGGGACACATTGAAACACAGTGATAGTTGAATCCAATACCTTGAAATCACTTGTTCTTTTCATTCAGATACACCGCAGCACTGCAAACCACATTTCATAAAATAGTGTGAAGTAATTGATCAATCAATACTTGATTGCAGTGGCAACTAATGTTAAGCATTATCACCTTTATCAAGGCATGGGTCTCATTTTGATTGTGTCGGTGTCCCAAATGTTGTAACACGTCAGTTTAATATGGTTAGGCGGATAATTTATTGTCAATTGAAAAATGTTCCCGACAATTCCGGCCATATAAAAAGTACTTACAACCGTGGCGATATTTAATTCAACGAGGGAGGTGTGAATGTGTGAGCTGCTTGTCTTGTTCCGGCTGTGAGAAAAGCACAGAGGCAGGAAGGAACAAGGCAACTGAAACGTATTCAAATGTTGTAAACGGTTCTATTAACTTTAAAGTACTGCGGTTATTTCAGTGTATTGTTGCTCGAGTGGGTTTCCAATCTGGAGGCATGTACGTGAAACAACGCTCTCGGAGAAAGAGTTCCATTTATCTTTGTCCTTTGGACAGAGAGAAAGAGATGGGGAGGGGGCGAGAGAAAGAGAGGCAGGGGGTCTAATGAACGACAAAAATACTGCATTCCCTCTGCAGAGACTAAGGAAGCTCAATGCAGCTTGAAATCCTGCAATGGGTGCCACTATAATGTCCCAGGCACAATCAGCTGGATAAATTCTATAGCCTCAAATAAACGGAAAATTGAAAAGTGTCTGATTCTACCCGCTAACTGGTCTGAATCCCCGTCAGCTTTACATCTTCTATAGGCATGAAACTTTTGCTTCCTTGAATCCTTAATTGATGAGTTGTGACATCATGGAGCCGCAGCCTTCAACGATCATGCATGATGTATCAAAGCTGACATCCAAGGACAGTGCCAACTCAATTAACGATTTATGGCGTCTATTACCTTGTCACCTCACCTTCTCTAATCCACTTCACGGCCTCATGATTATTCTCAGTCACTCAGTGCGAATGATTCCGTCTCTTTTGTTTTATTGGTTTCCATTTTGTGTGGAAAAAGCCTCACCTGCAGGTCTGGATTATCTTTGTGTTGATGATGTGCCTCTTCTGCAGCCTCCACCAGCCTCTGCATAGAAACGTACAACTTGGATGATGATTAGTTATTAAAATATTCCAGAAAGTGTGCTTATGATTTTTTGAGTGTTTAGCCCTTTGGATTGAAACACTCCTCCATCTGGGAAAAGATGATATACCGATGATGTAATATTCTATAATTTGTGTGGAATTTGATGTTGATTATTGTTGTTTGGAAGCGACTGAGGTGAAATGACGTGCTGGTAATATATGGGTACCAGTTTTCCAAACAGTTTTTCCCTTAGTACAAAAAGTGGCCCAGAGCAGAGGAGAAGCTCTGTGCGGTGATTGATGGGGAAAGGGGGTGGAGGGGAATTGGGTGCAGGATTTCACGCGGCACACCGAGCATCAGACACCTTTATAATAAACCCCCCATCGACAAATGTGCTTGGCTTTGTGTTTTCAGGAAAATGCAGTGCGAAGGTAATTAACATCCATCACATGTGTCAAAATAACTGCTACATTAACACAATTGAGGCTTGCTGCACGCATTCAATTGAACTCAATGGGAAATTCCACATCAGCGGTTGGTGTCAAGGCAACAAAATTATAAACAATCCATGAAACAGAACTTCAACTACTCCCATTACCGCTCTCTTTAGTTTATAAGCTCCAGTATCCATTTTTTGATAATTACCAAAATGTTTCTTGGATTTGTTTCAGTTTTCAGAAATAGCTCCCATATGTTGAAACATCCCAGGCACTCATGTTCACAAAATTAAGCCGCCTGCTCCGGGTGTAATTTACAGGACGAATTGCGGCACGGGGAGCCCGAGATAAACGTTATCATGTCCCGGCAGCCTCTTCGGAAGCGTCTGTCCAGAGTTCGTGGACAGGCTGCTGCAGCTCAGTCCTCTGATAACGTGAACACAGAACCTCAATCTACTTTTTCAATTTTGAAACCACTCGTCATGTCGTGGAATGAGCGATAGCACTGCATTTCCTCAAACAATGTCCAGCGGAGTTTATTTACACAACTGAAGACATGGCCAGGCGTTTGTGGAAGGGTGGAGCGAGACACGCCGAGAGCTGTTATTTCTGTGCTACAATAGGGAAGATTTACCTCTCCATTGCAGTCAGCAATTTCCTAAAGTGCAAGCATGACACTGATTTGGTCTGTTTAGTTTTGCACTTGCTGCTTGGCTATAAGACCTTGCTGATCAGTTGTATTAATGGCAACAGGTGGATACAGAGGTTTACTGTAACTTCTGCCGACTAACAGAACAGCATTTCATTGTGCTGTCCGTCACTATAAATTCTTGGCATAGATAAATGAATAGAGAGAAAATGTATAATGATTCAATAATTATTTTCATACAAACGAAATGATATTGGATAATTTCCTGAGGCTCCCTTGGGAATCATCGGGAAGGAAATAAAAGCGACGTGAGTGCTGTTTTAGAAATATTGAGGGCTATGACAGAGAGCATAAAGATGCTCCCCTTGTGACACCACCTGTTATTTCATTCCTTAGGGAGAAGAGGGGTGGCCTATTTCCAGAGAGGCGTTCATCTGTTTCAGTGTTTGACACATGTCGCAACACATTTAAAGAAACAAAGTTTAGTGTTTTCCGGGAATAACTTTACTTACCCTGGTGGCTTCTGCCTTTTTGCGGAACATCTCCTCCATTTTCACCGCTAGGTTTTTCACCAACTTCACACCATCGATTTCTTCCACTCTGACTGATTTTTCTGGTGGTTTGTACTTCTGGAAATAAACAAGGGGCAACAGAAGCAATTGTTAAAGCTCTCTTTTGGGCCACTAAGATCCACATGTTTTAACTCTTTAAATAGACGACCATTTGGGCCAAACAAGAACAAAAAAAAAAAAAACACAAAAGGAATAATATTTATATATCCACAGCATGTCATTGTTTTTCTGTGTCATAACTGCATCCGGGGAATTTCTTAAATAAGGATTAAAGCCCTCCGCATGATGCAGGAAGCCAGTTTCGGATGAACGGCTGATAAGAGCCACAATGCGACACAAGATGATTGATCATCTTTATCTGTTTGTAGTCACAGGCTTCACACGCTGCTTCCTTCTGTCTGATTGGATGGAGATGGCGAAGTTGGGTGTCCGGGGAGGGGCGGGGCTGCGTCCAAAAAGCTATGCATCGTAAGAGTGTAATTGAAATGAGTCAGGGCAGAGGAGAAAGATAATAATGTGTCAAGCCTGGCCGATTCTGGGAAATTAACTACAGCTCAAATAATGCCGATTTCGCCAGATCCACTGGACCTCCCCTCATACAGAACACCCTCCAAAGCTTAGAAGAATATAACATGACATAATCCCTGACTTGACAGACACATACGCACACCAAACACACACCTCCAATAATGCTATCAAAAGATAAACACAGTCGCAGCTGGTTGTAGCTCATTCAAACACACTGCGGATTACGCCCACACAAAAACACACACACTAGTACATGAGGCGACAAATTACCTACTGAAAGGAGGAGTGCAGGCTCGCAGTGGAGCAGAACAGTTCATTTCACGCTTGTCCTCCTCGCCTCAGCACCCATCTACCACCCCCCGTCGCCTCCTCCCGCACATGGCACACACAGCGATGCCTCCTCCCATCATCAACATGAGATTAAACGCCATCCATCAACAATGAGCAGTGATCATGATTATTGATCAAAACAATGGCAAGTTCAGAGGTGAGCCCTGGCGGCACTGTGTTTCCCCTGTTTCTGAGACCTTAGTGAAAACGCGCACTTCACCATAGCAGCATCTAATGATCAGTACCTAACGACCCTTTTACTTTCGTCACAGCTTGCTGCTTTGTGCTGACTGCGTCCAGACACACTTCCATGAGCAGGAGCGCAGGCAAAGTGCTGACATCACCACAAGAGAAGGGAAAAAATATGCAGGGCATAACACTATATGATCTTTTTTTTTTTTAATGAACATTTGCTTACTTAAACATCTCCTCACCTCAGGACAAGGTGGTCCTTGGTTTTGCGCTTGGAGTCGTTTTCGAAATGCCGTTTGTATGCTTTCGCCATATCTCCGTGGATTCACTCTGCTTGTTCCGCCTTCCTCCCACACTCCGGGACATGCAGCAGAGATTCGAGAATTAATCCTGCCACTGCCTTTTGCCGAGGAAGACGTGGCCTCTGAACTGGAGTTGCTCCCGGGACGTGGCACTGTGATCGCCCACAATTCCTAAAAGAATGAGGTAGAAAGCCAGAGTGAGGATGTAAGGATATTTGGAGCGACCAAAAGCTGAAAAACAAAGAAAAAAAAAAACAACGAAAACAGGACAACATCGTGCAAAGGAACCCAGAGTTAATATTGATCCCTCCTTGGATATTTTGTTCCTCTCATATGAAAGCTGAATAAAACATCAGATACATCTCAACATTGTGTAGTTTAATGAAATACAGTCGGCCACTAAGACAACTAAATTGTAATATTTCTTATCTTTTGGAAAATTTGTTTTCAAGGTCTTCAGCTAATTTAAGACAGGGCTAACTCAAGGAAAGTTAACATAAGGGTGTTTAGAACAGGAGTTTTAAAGCAGAACATTTTGGATTATATGCTTTTAGCCTGCACAAACCTCAATTCAATGAATGACTATTGTACACTAATGGTCTTGAGGTTACAGTGGCACAAAATAATTTTCAATTTTCATAAACCTGTTGTAACCACTAGTTAAACTACTGCACAAACCTGGACAACAAAGGCCCAGGTGGAGGATTTTCTTTTACAGTGAACCTCTCCACTTTATAAGTTTAAAAACAAACATTACTAAATTAGCCCCATTAACTAGCGACTATTAAGGCGATTTGCTAGCTCAGAAAACTGGCATTGCCTAGACAACAAGAATACGCGATAAAAGCATTTGTGACGAACAATGATACACAGTATGTTTTAAACCGACATTTAGTGAAACATTTTATGCCGTTAATAAATTACATCTTAATCATGACTCAAACCAACACGTCACCGTAAAGAGCGCTCTGAAAAGGGGCGGTGAAAAACAAATGTGCGGTGCATTGTGGGATTTGTAGTATCAATTCTTCTCCGGCCAGAAAGTTCTGGTAGACATTCTTTTAAAAACTGTGTTATTATTGGATTTCAAAAAGAATCGTTTGCTGATGAGTTTTGAAATTCGATTACACATGATAAAAATGTGATAAATTAACATTCTAATATTTTGGAGGAGAAGAATAGAAAATTAGTTCAGACAACACATTTTAGGTACGACATATATTGGTACTTTTTCAGTGCATGGTTAAAATACTGTGTCACAAATACAGCGAAAATAATCAACTCAATCAAGACTCACGAGAGTCTTAACAATTTTTTTTCAGGGTGGACAGATGAAATTTCATTCAGTTTTTTCTGCATATAATACAGTACAGTACTCTCAGAATCTCCGCTCGCCTCTTCAACGTCTTCCACCTCAAACTGTCAGAGCTGTCAGGCTCAGATATATAGACTGACATTCATCACAAGTTACCTCGTGCTCACAAATGGTCAAAAGTCGTTATTACGTCTACCGCATGGGTGGGCCTTTTTGAATGGCTGCTCAATTCCTCGTATCAACCCTCCACCTTCGACATGATCAGCCTCAACCCCACACTTGTTGTTCAGTCTGCTTCTCTGTCAACATCCATATCCAAGAGGTTGAGGCTCTTGACTCCAGGGAGTTCATGGGAGGGATGAGGACAGGAGAGATGTGGAATCAGGGCCGTGGTTAATGGGCCATATCAAGACCACAGAACGCACGCACACGTGCGCGCGACAGCATGAAAGTGTTCAACTGTGCCACGGTATGATCAACAGACAAAGGAGAGAAGTCTATTGAAAAATCATATAAGTACCTTTTGCAGCAGCTGGGATCCAGAATATTTGGCAGAAATGGATTTAATCTCTCCACCAAAAGCTGATGCCCACAGTTTTACGCTGACAGAAAGAAGACAAAACGTAAGCAAAATAGGAAACAAAAGCATCTGGGAAACAGAACAGAAAATTACATTTGTAGTTGACATTTTTTGCATGTCTCCCCCCCACCCTCACCGCCACCACCACAAAAAAAAATAAATAAAATAAAAAAACACCACCCACTCGCATCACCAACCCTTGCACGAAAATAATCAGGTGACGGCACATGCCCCAACCTTCAACTTGCTTAACACATACACTCCACAAGTAATGATGATGCTAAATATATCTTCACATAATTGGGAACACGACTGCGTGTGCTGCAGTGCGAACTTTCACTTTTGATAAATTGCTGACAGTTAGAAAAAAATCTGCTGTCACGATTTCATGCATTCGCGAATGTTCATCAGAAATAAGATTAAATACACAACAATTACTTGTTAGAAAATATAACAAATATTATTTTTAGTGACTATATTTTTCGCAACCACCCCTCCACAAAAAAATCGTTTAACTTCACGTATACTTTTTATTTTTATTGTTATTATTAAGCTATTATAATTGTTATATACCGGTATTTACTTTTGTACGCCATTCTCAAAGGAGGAAAACTGAAGTTTATTTTTTTAACTCACTCCATAAAGTTTTTACTATGACACGAGTGATTTCAAATAATTAAGATCCTCATCCGACATTATTTTCTTAGAATAAATTGACTTAAAAAATAAATAAAATAACCTCCTTGATTGAGAAAAAATCGTCAAAACGAAATTCTTAAATGTTTCCACAATTGCGTTTCGTTTTAACGGGAAAAAATTGCATTCATCTTCATGCTCTTTTTGTCCGTGTACAATTTAAATGACCAGCGAAAAAAGAAAACAATAACAATTCTAAATTTTTAATAATATTCATAAGTGAGGAAAAGCAACGTAAATAAAAGCAACCATTTTCCCATCATGCGTCCTTTTATTTCATGCGTGCGTTCTTTAATTTCTCGTAGTACTTCAAAATTCTTCGACATTCAGAGAAACTGCTTATTAAACAATTTCCTCAACAACATCTCGGTTTCACTATTTAATCTACCAACAAATTCGGCCTGGCCGCGCTGTTAAAAATACTATTCAACATCACGTGACCAGTTGCATGCTCGGAAAATCCTTCCACAACATGTACAGTATATTGTGATTTTTTTTTTCTGACGTACACCTCTCCCGCCAAAATCGCTTGTCACTCACACTGACAGAGGGATCCCCTGCTGGGACGCCGCCACCTCCAGTAGTAGCACGCTGAAGCCCGCCAGCATGCACAGCGGCAGGCTGACTATGCTGTATGTGCGCCGAAGAAGCATCATGTTCGGCCACAAAAGTGATCCCGGAACCGGTGGTGGGGTCTGGACCTGCACCCCGGTGAGCCGTTGTCTTCTTCTTCCTGGGCTGCCGTTGTCCTTCTGTGACAGCAGACCTCCTCCTCTTCGCCATTCCCCATCATGGAGGAGGGTGAATGGGGGTGGGGGGGAGAGAGAGAGAGAGAGAGAGAGAGAGAGAGAGAGAGAGAGAGAGAGAGAGAGAGAGCGAAGTGTATTTTTACACTAAAAGACTTCCTGCGAACTAGTGTTTTGCATATTTTATTCAGCATTTTAAAGATAATTATTGTACATATTATTAGGGCAGTATTTTAGCACATCCACCCCCCCCCGGCATATTAACACATGCCAAATACATGCATGTTAGGTTCATTGAAGACTCTCAATTGATGGTTCTCAAACTTTTTTCTTTTTTTTTCGAAGCTCTCCACCTGCCACCATAATTACCAACGTTAAAATAACTTAATAGGTGTGAGTGTTCATCAAAAAGATGGAGGTTTTGCTCCTAAAAATATATAAAATGGCAAATTGCATGCCAATATGGAGCCCCATATACTGTGCAAGCACTGGTACGATAGGGAAAGCGCCTTAACCTGAAGCGGAGGCTTAAGATTTGTTTGAATGAGAGTGCTATTTAACATAGAGGGTCTAAGAGCATTAGTATGCACAATGTCATGCGAGACAAAATCACCGGCGTGCAAAATCATTTCGGCATCATGCAGTTCAAGCCAGGGGGCCAGCTGATTTTTATGCAGCAGGCGTGGAATTGATTCCCCCTCATTGGCCCATTCACAATCACTCAATAAAGAGTCTAGTTTGCCCATGGGATGTACTTGAAAGTTCATGCTGACAGGTTCTTTGAAAAGGGGAAAAAAATGAAGGTATTTGCTTGGTTAATGTAATTATTTAATAACTATTTTTTAAAAGTTATAAATGCAAACTAGAAAATACTTTCCAGAAAAAAAAAATGTAATTATTTAATAACTATTTTTTAAAAGTTATTAATGCGAATAATTCGAAAATACTTTCCAGAAAAAAAACCATTTTGTGTTCTTATCATTAGTATATTAATATTAATAGAATTATTATTATGGGTGTAGGAATTAGCACCAGATGTGACCCTGAATAGAAATAGAGAAGATGGAACGGATGGAAACATGGAGGCTTAATGCTGTTCTTGTTGACTGATTTCTCTTGCTTTGAAAATCAGTGATTTAAAAAAAGAGTGTCCTATTATCTATGGGAGAGTTGGAAGAACTGGATTGCACAAACTGAAGTGCACCGTCATGAAGGTTTCTCAGAGAAGCTTCATAGTACAGTATAACATGATGACAATGAGGTTGCAGATTGTTAAGTGTCTCTGTGACCCCGCCGCCAAAAATAAAAAAATCCACTAATGTCCGTTATGCATATCTTCACTCACTCGAAGAATGAGCTACGCAAGTCGTTCATGTAAACTTGCGCATATTCCCGATCATGAATAATGCCCAATTTTTGGACACCTGACCAGTGACCCCAAGCACCAGCGGCACCACCATCACAAGCAGCCGTGTTTCAACCTGAAGCTTTTATTAGTTGGGTAATTGCGTCGTACATCAAAGTTGTGAGGAGCCCCGAACTGTCTGGAATGTGGCGATAAGGCCCTTAGATCGTTGTGACCTCACAATGCTGACTGCTCGGATGCTTTAATTAAGTGTCCAATAAAGCAGTTCTGTGCCATGAAAGTGAGGGGAGTCCTTAACTCAGACCTGCCGAAGTGTCCTTGAGCAAGTCCTTTTTCAGTCTTACAATCCATTGTAGCAGCTCATACAAAAAGTGACACAACAGGGCAATTTGTTTAGAACGGTCCGCCAAATGAAACAGAAGTATTATAATGGCTGAATTAAATTGCTTTGGGTGCTACATCTCATTAAGTCCTGAGTAAAGTGCTCAGTGCTATGATTTATACGTGTAAACACGACAGTGAATGTTATATGGTCAATGAGAATCAAAGGTGTCGTCATGATTTAACAGCGCGCATCACCGGGACATGAACTCTCAACCCAAACAGTTGTAATCTCCGTCTTGACTTGATTGGACCTAAACCTCTTAGAAGGTTAAACATGGGCCACCTCTGGTCGTGTTAAATCCTGAGGGCTTAACATCACCCTTTCACAATGGAGACGAGGCGAGGGTGGCGAGTTTATACACAGTAGACCACCACCAGAATAGAATAGAAAGCCTTGGTATCCTCATCCAAAAAATAGGGATGCAGCTCCAAGTTTGTGGTTAGAAACAAAACACTCATCATGATTAAACACTTTGCTAACACATGCAAAAATGCAGTGACCAAATTGCAGCGAGTGAAGAAATGTGAACAGGCAGCAGAGGATTCAGGGTATTAAAAAAAACAACAAAAAAACAAAACCGTAAGCACAGCAGATGCTGTCAAAGACATGTAACTACGAAAGTTAATATGTCATAGTTTGGGCTCAGTTCATGTAACGCATCGTGTGTATAAAAAAAAAAAAAAAAAAAAAAATTACCGTAATAATAAATCCACTCCTCAGTGTTTGTGTCAAAAAGGAGAGTTTGGATAGCGAACAACAGGGTTCTAGGAGTGATCCCTGTGGAATTTTATACATTGTGATCCCTATATCTTATAATTACTGATAACATTAGTTAATACAGTGGTGCTTTGAGAGACAAGTGACCAGACTTCAAGAGTCAAATTGTTGTTTGACTGATTTTCTTTTTTTTTTTTTTGCTTTGTCACTATCCATTTTTATGTGTTTTCAAAATTTATATTCCTTGGCTACTAACACAGCTTGAGACATTTTTATTATTATTTTTTACTTGTTTTGAGCTGACTAAGGTCAAGCCTCTCCTTTATCAACTGCACTTAGAAACAGTAATCCATGTCTTTGTTACATCTCCAATGGATTACTGTCACGCAGTGTATTTTGGAGTAAGCCAGTCCTCCCACAAGCGTATCCAGTTGGTCCAAAATTCTGCGGCTTGCCTCCTAACTCGTGCTCAATTTATATTTATATACAGCAATTTGTTACAGCTGTACAGGTAGTTGTTCTTCAAGTGCTTTGTACTGTATTTACAATGGAGTTGAGTTGAGTTAACTCAAGTGCTGTGGCCTTTTCACACCTGCTTAATGTGACTTCTATCCTTTGTGAGTACAAATCAAGCAAAAGGTGAGGGTTCACGGATGATCATTTGGGAGGGGGGGTTAATCCTTTGTTAAATCCAGTTCCTGAGGATTTACTCTGACTCAAGGCATGTAATCTTAGCACTCTCTCACTTAGGCTCAGATATTGAACATCAAGCGGCGAGAGGACCTCGCCGTTGAAAGCTCTGCATCCATGCACCACTCGTTTTTTACTCTCAATTCCTCCCTCTACATGGGCCCGCCGCACGGGGAGCCTCCGCTGTCACGCACGGGCTTCGTCGCGCTCTCTGTGGTGATGGCCCTTTTCACCGGGCCGGCCATCGTTCTCAACGCTACAGTGATTATTGTGTCCCTCATGCACAAGCAGCTGAGGCAACCGCTCAACTACGCTCTGGTGAACATGGCTGCGGCAGACCTGGGCACAGCCATGACCGGGGGGGTTCTGTCTGTCGTCAACAACGCCCAGGGGTACTTCTCCCTGGGAAGAACAGGCTGCGTGATGGAGGGCTTTGCAGTGTCCTTGTTTGGTGAGTGAACACAGTAACATGAGCGGCTTTTAAAACACTGCAAGTTATCACATCTTACTTTTCCAGGCATCACATCATTGTGTACGGTCGCCTTGATCGCTGTGGAGAGGATGTTTGTCATATGTAAACCTTTGGGGCACATGACCTTCCAAAAGAAGCACGCATGTGGGGGCATCGCCTTGTCCTGGTTGTGGTCCCTAACGTGGAATATACCCCCGCTTTTGGGCTGGGGCAGGTACGAGCTGGAAGGCGTCGGGACGTCCTGCGCGCCGGACTGGCACAGTCGAGAACCTCACCATGTGTCCTACATCCTGGTTTATTTCGCCGTGTGCTTTGCGCTTCCTTTCGCCATCATCCTGATATCCTACACTAAATTAATGTGGACGTTGCATCAGGTGGGCTTTTACACAACTAGGCGTGGTAATGCCAAAAAAATGAAAGGACATATAGTCTCTTACACTGACCACAAAGGGTGGGGAATTTCCATCTCTTTACAACATTAAATGTAACCGTTTTGTACATTTTATCGCAAATTTATTCCTGTATTTATGAAAGACAAGCAAACCACTATTTGGTCATGGGCATTCAATCAGTTAGTTTGTCAGTAGGACCTTCGCTTTAATATTAACAAACGTCAGAGGACATAACAGCTAGCTTCTCCCATTCCAATTCAAATAGAGATAAGAGGTGTCACCTCTGAAATGTTTCCTAGTTAGATTAAAAAAAAAACTTCAGCTAACTCCTAGCTGACAACATAATTAGCGAGCTGAAATTAAATTCAGCAACAATGAGAACTGGTGGTGATGATACAGTGTTTGTAAGGCACTATGTGGTCGAAGGTAAATTCCACACATGTAAGCCTCAGGTACCCACAGATACCTAACTTTGTTACTAAATTCATTGTTACTAAATTTCTCAGTGTTCCTATTACGCCTACTAATGAGCGATTTTTTTTTTACTTCGTCGTTTCAAACACAATGCAATTATATATTTTGTCTTTAGTAACAAACACTACGAAGCGCAAACAAAAACCTTACATGACTTTTCTCGATACTCCTTTTCCCACCTTACCTACGCCAGGTATCAAAGTTGACCTGCGTGGAAGACGGTGCAGTGGCTAAAGCAGAGCTGAGAGTGGCGTCCATGGTCATCATCATGGTTCTGACCTTCTTGATAAGTTGGATGCCTTATGCTGGCCTGTCCATGCTGGTGGTGTACAACCCGCATGTGGTGATTAACCCACTGGTAGCAACGGTGCCTGTTTACTTGGCCAAGAGCAGCACAGTATACAATCCCATCATCTACATCTACTGCAACAAACAGGTGAAGAAAAACAGGCACTCTACTAATTGATTCACAGTTCAGTTTATACTCAGAACCGAGAGGGAAAAGGAAAATCCATGAGCTACTCAATGGTGCCATCTAGTGGTCAATAAGTGACGAGCGTAAAACCTTGTGTGATATTGCAAAAATAAATGTACTTCATTGGATATTAACACACAGTAAAAACTACGCAGCAAACAATTTGCTTACTTTGTTGTGCTAACATAGTTGCCATAAATGTGAATAATTCATATTCTAAAGCTGTTCTACCTCCAATTACTGTTTCAGCCCCCCCCCCCCAAAAAAATACAAGTTGTGTTTTTTACAGTGTGTAAACATCCAACTCATTACCATAAACGTAAATCTTATGACACCTTCTTGTTGATTTTAGTTCCGTAGGTATGCAGTGCCTTTCCTGCTGTGTGGTAAGGAGCCGTGGCTGGCTGAAGAGGCATCGGAGGCGGCCACCATGGTGGAGATGACAACCAACAAAGTGTCTCCAGCCTGAAAGCTCCAAAGGGCCTACAATAATCATTCAACAAGCGCTTGCCTGACACCAATACCTCTGTAATTCTGTCAAACATGTGAAGCATGTATACAAAGATTTCCAGAATTGTGTGCATTGTTTAAATTACAGTACTGATGGTGGAGTCAAGCATTTCTTGAAAACCAGGAAAAAAAGAACCATAATTCAGCATAAGTTTATTCAATGATGCTCAATAAAAAAGAAATAACTTAATTGATTGAAATAAAGACAAGGCCCAAATCAAATGAAAAATGCATTGTTATGAAACCCAATGTTATATATTAAAGCATTTGCTACTAAGAGATTGATGCCAACCAAAAAGAAACATTGAAGAGCAAATATCAAGACTTTCAAGTAGAGAACATTACCATGGGTCTTTCCAATAATTTGTACATATTTTACATCTCCTATTTGAATACAGATTTAAGAACATTAATAAAAGTAATTCTATATATAACCATGTGAAGAAAAGTGATAGAAACAGCACGTTTCTCTGTAAACTGGTAATTTAATCCATTGTTTTGTTCACCCAGCAGAGCAACGACGCACCTTAAAAATATTCTTTTGACTCTCTTTCATTCCCAGCATTGTAAGATGAGGTGTGAATGACAAATATAGATTCCACTAAACCATACACAGAGTCACCAAAAAGTACAAAATTGTCTCACCTTAATACACAAATCAGTTTTAGAAAAAGGAGAAACAGAAGCACAATACACTTACGTGTGTAGAGACAAACAGCTATGTGCTAATACTTAAGACTCAACCAAGTTACTATTTACTCTTTTTTTCAGGAATCCCTGACTTGAGGTAAAAGTAAATTCTTTTCATCTTTAGATTAACTCAATGCTTAAAAGTGTTTACAAAATAATGCATATTTTCAGTTCATCAATTGCTACGAATAGGACAATGTGCCAGTTATGTGCATTCCTTTTGTCAGCTGCAAAAGGACGAGAACACATTTATCGTTGTTTTTTTTTTTTTTTTTTTAAACGCACAAACATTTCAAAGAGCCCTTTCAATGTGCACACATCATGGAAAATCTACATTGTCATGACGGTTAAAGTAGCAGACAGAGCACGCACACGCCGACGGAACCAAACACGTACAACAGATCACACGAACCCTAAATGTTCTTGACGCTTAGTTAAACTCGTCATGGCAAAGCCTACTTTAGTTAGCACTGCATCCTGTAATGAAAGTTCACTTGTGTTCATTGTCCATCCAGTTTTGGCCTCTTGCCACGTTGCACGCACATCCACCGTTAACCCTGTTTTAAGACTCCCCAGTGGGACACATTGATACATTGAGACGATGATATGTTGTCACCTTTGCCAAACGAGGTATACTCGACGCCAGGTAGGCAGGGAGGGGGGGGGGAGGGTGTGAGGAAGGGGTGGGGGTCTCTTTTAGTATTGCTTCGCCTCTCAACAGATCACTTCCCAGCCACTTCACCGACTCCTGCCACCAAAGTGGATGCAGCCCTCACACACTCAAGATGAAATTTCACAGAAAGTCTTAAAAGGACCCATCAATCATTCACAAAACCCCCAGCACCAGCTTTGATGGAAAATCATTAAGACCTCCATTATTTTAGCTCTACCATCCATCTTTTTGTCTTCTTTCAGCAGCAAAAAGGCATTTTAATCGGGAGCAACCCTACTAAGGTTTTGAAGAGCAAAGAATAAAAGCAGCATCGATTTCATTAAAAATAAAGACGCAAACAAATGCATTGGCTGCATCTGTTTAGCATGCCAGCACGGGGGATCACGGGGCTCGCCATTTAAAAAAGGCTTTTCACTTTAAACCATACAATGACGACCTCTCTTGTGCAAAGAAGTCAAAACTGCTTGACTTGTGCAGTTAATGTTGCTCACAAAAGCAGAACCTCTTGAAACCGCGACCGCAGGCAAAAAAATAAATTAAAAAAAAAAAAAAAAGTAAAATAAAGGCTGTGTATTAACACAGAACATAAAAGACAAAACAAATGCAGCAAATGGTACATAATCAATGGTGGTCTGATTTTATCGCACATCAGAATGGTCCATATTGCTGATCATTGAAATCATACATAATTACAAAATATAGAATATCTCTTTACAAAGTGTCACGTATTTTATAATACAATTTACAGCACCTCAGCTAGGAAATATTAACCAGGCTATTCTACAATTTCAAATAACCTGCCTACTAGTGCATTTCTCGCAAATGCTTTTTAGTCGCTTCAAAAAGGTTAAACACGTTAGTTCCTGCATAATTCTGTTTGTCGCAACGCTTTGCTGTGTGACTCGGCTGCAGCACGACTACTGTTAGTATCACGGGACAAAGGGATCAAATCAGACTCAAAGGGGGCTGGGGGTCTGGGGGAGGAGATATGCCTTTCTATGCTTGCATTGAAAACTTGCATGATATGCCAAACCTTTAATAAAGTGACTGAGGTAATGACATCGTTCATCTGATTGTCATCACCCGAACACACCAGCTCGAAAGAGCATGGCACGTCCGCGCCACTTATCCTGGATGGTCTCTGCCCGGACCCCCAGCTCAAGCCCTTTGACAGGAAGGAAGGTCAAGATGGCCCCTCGGTGCTCCGCAGGGCTCTGTACTGTGACGTTCTTTGCTGGCAGGGAGAGAAGTTTCCTTTCAAAAAGCTCGGGACTCGTGTGTGTCGCTCTTCTCTATGCCTTTCTCTTCAGACTGAAGGCACTTCTTTTGGTCAGAGCCTATGAATACAATTAGTCTTGTATTTTCACTGATAATAGTCTGCCAAGGGTCCTTTTCTGCTATAAAGTTGTGATGCAAATCATCTCGTCGGCCAGGTCCTCTTCATAGGGAGCTCTGGGTTCCGTCTCGGGTTCGTCGTCGCTGTAACTGGCAACCGGGTCCTGCAGGTCGAAGCCCCCCGCGGTCAGAAGAGGGAACACGTTGACCCCGTTGATAACGGGCGCCATGCCGCCATTCAGCAAGTGGCTGGCCGCGCTTTCCATCTCATCGATCGTCATCTCGCAGGCGTCCGCTATCTCGTGCTTGGTGGCGGCAACAAACTTGGGATCCTTGGCGTACCTCCCGAGGCCCTCTGATATTAAAACCTGCACGTACAACAAAGTCAGGAAAAGAAAAGTTGTTTTGCAAATTGTTACATACAAAGTGTATACTGCGTGTCGTTTAAGCTCCTCCCATGCGGCCCAGTTCGGCTATCTAAGTAGTACTGGGCGATATATCATTTTAATTGAAATGAACTAAAGGAAGATGTAATTTGACAAAAACTTGCCGCTTCAACGAGGCTGGTGGCGCTTCCTCGCTTCTGTTGGTACTGGCTGTGGTACTCGGGTGGCACCTGCAGGTGGATGGGCGAGTATGTCCTCTGCGTGAACTCGGGGTCGTCAGAGTACCAGGAGCTCTTGCGCACCGATACGTGGCTGCTGGCGGTGCTATCCCTGTGTGTGTGGTCTACACGGATGAGGGGGGTGTAGTACGGTGACTGGTCTTTACTGGCTGGGGTGGCAGGGGGCGTGGCCCAGGAGCGAGTGGAGCGCGTTGGGGAGAGGCGGTGGGCTCTGCTGGAGTCCAGGCCTGCTACGGCCATGACCTGCGGGCGAGGAGATTGCCGGTCAATTGCTAAAGCGCCGTCGGCCACAGAACACACTCGCATAGTGTAGGGCCGGCAGACACACATACCGAATGAAAAATCATTGATGCAATAATCTATGATTCTCAGTCTAGAACATTACCTCCAGCTATTTGTTGATCGACTAAACTATTCTTTTTCTAAAACGCCCGAAGATACCACAGATCTCTTCTTCCTATACACATAAATTTTCCAGCTTCATGACTACTCTGTATTAAATATAAAGTGCAAAATGCATGTTAGAAAGAAGGATAAACTGCACTGACTGCTGAATCAGATTTCACACAGGCGTAGCCCTCACTTGACTGTTTGCACTAAAAGGTGACTTTTTTTTCTAGTTACCTGGTGCTGCATAAGGTGCAGTGGTAGGGCAGTACGTTGATGCGGAAGCTCATCCTGGCTACCCTGCCTGCGCAGACACTCAAAGTTGAAAGAGGGCCTCCTGTGACCTGTGCAACACCCATGGACCAGTAAGTGAGTGCATGCAAGCGGTTTAAACATTGCACATACTCAGTTAGAAACCAGGGCTTGTGAAATATTTTTCAGTAAAATGAAATAGGTAGCAAATATGATGTAATTTACATGTTAGGATGGTTTAGCGACATTCAAGGCAAGAGGCATAATTATTACCAGACATGATGCTCCTTCACAATCAAACGGGTGTTCACAATGTAAGATTGCTATGCATTTCTCAATATGTATAGGGTTTGTGATTTTGCAGAATGCAGTGGGGCCTTGAAACACAAGTCGAATTGGTTCATTGAAATAAATAGAAATGCTATTAATCCGTTTCAGCGACCCCCTAAAAAGGGAACCAGTGAATTATAAAAATGTCTTAGTGAGACTTTTCCAGCATCATTATAAAGTATATGAAGACAACTTATGAAGCAGGTCAATACCATGCAAGCCTTCAGGCGTGGCAGGGAGCAAACGTCTTTTTGGGGACCTCCTTGAGTCACAGTAGAGGGGCTGTTCATCATCGTCATAGTAACTGTCAGGATGATGGTACCCTTTGGGAGTCTCATACTCTGTATCGCTGTTCTGGTACCTTGCAACAAATCATATGTACAAAAAATATCATGTTTGATACATTTCTACAAAAGGGACAGAACATGAAATGCAACGGAGCTAAGAAGCACAAATATCATGAATGTGCTGTAAGACATTAGAATGTACGTACTCAATAAACCTTCCAAAGATTTTGAAACTGCTCTCGGAGTAGCACAATTCGACACAAGTTGCACAAAAAAACCAATTCTAACACACATGTTGTTTAATTAACACATCCATATTACTGAGCAGTATTTTCTTTCTAAAGAGAGAATGTTGTAAGATAGCTCTTGTACTAGGTCTCATTCGACTGCATGGATCTAATGTTCAGACCGGTGAACATATTGTTGGCCTACCTGTCCCCGGAGAGCATGCTGTCATCTTCATAAAACTCCTCTCCGCTGAAATACTCGCCAGACAAATGATCTTCATCCAGCTCCTCCTCTCTGCGGATGGTAGGATGCCGTCCATCCCCACCGTGGGACCTGACGGGAATTCCGGGTGCATGGCTTAGAGTCGGCAGGTGTACTAGACTTGTGTCATGCACCGCCATGCAGATGCAAGCCTACAGGTGGTCGCAATGTTTCTAAAACATCATTTAAGCGTGAAAGCGAGCCAGCCAAAAGCCAATCCGAAAGGCGAAAAGCAGCCATTTGCTTGTTACTGCCTGTGCCAAACCTGGAAAAACAACATACCTAACATAGGTCTCATAGTAGCGCCTTCTGTCCAAGACGGCAGAGGGGTGGTCGAGAGAAAGCATTCGAGTTAGGAAGGAGAAAGGGAGAGAACACAGAGAGAAAAAGCAGGAGAAGAGTGATATATACTGTATATCATACAGCTGTTTACTGTATATCATACAGTATATGGAACATATACAGCACTAATATATATGTATGAGGAAGAAAGAGCATGGTGGTGGACATGTACTCCAGTGTGTTTGACAATCCCATTTTTTTTATTCCCAAAATGAGAAAGTGTTTTGGGGAAAAAAAATGGAAATGAAATGAAATTGTCCCACACACTTAATAGGTGCCACTGGGGGAACAAAACAGAGCCCATATTGGTGCCGCACTGGTGGTAATGTGAAATGACGTGTCAGTGCCACAGCATGTTTGTGATCAACTGGGGAATGAATAAAGGTTTGTGAAAAAGGGGGAAGGCTTAATAAGAAGCTGGATTCTGCCCGGATGCCTGAAGACAAATACAGTCATCCGGATTTGTTTTTTTTTTTTTTTTTGCAGCAGCAGAATTCACTTCATCTCGGTTACAACGGTGGAGCTGAATGAAGGTAAGCTTTTTCTTTACTTTAATAAACATACATTTTCAGTGACATAACCAAAACCGATAAATAACCGAATCAATGCCTGTTATTAAAAAGAACTGCAATGCAACTCTCAACTGAAGCTATGACAGTTCATTCCTGTTCATCCTCAGTTAGCGATTTCCGCTTTAAGAGATGTGGTGACCGAACTGGTCGTTAGAATGAATGAACACCTCTCAGAGAAATAAAATGGAGGTGCCCTCGGCACTTTTTACTTTTAGATGGTACTGTTTGTTCTCTCCCACTCTTGACTACCCAAGCAACACACAGTAATGGAGGTTTTGGTTCTTTCTTTAAACAAAGCGCAGTTTGATCAATATTAATGAGAAATAGGGGAAGAATGATTTTGAAAAAGAATCTCTTTTCGATTTTTTTTCCCTTTCAATATTGTGATTCAAGTTTCAATTATTTTTTTCAAGGTCCTCTTCACATGCAGTTTTATTATTCATATTTTTTTGGTCTTTGAGGTTATTCTTAATAAAGGCAAACGAACCATGAATTAACATTATAGAGTTCATTTATCTACCCGAGTCAAGTATCAATCTGGCTCTTGCCAAGTTAAATAACAGCACACATGCTAGTGCAAGGCAGTTGCATGTTCCAGTCCCATTGCATCACTGAATCAACAATTCTCCGTAGGCACAATCAGCGTGTCTAGCTCCATCCTTTTCTACAAATAAAAGACACCTTCAAATAAACGCCTGCTCTTCTCTTCAGTTGAATATACAAATTGAGGCTTCCAGCCATTATGTGATGAACTAATGGACAACTATTAAATTACCAGTAAGTCTGTGAGGACATTATTCACATTGTTTTGGCGGGATATATTTACTCAAATTAAGACTACGGCATACAAATGAACTGATTAATGAGTAATAGCCCCATAATTTCCTACAATATGTTTAAAAGAATGGATCAGTGCCTCTAATAGCTGTCATTTAAAAAAAAAAAGGGGGGGGGTGATGCACATATTCAATAACCATCCGTGACAGACAACACAAGTGCGCAAATGGCTGCTGCAGAAAGGATGCGTGAGTGGGTACCTTTGAGTTTGTGGGGTCCGGGCCTTTTCATAGTCATAGTAGGAGCCGCGATGACCTGGGTAGCCATTGGGAGGGGCGTGTTCATAGTAGCGATGGTGGCCCCCATTGGGTAAACTGGACTTGTTGGCATTGTTGAGGTTGATGTTGGTGGATTTCGGTGACTTGCCGTAGGAGTTGTTGTGGTGGCGGTGGTGGTGATGGTGGTGGTGGTGATGGTGACGGTGGTTGGCGTGGGACATGGCGTTGGCTCGAGAAAGCCGGCCCACCGGTTGTTCCATGTGAGCGTAGTGAGGGGGCGGCTGCACCTGCAGAGGCCGCTGCGTCGCGTTGGTCTGGTGGCCATTGGATCGCCGATGACCTCCGTTCATCAGGTGGTTGCCAAACAGTCCGCCATTACGCTGCCAACGGATACGTACGGTGACGCCTCCGACACTTTCATTACTTAGAATGCAGTTAAGTACCGGTAAGTGTTTGATGTTAAGTCTGATTTCATAATTGATATGAGCAAAATAGGAAGCTGACTTATGGGTGCATGGCTTATGTGGAGAAAATGAAGACATTTTGTCTTGAATTAGAAATGAAGAAAAGAAAAACTCAAAAGAGAACAAAACAATCAATGGATGGGTGTTTTTTTTTTTCTTTCCAGATTGGCTTCACTATAAATTCCCATATAAAAGTATCATTGGCCTATTACATATTATACAGGTGCACTATATGGACAAAAATGTGCGGACACTTGGCAATTACACTGTAAAGAAGTACAAATGTTTTCTTTTGTTTTTTTGCAGCTAGAACAGCTTCAAGGAACCATTCTCAGAGAATTTTTGTACTGTATGCTCATTCAAAAGAACATTTGCGAGGACACTGAGTTGAACCTGAGAGAAGGCCATGGGCACCATAGTTCTAGTTTATTCCAAAGGTGTTTTATAGGTCAGGCCTCTCA
This sequence comes from Hippocampus comes, assembly GCF_001891065.2. Lineage (NCBI taxonomy): Eukaryota > Metazoa > Chordata > Actinopteri > Syngnathiformes > Syngnathidae > Hippocampus > Hippocampus comes. The sequence goes on along the minus strand of NW_017805625.1, from coordinate 4,062,824 downwards.
TGTACACAGGTGCACAACCATGCCGGAACAGAAAACTGTTCCTCGGCAAGTTGAAAACAGAATTGTCCAAAAACATCTGGTTCTAGCATCTTAAAGCCCCAAGTGGCTAGAATAAATGCCACTTTGCACACTGCAACGTGAAATGCTACCTACAGGTTAGCTTGCAAGGTAACATGCTTGCGGGGGCCCTCCTGGCTGGTGGACAGGTGGTGGGTTTGTCCTTTGCGCAAACTCTTCACTTGGGAATTTAAATTAACACTGAGCTGTTTTGTAAATGGTGGCTTCTAAGGAATACACATTTTCAGGGTGTAGGGATAGCTAGCTAGCTAACGCTGTAGATGTAGAGGCCTAAAAATAGTAATAAGAAGTAACTCGCAATTGCGCCGGATAACTAATGATGTAAACAATGGCACTTAAGTTCTTATTTAGTGGGAGAGGAGGGACTCATGGCTACATGCTACACTGGTGTTAGCTGAGACCCCTCCAAAAATGAGGAAAACTGAAATAGCGGAAAACATTTAAACGCTACACCACCATAATTCAGTACTAACAACTGCATTTTCAGTCTTTGCAAATTTTCAGCAAACAGTTTCAAACATGTATAATATATTTAGAAACAAATTTCATTTTGCAGGGCTTTAAATGCACTCATTAATTGATTGATTGAACTGTGTGTCTCACATTTTACATCCATATAGTGAAAAGTGGCATGTCATGTCACAAACATCATCCCTGTCAGGTAAAATCAAATCAGTTACCCTATATATTTCCTCGTCTTCCTCTGGTATAAAGTCTACTAGTTCATCATCTTGCAGGTCACATGATATCGCTCGGCGAATTTCGGGGCCAATATCATGGAGAGTGCGGAGCCCAGCCTGTAACCATGACAATAAAAGGGCTCAGCACTGCTGCGGAGGACTTTGAGAAAGGAAAATGGGACGTCTTACAGCCACAACCGCACACACACGCCTGCTTGAGTTTGTGACACCTGACATTGACGGCGCAGACAGACGGACATGCACAGACAGACAGATGTGCGCAGCTGAATGTCACCTGCTCTCGATGTGTCGCTAAAGAATTCGGGCTCTATTCTGTACATGAACACAGCACTTACATGTCAGAAAAAACCCAAACAAAACTATAACTGTCCTGATTCGATCACAATGTTTTTTTCTTCTTCTTTTTTTTACAATTTCTTCATTATTTAAGGTCATAAAGCTGCAAAATAATACTGTGGCACAAAGTCGCTTAATTTTATATTACCGGTACATGATATTTTGTTTGCCATTTGTGTGGTGAAGCGAAAGCGAAATATCTAAAATATTTCTCTTATTATTTTCTCTTATTTCAGACAGGATACTTACATGTAATTTGTTTGCATCATTATTTTGTGATTCACCCCCGATGTGCTATAAAAAGATTTGTTTACTTGGTTTGACCCACTGCTACACGAGACTTATAGCCATGTAAAAAGTTATCACCTTGGAAGACTTTGATTCAAATTAATCAATTCTGGAATGATTTCTTTTTCTGATGCAGTGCCATGTTATCAGATTGGGATTTGACATTGGCAGATATTTAAAACTACAAAAATGTGATTATTATTGCGGTTGCTTCTATAGAATCTCACCGGAATGTGCAGGTGTAAAATTGTGACCAGAAAACAAGCTGTGGAGGTGAATTTCATGAACGGTGCTGCACAGATATCACGTGAGACGATGGAGCACGCTTAACATCAACATGTGTGACATTGAAAGAAACCGGGACAAAAATTCGAGCTCCACGCCACATAAGTAACAGAACATATCCATACTGTACAGCGAGATGAACGTCCTGCTGGATCACAAACCATAACATTAGCACACTTGATGAAATTTTGAATGAAATGCACACAAACACGTTCTACACACAACATTAGAGTGCTTTTAAAATGCGTTGACACGTGTCTGGCTTCGCTCACACACCGAATCCCAACTGGACCTGGCAGAGACTCACCTGCAGTGCAATGGCTGTGCTGTTCTGGGAGGGGTGTGCACCCACCAGGCCTTCCTCTTTACGTTTCTTGAATTTCCTAAAGTAGTCCTGTATCAGGAAGGTGGCATAGAACTTCCCCACGGTTACCTCATCATCTGAGTGAACAGACCACACAAATGCTTCCTGGGTCAGCTGGTCGGCACATACAAAACCACATGCGGAGGGAGGGGGGGAGTGAGCGAGAGAAAGACCAAGAGAGAGAGAGAGAGAAAGAGCAAGAGAGAAAGAGAAAGAGAGAGAGAGAGAGAGAGAGAGAGAGAGAGAGAGAGAGAGAGAGAGAGAAAAACTCTACTCCACTCGTTATTTTTGCTTCAGCACCACAGAACTGCAGAGAAGCTCTTTAGGACCAATTGATAGGCATCTATTTTGACGGTCTAGATGCATCTTCATCAATCGAAATTCATATTTAAAAAAATAAGAAGAAAATAATGGATGATTTAGTATCTGGTTGAGATTAGGTAAGTGGATTTGTGCAGCTCAAGAGCTGTTAATGATCCAAGTGGTCTCCACAGTGATTCAAAATTCACTCCCAATTTTATGATTAAAATTTAGAAAAAATAAGAAAACTAGTAAATGCTTTGTCTTAATTCGGAAAATGAATAAATTGTCTCTTTAGGAGAGATTATATGCCAATTATTAAAGCGGTCATGATATAATACTGACATAGTGTTTCTCTTGGCTGCACAACTTCTAGTTGGACATTTAATCAGATTTCTGAATGTCAATTTGTCCAGAATCAATAGTGGTGGCCAATATAACTTTAAACTGCATTAGGAATATGACTTTTTTTTTTTTTTTAACCAACCAGATTTCAAATTCGACCTCGCAGTCAGTCAGAGCAAGCCAAATGGGACGGGCAAAACATGACTGTAGGGATCACACATGAAAACAGTTTAGCAATCAGCATCTCTGGTGAGTATGATGTATTTTATTGAATTGTTTTCAATCGGTTATTTAAAATTTGATTGAGAAGTGCACCAAATAACATACATGGCAAGTTGCAAGCTGCTATATTGTGTTTTTGTGTCGTATGGATGGTTTCTATGATCAAATGGCAGTTCAACATCACTGGAACAAAGTACAACTTATTAACTTAATGATTCATTGAATGCTCTAAAGTTAGAGTCAAAACTCAGCATTGGGGGACAGTGGAGGTCGAAATTACGTGACTATTTTTTACATTTAATTTGTTAGTGAAAGTGAAATTAAATTTGGATATTTAGACTTGGATTATGTTTTGTTTGATGACTAATGCTCAAGAGAATGTATGCACACATGAAAAAGGGTTCCAATGTCTTTTAGTGGGCAAGAATGCGGGAGAATCATTGTGAAGCAGGGGTCTGGATCACTTTAAGCAAGCGCGCTGGGGACAGAGTTCAGAGAGAGAGAGAGAAAGAGAGGCAACTCTAGTTCCATGCCACCACCCTAAAACAGAACTGCTTCAGAATATTCTGAAGTGCTTCAGAGATTTGGACACAAACAGAGATATAAGTGAGTGAAGAGAAACAGAGGGAGACACAGAAAAATCAGGAGTGCCTGAAAGCCCGACATCAGTAGCCTCCGTCAGGATCTGAGACAGGAAAAGAGTGAGTTGAAAACACACGGACAGCAAACCAGGAGAAGATGGGCAGCGACGCCATGATACGTGAAAGACCCTTTGAGAGAGAGTCTGCGTGTGTGGGCACGTGCACACATGAGGTGGTGCTCAAGCACCGAACAATTAACTAATAATGGGAGGGAAAAGTTTTCAATGATTTCCAATGAAAACCTGCCGTTTTGAACAGAGGTGGGTCGGCTTTTTAGATGTACTCTAGCTTCCCTTCACCTCCTTTGGTAATAGTTGCATTGCTGACTGCGTTGACTGTCTTCAGAGTAATAAATACACCAGTAGCACTCACAAAACTGTTTTATGTTCATTGCATGAATAATCTGGGCAGCGGGTGCTTGAGCACCTTCCCTCAAAAAATGCGGGTGCACGTGCCTGCGCATGTGTGAGTCGGAAGGAGAGTTTTCCTGCCAGAAGGAAGTAAGGTGAGTGTGACTGACCACCAGCAGGTGGCACCACTTGATCCAGTAGCTTCATGCTGGTTCTCTTCCAGATTTTTTTGATGACAGCTCGAAGCTCCTCGTTGGCCTGCTCCAGATTACCTGCACCGAGACAACCCATTTCTTGAGACATATGATCACGGGTTGCAATAATAACAATTGGCCATTCGTCCACGAAGCGTTGATTTTCACCTTCAGTTTTGATCTTGAGGGCTGTTCGCACCAGTGCAAAAAGAGTCGCATTAAACATCACCGTGCCATCGCTGTTGAGAGGCATATTCATGGCCACCAGTCTCTGAAAGAGGAGACAAGGCAAGAGATTGAACATAAAGGTTGTATATGTCAGCGCTTGATAATCAAACGGTCACCACATTCGGTACATCTGCTAAAGTCTACAGTGAACAGACAAAACGTGATCCAAAAATTCTGTTTTCATAGTTAATAACTCAGTTTTCAGTGACAGCACAAAATGGATGAATGTCTCGCAGTTCTGAGACTCTGCATTCATGGTCGCTGTGCTTACGTGTGTTTGTCTGAGTACCCCCCCCCCCACCCCCCATTCCATAAACATGCATGTTAAGTTAATTGGAGACTCTCAATTGTCCGTAGGTGTGAAAATGTGTAATTTTGTTTTCGGGTATACAGTCATATCATTGCAACCGGTCCAAGGCGTAACGCTGACCCAAAGTCACTCGTAACACTGATTAGCATAGAAAATGGATGGCTGGAGTTGCGTTAGGTGCAGTTGTACGTAATGTTGTGGCCTCTTTGAAGCGCGACAATAAAAAGAGAAGTAAAAGGAGACCTTGCAAGCCACTCGATGAGGACACAGTTTACCAAAGCCCAGAGGAGGCTGGATTCGTCGCAGAAGTGTTACCACATCCAGATGTTTAATTCGTCCCCTGGATGCACAGAAAATGCGGTATAAATGACAGAGGAAAAAAAATTGCTGCAAACAGAAATGGATGTCGTATTATTATTAACCAAAATCATACTTGGCCTCCGGGTCATACTCCGACCAAATTCTCTTGAATTCATCCAAGTGGTGTGGACCAAGAATGGACCAATCCCGTGTTAAATAGTCAAAGTTGTCCATGATGACGGCCACAAACAAATTAATAATCTGAAGAATACAAAAAAAAAAAAAAAAAAGATGTGAAGCCAGAAATATAGAGAAGACATTCAGTCATTTGAATGTAGAAATAGAATAGCTCTTTTCATTCAAAACCAGAATCAACAAGTATAGATAAGGGCATCTAAAATTTGTCATACAATAAAGGGGAAGCGCTAGAAAATTAAGCGAAGAGGACTGCTGGGGAATAAGAAAAAAAAATAAGAATACAGAGGCCAGTACTTCAGTAGCCTTATTGTTCTCATGGAAACTATCAATAGTGTGTTCAGTCAAGCAGATCGAGTCCAATGGAAAAGAGGCCAAAGGATACTAAAATGAATCAATGAAATAACAGTTTCATATGCAGTTCAGGTCTATATACCAAAAATGCGCAGAGCATGTAGAAGGTGATGAAGTAAACGATTGCAAATCCACTGCCACATGTCATCTCCTCCCCGGGGTTGTAGTCCGACTCGGGGTCACACAACTTTCCTGGCATGCAGGCCAACATAATCTCTTGCCACGCCTCTCCAGTGGCACATCTGGGCAAACAATATCAATGACATTGCAATCAATATTTGACTTTTTTTTGGGGGGTCAGAATGTTGATAAAATCTTACACACCTGAAGAGGAGGAGCACGGCCTGAGGGAAGGTCTGGAAGTTATTGTTTCTGTTGATGTGCGTGCCATCCACCATTGCAATTTTCCCAAAGACCTAATTTAGAGGGTCCATTAATGTGAGAAGGAAAAAAAATATGGCCGTGGTATCATGTTTTGGAACCAACCTGCATTCCAATGACAGCATAGATGAAGAAAAGCATCGCTATCAGAAGAGCGACGTATGGCAGAGCCTAGAAGATATACAAAGAGAGTAAAAACATGAGGACAACATGAGAACAAAAGAATTTTTTTCACTTCTGTTGTTGCTTATCCAAGACTTCACCTGGAAGGATTTGATGAAGGTCCAAAGAAGAGTGCGGATGCCCTCCCCTCTGCTGAGCAGCTTGACGAGCCGCATGACTCGAAAGAGACGGAAGAAGGTGATGGAGATACGGGCGCTGTCCTCCGTGTTCTGGGGGTGAAAAAAAAAGCATTCCAAAAGTCAGAGGCGGGCGTGGCCGCAGCACAGGACGCAGGAAACCTGGGCGGGATGAGAAGTTGTGAACTCCGGTCCAGAAACATCTGGGCTGGGAGAGCAGCACCGCATGTCGAAATGGCAATTTGAAAGAAATCTTGATATGGCCACATTTCCACCAAACGGTACAGCTCTGTTAAACATTAGTTTGATTTCATTCCTTCATTCAGTTTGGGGGAGGGGCTATTGTCAAAGGTACCAATGTAACGAACCGGTAGCGTAAGATTTTGTGATAGCAACAGTTGGGTGGTACAGTATTGTAGTTGGAGGGTGGAGCTACAATCTCAACTGACTCTTGGTCAACAGCGAGCTAAAAGCATCGAAGCACACGAATGTCTCTTACTACCTTATGCTAACGTAGTAGCAAAATCCTAATTCCGTTCAATATTTGTATCATAAACACTTTGAGGCTTCGAATATGAAATCATCAAATGAATACGGTTAGTACGTTGGTAAGTTAGCCTGACTTTTTGTGCCGTGTAATGATGGATTCAGTGCATTTGTCAACTCAAATTGTGGTTACAATAAATGAATAAATAAACAAATCTTTTTACAACATGCGGCAAATTTTGTCAAGAAGATGAAATGAATTTTTGTTACTTTTTTAGTACACTACTGATTTTCTTGTGTTTGTTAAATTAGTTGCAATGCTTAGCTACCATGTCATGCTATTTATATCAGCGTATTGGAACATTTATGAAAGCTAAGGCACATAATTTATACTTTATTTGAAAAATCTAACAGCACACAAGCCCGCGAAAAAAATTCACAAAAAAGTATTTACTGTATTCTGAAATAATTATTGTCTTGTATCAATTGATTCACAAATGTACTTACACGTCATGAAATCTCGGACGGTTTAGTTAAAAGCAAAATTCAGTTATGGTATGAAGTATGAATGTTGACAAGTGGAAGATCATTTAATTGGTTACTATACAACTGATGCAGTTACATACAAACACAAGACAGATCTGGTTAGAAAATATTTCACGAAAAATTGAACTGTACCGCTTCATGAAAATGTGGCCAAATTTCGGATTTGGTGGAAAAACCGCGGAACTGCGCCTCATATGTTTCTGTCGACCCGGGTCCAAAGCATTGTCGGCAGTGGTGTCACTGCAGTGACCTACAAGGAGAAGAAGCAAGGAGGCAGGCATGCTGGAGAAAACCTTGCCATACTTGACAGGACAATTCTGCACAAGCATGGCACCCTCACTCCAGAGTCACTGCATGCAGAGTCACAGTGGGACCAACCCGAAAACGGGTCGGCCAGGAGGTTGCTAGGTCAGGACTGGGTGACCTTATCCCAGGAATGGGGAATGGGGGGGGGGGGTCATCCATGAGTAACTACCTCACATTGGTGCAGGGCAGAAACCATGTAAGAAGTGTCAACACTACAAACGTGAGAAGCTGGTACATGAAACCAGCTGTCACCAAAAAAAAAAAAAAAAAGGGGGGGGGGGGCGCACGCGGCGCCACGTTTGAGTGACACACGCTCCTTGTAGAAAGAACTATTTCCAAAACAACTACTTTAAAGGATACATGAGCAAAACAAACAAGAGGAGAGGAAATCAAAATACAGGAAAGGAAAACCTTTGTATGAAAAGAGAAAACTGAATTCAGATAAGAACTGAAACGTAAGAACCAAATGTATGCAAAGGCCCTAAGGAGAAGGGGCTGGAGATGTCGCATCTTACCCCCAGTTCATCCACCTGAGGAGTCTCTGTTGGCTTTAAAATCAAAGACCTGTATTAATGACTTCATCAAAACCTTAAGGTCCCTTACACATTGACCTAGTAAACACTTACCACATGTACACAATGATTGAATACTTTTATGCTTTACATGACAGAGACAGAACAGAGTCACCACTGGCCTCGCACACGGCGTGTCGACTGACAGGACTAAGAGGAGAGGGCGGACAACATTGCGGATGCACAATGTAAGACTGGCACACCACAGGTTAATATTCTAGGGGGGGGGGGGGTCTGAGTTGGAAGCAGGTCACAAAAGACACACAACATGGCAACCACTTAAAACTGTGAGCCTGGCACACAACTTTATCACCCCGCTGGAAGGACCTTGAACTACAGTGACGTGAGCTGAGATGCGACATGTTCATGTCACGATCCAGTGCGATTATTAACTAAGCGGCGATAGCTGCGGCAATAATTCTGCCTATACAAAGATGTCAATGCTCAGTACTGACACTGTCTGAGAGGTAGTCGCAATTTGCCGATTCACCTATCCTGCACTGCAACTAAGTGAAGTGAGTTGAGCCATTTCATTTAGACGAAAGTAGTGCTTAGGGACCATCTTTTGGCATCCTGATGCCAAGGAGCTCTGTCAAAGTGAATTGAGGCACTTCATTTAGACAAAAGGAAGGATTGCAGAGCTTGGCCGCATTGCCAAGACTTCAATGCAAGAGCCTATTTCACACTGGATGTTTTTGCCAACCTCTTTGAGTGACACTGTCTTGTGAGGAGGGAGATAGCCAACATGACAGTTTTCAGTCTTGTAATGTAACAGAGACCAAATTTTGGGTGGCTGTATTTCCCAAATCCATCTTTGTTTTTCGTTACTACAAAACAAAATTTGAAGAAATTGTGCCTGGGCGTTAGACATGAACGGTGACGCACAAAACGGATGATATTCCTACCTATACTGATCTGATGGCCAGCAGACGCCACTGAGTGGTTAGAATACTTTTACTTCCGATACCTATGTACATTTAATATCAGCAAATGATTTTTGATACTTGATAGTAGTGTCAGATCTTCAATTTTTCTACAAGACGACAATATCATTTTTTTAAAGGCCAATATGCCTCCTTATTATTATTTTGCAGGTGTACCTAATATTTTGTCCAATGACTGCATTGTAGAACAGTACGATATAAAAATGACCTCTATGTATCTTAATTAGATGGAATTTGCTGACGTGGTGAAAACGATATTTTTCAGAGTCCAAGAAAGTCTCACTATAGTTACAAAATTATTAGAAAATTACTACATAAAGCAACACTGCCGCAGGACCCACACTCATACGCAGTCAATCTATGCAATTTGCAATTCATGCCATCAAAAGGACGTATTTGGCGAGCACTTGGTCACACAGTCCGGGTGCAAAATAAAAACATCAACAACAGAGGTGAGGTTGAACCTGACGTAAGCCTCGAATCAAACAAGGCAAATAAATCAATAAATGAACAGCAAAAAACACCCTCCAGACAGACGTGGCTTCATTCAAATTCTTCAGCACTATGACTCAAATCTGTCTGTGTGGGGAGCAGACCGTTTGAGGAGTTTAGCTTGAGGAGGTTCTTTAAGGTAATCCTGGCGCATGGAGCATGCATTCAGCATTGCCGCCTTGCTAGGAAGAAGCACTGCACGCAAACAAGGGCTGAACAATTCAGAAATTTTTTCAAATTGCAATCCCCCCCCAATTAACTGCAATTTAATATGTATTTTTTTTCCTTTTCCAAGATCCTTTTTCCTTATATATTTTTTTAACAAACACAAGCAATAAATCCATATTAAAAATAACCTGCATTACAAACGACATCATCATATTTATTTAAAAGAAATCTTTGGTCTTATGGGTTTGGCTTACGCTAAAAGGATATCAAATGAACAATGATTAATATGAAAGACAGTTGAACTTCTTCAACGTGTTGACTTGCAGTCTTTTAAGAATTTAAGCGTTCACGACGGCAGCTTCACAATATTCTACCAGACAAGTGTGGCATAAACACGTTAAAAAAAGCTCTCTCCCCCCAAAAATTAGATATATAAATCTAGAAAGCTACCAACTGAACAAAATGAAGAAGCCCCCAACGCCAAAAACAACAAAAAAAAAAATTACAGCCTTCTACTCCATTGCGATTTCAATTTGAATTTGAATAACTGTTCAGCCCTAAAGCAAACGCATTAAAGCAGCAACTGGTCAAGTCAAAGCAATGCAGCAAAGTCATGCATCTGCCCTGCAGCATGTCTGCCATTGAGCGGGGCGTTGTCACACGGCAGGTGGATGGAGACGGAAGAAGGACGGGAAGAGATCTTGGAGCAGAGAGGAGACACTGGGCTGAAAGGAGGGGGAAGGGGGAGGGCAGAAGGATGTGGGCGAGTGAGGAGCCACTGAGGTTTTCGTGCACCTGACTGGGATTTACACACCTGCGCTACACATGAGCTCCATTGTGAGCTTTAAGAGCTCACTACAGGAAGACAGAACAAAACACAGACAATCACTCACAGAGACACAAGATGAGCAAAGAACCTCAAACTCAGCTTTTTTTACTCTCAAAGGACACAAGTCGCCTCACTCTTACCTGTGAAGAAACACTCAAGGCTGTTATTGGTGCATTCGGCTATAGCTTGATTCACGATTTTGTTATTTAATATACCACCCCAAAAATTACCTGACCAACCACGACATCAGGCACACCTGCACAATCTAAAGAGATCCAAGACCATGTCAAAAATCAGACTTTTGACAAAAAAAAAAAAAAATCCATGCAGATGTTTTGATAGCGCGTTTGTGTTGGATCCCATTACAGAGAGCAGTTGCACATAATCTGTGCCAATGTATAAAATTTATGATTCACACAGACTGGAGCGTCATAGATCTTCCCGTAGGATAAACATTTTGCTCGCATTTTGAGCTCAGGGCCATTCTGTCTGGAGGTCACATTTGAATGATGTGGCAAGGAGAGGGAAGGAAGGAGAAAGGAAGGACAAACGGCACAAAAACTGACCGGAGGGGAATGGAGCGGGTGGCCAAGGGCCATCTGGGAGAGGCGGGAACATGGAAAGGATGTCAGCTAATGATGTTAGCTAACGCTTCCCAGCATGCGTTTGGAGAGGTCACAAACATCAAGTCATGACTAGAATGCATTGCGACAAGCAACTTGAATAAATACAGCGGACACAGGGAAGACATTCGAACGTTTTTTTTTTTTAAAATATGTCAAGACTGTATAACTGAAACTAAAACCGAAAACGAAAGCACTGCTCGTCACAAGTGAAGTACCAGTGATCGCTTTCAAGAAGTATGTTCGACCGCCGAGGGTCCACTGTATACGTTTCTAAACCTCATTACCTTTGAAATCAGTCAATGACACACGACACGATGCAGTATAATCCGGCCACACACACACACACACACACACACACACACACACACACACACACACACACACACATACACACACACACAAACAACAATAACCGCATGCAATGCGAGCCACAGGAAACAATATCGATGGAAAATTTCCCTGACAGGAACCATTACAAAAGCCTTTGCGAAATTAACGTGCATGTTCCAGCACTCGAGACACAAGCCACACTCGGCACACTGAAGTACAAACGGCACACATTAAACTCACATCCTATACATGCATAACAATAAGTCGCCAAAACTTGAGCTAATCTTTTGTACACTCGTGCAGACACACAACATGACATGAAACGTCTCCAAAAAAATAAAAACAGCACTGCAGCTCAGACAAGAGCACTCAGATAGGGGAGGGGCTGGTGGGGTGAGGGCTGGGGTTCACCTTCCACACCTAAATTGACTATTGGCGTTTATAAATTGGAACCTCTCCTGCTATTTTTATTGAATATATAATACATGAAGGAATAATCGGGCCACATGCAAGGAAAACAAGCGTGACCTTAAGACTCACATTTATTTTCGGGTGATTCTCTACCAAGCAAAGTTGACAAAGAGCTGAGAACTATTTAACATTTAGATTAAAAAAAAAAAAAACTCACTGACTTTTGGCAATTTCAATGAACCAGTCCCTGATCTAAAATCTTGCTTTTGAATATATCCGCCCTGTGAGGGGGGTCCTGACGATAAAGTTGTCCTTAACAAAAGGGTACACACAAATAATAATGTCTTTCATTGTCATACTTGCCTCTACAAGTTTCTATGGAAACAAAACGAAGAAGAGTAAGAATTAGACAAGTGCACTAAAGAAAACATGAACAAAAAAAAAACAAAACAAAAAAAAAAAAGGCCCTCAGTTCAAAGAAAAATAAGTCATCATCACATACTTTTAAGTCGACACATTTGGAGAGTCAAGAGTAAGGCAATCAAAAAGCAAATATGGAGTCACTTTCGAAAAAGGAAAAAGGCAAAGTCAAACTGAAGCTTTACATAAAACGCCTGTTTGAAATTCATTTTAAGGCCCAAATTCAAGTGGACATCAAGGGATTTGCATGCTGGTACTTGGTGCAGCAACCCCGTCAAAACAAAAAGGATTATGGATTTGTGTGGATATTTTTGATTCAATGTCACAATTTTGAGGTTTTGCTTGAGTGTTTAAACTACTCAAATGCCTCAGAAAAATCACTGGGCCTCAAAAGTAGAAGATGCTTTGTTTAAAGGGCAAACTAGAGCAAAGGCTTTTTATAAAGCTTCAATTCGACATGAGAGTTAAGAGTCAAGTCGTACTTACATTGACTTCAGTGATAGCAATATCGACGACGCTACCGACGACAATTAAGGCATCAAATGTGTTCCAAGCATCGGCGAAATAGTGCTGCGGTCAAGGCGCGAAGATGAAGATGGCAGGGAGGGAGAAATGAATGGCGGCGGGGAACAAGTCAAATGATCGGAGGATGTGAGAGGGATGAGTTGAAGAGAGAAAATAGAGAGAAAAAGGAGAAGCATTAGGCAGAATCCGAAACAAGGCAAAGGCGGGAATCCTAATGGAGATTGCCGTACTGGCGCGAAACAAGAACACACCAGAGGAGTCGGAGTCAGGGCAAATCTTAGACTATACTTACGTCAATCTCACTGAGAACAATGTCTACTATACTGCCAATCACAACCAGGGCGTCGAACACATTCCAGGGGTCTCCAAAATAGCCCTGAGTGAGGTTGAGCGAGTGTTCGCCGAGTTTGGTGTCAGGCCAAAAAAAATAACAATAAAAAATAGGGATTCCTTCCCCCTCACAGTCACACATCTAAAATACTTTTTTTTTTTTTGCATCCCATATTTTTAAATATTGGCTCTCAATGTACACGTATTGGACTGTTCACAAGCTGTAAGAGTTTTTAGCACCCCAGTTCCAAACACTTGTATCCTCAAATGGACAATTGCACAACATGCACTCCTGATGTCTAAATTGAACCGAACTACTCATGATCGCAACTCATGTATACAGTAGGGGTTGAAGTGACTATCGTTGACTAGTCGACTTTACTACTCCGTATTGAGGTTTTAAAGTCAACTTAGCTGCTTAGCGCATTTTTGGCATCTCATCCTACAATTGGTCGATTTATAGAACAGTTTCCACTTGCCCATCTGCTACCAAGGCTGGACTGTAATTCTCTGGAGCAGCGAAATGTCCAGCCAACAAGATGACACAGTCAAATAATGCAAAATATCATCATAGAGTAACATGGTTGTGGATGAGAATTACAGTTCGCCTGACGAGTTTCAGCTATTCTTGTCCATCTAAATATGAATTTATGTGAAAGCAGTGCGTGATATTGTGCTGAAAAAATATCAGTGGCGTCATCGATGAATCCATGTTGACTCAACTTTCAATACCATTACATTGTAGTTGACTACAAAAAAAAATCTTAAGTCATTCAACCCCTAGTATACAAGTAATTAGTATTGCATGCATGCAAACACTAACACTGCACCTCACACACTCTCTTACAAGCATCCTGTCCTTCTTGGCAACAAAGAGCTGATGACCAGGTAGTCAAGGGCAATGTAAAATAAAAATAAGACTCATTATAGGGAAAAAAAACAGTAACATATGATTAAATATATATATTTTTGTCCTATGATTGTTTATGTGAGTAAATATGTGATGCGGAAAGAGTGGCATGGAGTAAAGACATTTATGGGCCGACTCACCCTGGGTTTAAAAGCAATAAGCTTGAGAACCATTTCCACAGTGAAAACAGCAGTGAAGACCATGTTAAGGATGTCCATGACATAGTTAAACAGCGCCGACTGGCCGTAGTGCTGCAGGAGGCACAGGGAAGACATTTTAGTGGAAGGCCTGAAAATTTTGATTCAGTGCGCAAGCCCTTTTAGATGTTCATTTTGTGTGAGCAGGAAGGCAAGTAAAGTGTGTCCAAAGAAACACTACAGCTGAAGTCAAGTTAAATAAAGACGATTGAAGACTTGCCACTTGAAATGACATTTAAGACCAACTTCCCAATGTTCAACGTTCTTACACTCCTGATTGTTACCATGAGTCATTCAAGAAATTCTAAGTGGTATTCATGTCCAGTATGATATTTTGACTTGCCTACCTGTACAGCCAAGCACAGCGTGTTGAGCATGATGAGCACAAACATGATGTACTCAAAGCCCGTAGAGTTGACCACATACCAGAACTTGTACTGGTATGGGTTCTTGGGGATGTACCTCCTCAGAGGACGGGCTTTCAGGGCGTACTCCACACACTGACGCTGCACAGAAACGCAACACTGACAACTTGAGTTTCATTCATTCCCTCTCAACACTCGATTGTAATGCTGGAGCAAGAACGACTGCTGTCTCTGACCTGGTTCTTGTCGAGTTCACAGTTTTTGTACTCCTTCTCTCCTTGCTCTTGAAACGTGACAATCACAAAACCTACAAAGATGTTCATCATGAAGAAGGCGATGATGATGATGTAGATGATGAAGAAGATGGAAATCTCCACGCGGTAGTTGTAAATGGGCCCGAGGTTCTCCCTGTTGGAGTCGATTGCCTTGTATAGTAACCTGAAAGCAAAAAGACGAGAAAAGGTTTCATCAGTATTATTCTAAGCATCATAAATATTAGCAGTTAACAGTTCCATTTATCGTCGAATTCATTGCTGAGAGACACTGTATACATTCACGCTGATGCCACTACACTGCAGTGTTCACCACATATGAGAGGTTCACTCGTCGCGGATTGACTTAGTCATAGCTATTTTTTTAAACCTATCCTGACTTTTTTTTCAGAGACACTCTACTATTTGCAATCTTTGTGGTCAGGCCAAAGCGTGTCTCATCGAAAATTACTGCTTTGGTGCCATGTTGCTGCCAAGGAACTATGTTGACATGACAGGAAGCGCTTCATTCAGACAAGCCGTGGTTCTGTCGAATAGAAAATCAGCATATTGTGGCATCGAGAGGCAGTTAAACATTTTGCGCTACGTGTTCCCTCCAAATAGTGGTGGAACACGTGACATCAAAACATATGACTGTATATACAATATACCTAAAATTATTGCTCATATATATTTTTTCCAAGATGTATTATTCTATTCTGCCGTGACATGCGTTTCTGAAGTTTCTCCTTTTTGTCCTGTCTGGCTGTACCTTTCAGAATTTTCAAATGCTGTTCCTGGGGTCATTGCGGCGGGTCGACATGTCAATCAGCATCCACAACACGACAGATTGATAGTCATGTCACTCAAGTGTGTTTGCATGTCACTCATACAGCACTAAGGTGGTCGTGGAGTCGGTGGGAAAAGAGTCTTACGCTGGCCAGCCTTCAAAGGTAGACACGGTGAATAGAGCCATCATGGCCATCAGCACGTTGTCAAAGTTGAAGTCGCTGTTGTGCCACACTCGTTTGTGGATGGTGGGCTGGTTCACATCGCCGTCCTTATACAGGATGTACGTGCCTCTGAAAATGCAAACAAGTCACTGGGCTGAAGTTGTGAATTAGGATGGCGACATAATGACGAAAACCAACTTGCACTCCTCTGGGCTCGACTTGGCTTCATCTGTGCAGCGATAGAACTTTCCCTATTGAGGAAAACAACATATTTGCACCGTTAAATCTGTGCCAGTTGCTCTAACTTCCTTTCGCAAGCCCTGTGCTGACCTTGAAGAGCTGCACCCCAATGCAGGCGAACATGAACTGGAGAAGAGTGGTGACAATCATGATGTTGCCGATGGTCCTGATGGCCACAAACACACACTGCACCACGTGCTGTTGGAAAAAGAGATGCAGATATTTAGACACACGACTGCATCCAGAGTGATGACATGACAGACAAGTGCTAGCATCCATTTCATACTTTCAGGCCTTTGGCTCGATTGATGGCTCTCAAGGGTCTCAGGACACGAAGGACCCTGAGAATCTTCACCACTGATATGGCAGACGACCTGTGTGATGAAAACACACGTTGTGTATTGTTCAAAAATAATGCATTCTTTGTTCATCTATCTATGCCAACGATGTATAGTTACAGGCAGAACAATTAAATGTTCTTCCATTAGATGGCAGAAGGAAGGCTTAACCCGTGCATCCGCCTGTTGCTATTCATCCATCCATCTATTTTCAACACCGCTGATCCTGAACAGGGTCACAGGGGGTGCAGGAGCCTATCCCAGCTTACTTTGGGCGGAAGGCAGACTACACCCTGAACTGGTCACAAGTCAGTCTCAGGGCACATACAAGGACAAACAACCATTTACACCAATATCCACACCGTCACTTACTTGGAACCGATCTCACGCTGCCCACTCACAAATCAGGCGAGTGTACCACTACACCATCAGTGACTGTTGCGATTCATATAACAGAATAATAGCTAAAAATGACCAGATTTCATACTGAGTAAGTACATTTTTCCGTGAATTCAGATGGGTTCATCATTATTTGTGTATATATACTGTGTGACATCTTTTCCACGTCACATGCGGGGCCGACTACATCATCCACAAGGGGAGATCTTGCAGTTTACCTGCCAATGTCAAGCATGGACCACAAGTCTATTTCTGTTTCCGCAACGTCAAGCACGGACTGCAATCCAGCCTGCCTGATTTTAATGCAAGTGAGGAATGCTGCCACAATTGGCTAGGAAAAGATTGTTTCATCCCACAGTGGTGCACAAGGGCATTAAGTTAAAAAAAACAAAAAGGCAGAGAGAGAGAGAGAGAGAGAGAGACAGAGAGAGAGAGAGAGAGAGAGAGAGAGAGAGAGAGACTGCAGAAAATACCAGGTACTAATGAGATGTGAGGGATTTATTTAGGGAGGTCTTTAGTGGTATAGATGCAGATTTATGTGTTTTCAAAATCTAGTATTCCACTGAAAAAAAAGAGGAGGCATCTCTTTGAGTTGTGCCACTTATTTTTTTCAGTGATTAATAGATTTTTCGGGTTGGAGTGGAATGAGAAGAAAGTAGGTGAGTAAACTGACCGATAACATATTCATTAATTCATTCATACTCACTGTATGCCAAAGGAGACTAAAGACACTCCCACAACTAACAGGTCGAGAAGGTTGAAGTAGTTCCGACAGAAAGCTCCTTTATGGAGAAAAGCTCCATATGTCGTCATCTGAGGAGAAGGCACATGATATCAGGGGGGCAAGTGACAGGGAATAAAACAACACAAACACAATCAGAATTCAACATTCACACCTTATAAACACACTCCCCCTTTCAGACACTTCCACACAAAGTATCTCTCCCCCAGACATATAATACAGTAATCCCTCGCGATGCCACGGTTCATTTTTCACGACTTTGCTGTGTCACAGATTTTTTTCACGGTTTTTTTTTTGTTTTTTTTTTTAACAGTGCATTGTGTTCTGCATCCTGATTGGCTAAGGGACTGCAGACTAATGTCAACAGCCTCCACATCTTATTGCTATAGAGCTTGCCAAATTTTCTCCATTTTCTCCATCTGTACAGCACTTCTTGAATAAAGCTTTAATCTTTGGTTTCATACAATACAGTATTGTGCTGTATACATAATAATTGTAAAAAATAAAGATGACTCCCTCACGGGTACTTTTTGGAACGTAACCCCGCGATAAACGAGGGATTACTGTACACATAATGCAAACATGTTAAACAGTAACAAGATAGAAATGTACAGTCCATTATGCCCATTCATATTACCATAATTATCATGTTATACTTTGTGTTATTATTTTGCAACACACACACACACACACACACACGCACACACACACGTACATTTCCACACTCCTGTAGTTCACGCTGATTGAGGGTGGCGAGCTGAGAGCGGTGAAAAAAAGGGGGCTAAAATCTACCGTCGCCACCCCCACGGCCCTTAATGACATGAATGTAGTAGTAAGTCGTTCATTTCTCAATCTACAATGGCAAGAAAACATGCATTTTATTGCCATGACGTCAGCAATAGTTATTCCCTACAAGAGCTCCAGTCGTCGAGATTGGAAAGTGAACATGAACTTACTGTCACATTCATGCGGACCGTCCTTTTAAAGCCCATTCTATCATGTTCTTTAATAGCGCCCAATGCAAGGTAGGCGGCTCCCAATTAGAAAACAGGCAGAGAAGAAAAACCAGCCAAAAATGACTCGATCTTCAAATCATAAAAGTGAAGGATTAATTCTCAGAGTGCATGTAAACAGTGGAGTCCAAACACAGTGAGACACCGAGCGCTAACTGTGAGCGTTGGGGAATTTGAGGGTCAAATCGCAGTGGCCTGGTTTGTGTCCAAAGCACTGCAATGACGAGTCCACCTTTCAATGCGCTCATTCTGGGCAAGCGGACTGAACCATGCTGGAACATGGCTGATTTTGCCCCCTCTTTTATGCATCTGAAAAGCAATCTACGGTATACTAGGGGTTGAACAACTTCAGATTCCTCGCAGTCGACCCTAAAGTGATCATCGACACATTTTTCAGTTAAACCGCTGCGTGTGCTTTCTCTTTCCTCGCCGTCCTCGGTTGCTCTGGCCCCACCCCGACTTATATTCCATTTTGACAGCCGCTCATCCAATTAAGTTCAGATGCCTTCATAGCCTCGCAGAGCGTCGGTATCTAACGAAACCTATAACGACAGTTCACGAACAGATCTGCAGGGTCGCTCCTTGCTACAGTACCGTATTTTCCGCACTAAAAGGCGCACCTAAAAGCTTTCCATTTTCTTAAAAGCTCACAGCGCGCCTTAAAATCCGATGCGCCTTGTGTATGGTCATTACGGTAATATTTCGACCCCAAAATGACTCCTTGCTCGAGACATGTTGACAACGCAGCGTTCAAACTGAAGGCGATCGGTTACGCAGTTGAACACGGAAATAGAGCAGCCGCAAGAGAGTTCAACATTAACGAGTCAATGTTATAACTTGCTGTTGGTTAAGTGAACTGTGTCGCTGCTTTATGAAATAAGTTTTAATGACATCTGATCGTTCTGTTGGCGTTTCCTTGAGCGTAGCCATCTAGTGGAGGCATTGTATATTGCATCTTATAATTGCGTCCAATGTATGAAAAAAATTACAAAATAGGCCATTCATTGGAGGTGTGCCTCATAATCCAGTGCACCTTTTAGTGCGGAAAATACAGTAAATAATACTGACACTGGAAAAAAAAATTAAATTGGAGGAGTGACTGTCTTGCAATAATGTATTGTAGCAAACCTGCAGTTGTTCTACACGGATTGTGGAAAGAGCCAACTGTCTGTGAGACCATAAAGGTATCTGAGTGTCATTTGTGATTAGACGGCTAGTGGGGTGAATGGAAGGAGGAGGAAGAGGTGAGTTGAAGGCTTGAACAAAACACCCATTGTTGACCACAACAGTTTTCCCATTAAGGTCGCCCACCTCTTGACTCGGCCACAATGCGCGAGGCTGACTCATTGTTTTTTTTTTTTCCTCTGCTTATTGAATGATATAAATTTGACAGCCAATGTCAAAAAATTGTGAATTACTATGCGGCGTTTGGCTGCAACAATAGAGGTGAGATGGATGAAGACTCCTTTCAATGTTCGTCAATTTGTAATCAGGACAGGCAGACGGAACACTTTTCAAGGGGACCTCCAACGTTGCAGACAAACAATTACAAATAACGTGACCAAAAACTATCGATACCCATTTGTTTTCAAAATAAAGAGGTTATTGATCTTCCGCGACTTGTCTTCGTTTTGTCAAGTAATCGTGCTGTTTTTTTTTTTTTTTTTTTTGTGAAATACTTCAGTTTGAAGTTAGTTTTTCCCAGGGGTGACCAAGCACCTATTGCAGCGAGAATTCCCTGTTCATGCCAAAACATGTGATTGCCAATGAAACGACTTCAAGTTATAATTGTGCAGCGGTTCAACCCCTAGTCTGTACAGGAGGCATGGAGTTAGCTTTGACTGGAGTTGACTTTGGCTTTGACCCCCCCCCCCCCAGCAAAATAAGAAATCACTCCTACCTCAACTTCAGCCAATGCTTCAAAAATATCTGAGCAGCCCTTTAAGATTGGTTGCATTTCACAAAAATTTGACATCATCCGCATCCTTTTTACCCCTCTTTTTTTTCCAGCCATGATGTGACACCCATGATAGTAGAATGTAATGTTTGATGTTATGTTTCCTTCCCCCCAAGTTCTCTCTTGCATTTGTGTTCCTGATGTGCCAGGAATCAGTCCAATAAAGATCTCTGCAATGTCATTCTATCTTGAAAAGAGGTGCCATGAAGCGAAAAATTAAATAAGAGAAAGGAAACAAACAAGCCAGGTTGTACTGAGTGGCGGGTGACACACAAGGAGAGAATGCAGCAAGGCTCTCGTTGTCACTTTAAGGGGTTACCTTCAATATGATCTCAAATGTAAACATACTAGTGAAGACATAATCTGCATAGCCTAGGACCTGGAAGGCAACCACATGTGTGCAGGGTTATTGGGTGGGTGGTTAGTACAGCACGGACAGGGGACACAGGACATTTACCTTCAAAACGATCTCAACAGTAAAGATAGCCGTGAAAGCATAGTCAAAGTAACCAAGTATCTGCAAAAAGCAACGTAGATGTTTAACAGAGACAGTTCATTGTGCAGCTTTATACATCATTAGAAAACAAGATCCATTATTTTAGTTTTTTTTTAACTTGGAAATTTGGAAGAATCTTTTTTTTTGATGATACTGGACGGCTTCTTGTACGCAGTGTCGTAACTGAGCATAATCACGGTACTTTTAATGATGACAGTGGAACCTCCAAAGTAGAATTTAGGATTTGACCAAAATTCTCAGGAAAAATGTGACTGAAGGTGGCACAAAACAGTGGAATCAAAACTGCTGTCTTTCGTGTTTAACGAGCATCAACGGAATACATCTGCAAATGTTTGCCTTTTGGGGGGCTTTTGGCAACACTTACCATATTTTTCAGTCGCAGTTTGGGGGAAATTTGCAGCATCCAAAAGTTCAGCATCCGAATACTAAATAAAGAAGGTGGCGGTAATGCACCAAAAGTATTTGCCAATCACCAAAAGAAAGTAGAAGAAGAAATGGAAGCAGAAGAAGTAGTCGACATAACTCATGACAATGTGTGACATCTTCCTTACTCCACAACAAAGATTTACAGCACTTAAAGGCGCAATAACCAATCAGGACTTTAGCCACAATGCGATGTGGGATTCGAGTTAAGGTAAGACATTTTCAACTAAAAAGAAAAACTTGTTTGTAGTTTCAAGCAAACGTTTGGAATACAACTGGAAGTGGGTTGAAGTGGTTAGGTTAACCTTACAAGTCCCCAATTTGTCTAGCTAGAAAATTACTTGCATTCGTGAACATATCAGATATGAACTTAAGAGGTTCCACTGTGGATGTCATGATTTCTGCAGCGCAAACATACAGTGTATGGACAAAAATATTGAGACGGACCTCTGAATTCACGTGAAACATCTTTATAGACAACCACAGTGTCCTTGCCAGACACCTTTTTGTCATACATTCGAACAAACTTTGAAATTAGTTAATGATTAACGCTTCAACCATTGACAAAAAAACTCTCATTTGTTAAAAACCTGACAGAGGAAGGACTCGTACTGTGAGCTTGTGTTCTTCCGTACACAAACATCAGATGTATCATGCTGGGATACAATGAATGAAATAGGGGCAAAAGCCCTTAAGGTCCATGAAGGCACGTTTGACTTCGGAAATCTTGACCTTCACCTCCAACTGAGGGCAAAGCGCCCCAATACTTTTGTCCATACAGCGTCATCAACCTTGTACAGTACTTTGAATAGATAGAACACAAAAGACGTACCAGTGAATTTGCCATTTTACCTGGAAAAATAACCTTACCTTTTGAAACAGGATATTCACGTGAGAGTATCAAAATTAATGTCCCAAAAATTAAACAGAGAGCTACAGTATTTCCAAATAATTGAATTACACATTGTAATTACAACATTGAACATAGATCCTTATTGTTTTCAGATGTATTTATAACGTAAAGAAATCAGAGTATTTAGTGTTCTACACCTGAAGCAGGTTTAGGACACAGCACCTTAAGAGGCTACACAAATTAATTTATTTGAATTGATTTTCTGTTCTCAATTCAGGGGTGCTGCTAATTTGTGTGACGCATATTACATGTAGTTAATCAAAATACTTTCCCACAACGATTAGCTCAAAGGTATGCATTATGTATAAATTGATGTTGTTTTTAATGCTTTTTTAAATCATTAGATACATTAAACCATGAAGAACCAGTGGCTTTTGAGAGTGGTGTCACTTCTCACAGGGCCTCGCTTATGTGTTAGTAGGGCTGGGCAATTAATCAAGTTTAATCATGATTTCGATTTGGGCTTATAATCATAAAAATATGTTCCAAATCGTAGAAAAACAATTCTTGCCAAACGTTTGATGTATGCAAGTTCCCATGCTATGAATGCATCCTGAATACGCCACATTGCTTGCAGCAAAGCGTGTGACGTCTGCTCTTCTTTTCCTGTCCTTGCTTGAAGATATTTGCGACCACCCCAGTTCGAGTTTACTGTTATAGTAAACACACAACTAAAATAATTACATATATTGTATATTTAAATACAACATGTACTTTGTTTTGGAAACACTGCCAACTTATTGCTAGCAGTAAATTGAGCAACCCGACTGACGAGCTAGCAAAAATTAGCATTAGGCATCACGGTAGTGATTTACGGTCAATTAAGGGATATTTACACACAAATGCTATCATATCATTCACAAACGAGTAAATCCACAGGTGTACGTAGGTATGTGTATATATCTACATATATGTATACACATATTCTTTGTAACACCTGAAAAATTAGATATTAATAAAGTTCATCACTTTCTTCCATTCTTTTTATTGTTTTTTTATGTATTGTTTTCAATTGTATTATTTTAATATATTATTATTAATATTATTATCATTATTGCTAATAATTAATTTTTTGATAATTCTTTGAAGTTGTATTTAAAGTAGAGTTTGGATACTTGTATAAATGCAAAATTTTGAAATCAATGACTTGTGATTTCAATATCACTCAAAATAATTGCACTTCATTTTTCCAAAATCGCCCAGCCCTATGAGTGATTGAATGATTTTATGTGGCGGGAGTGGGCAGACTTACAATATTGCGGGCGGAGAAATTTCGGATGGGATCCTCTGCGGCGAGTGAGACGGAGCTGAGCATGATGAACACCAGGATGAGGTTGGTGAAGATGTGGTGATTGATGAGCTTGTGGCAAAACACACGAACTCTGCAACACACGGCCAAAGCATCAATGCGTGTATGCAGTCGTCATAACGAAAGCTGTATGTGCGCATGTGTGTGCGTGTCTCTTACGGGTTAGTGTTGCTGAAGATAAAAAAGGCACTTCCCTCTGGAATGGGAGTAATCTTCTCCTTCTTGACCAAATCGGAGATGGCTGGCCGAGGTCCTGCTGGGACTTCCGGGTCTTCCTCCTCTGCTGCGGTGTCGTCATTGTCTTCTTCTTCATCCTAAATGTACATGTTTAAAATGCGTTAGATGTAACTTGTGCGTTACCATTTTGAAGCTATATTGTTTCGATGTCACATACCTTTTCATCTTTCTCATCCTTTTTGTCGCTGAAATAGACAGAAATTACATGAATTTATTGCTGTCTGGTGGTGCCTTGAGATAGGAGTTTAATTCGTTCCATGATCTTGCTTGATACTCAAAACATCTCAAATCTTCTTTCGCCATGGAAATGAATGGAAATGTCATGAATCCATTCTAGCCTCCCCCAAAAACATTATTCCAAAAACATTATTAAGGAAAATAGCACCCTTTAGAATTGCACTTGTAAAAACAGACAGTAATGATAAATAATTAGAACGTAAAGAATGAATTCGATTTGAACACAGTTTTTGCTTCAAGTCAACGAACACTGCACTGCTACTTCTTTTGATTGGTGCAGTACAATACAGATATATGGATACAAATGGAGCTGGAAAAATTTCCCAGTAAGCCATGAGCTGCCGGTTATATTATCTGTCTACATGTGCTGCTTCAACGTTTGTGTCCATCTGTGGCATTTTGCATTGTTTGCTAGCATTAAGCTACACGTACTAGCGATTGTGTAGTTAAACTATGCGATCGTTTTAAAGACACGTGTAATTTACTTTGTTTACTTTTGTAGTAAATTTCAAGTGGGAGTGTCAAAGATCAGTTTGAAGCCTCGTCATCGAAATATTGTTCTGTCTTTGCCAAACTGCCGCGTGTTGTAAAGTGCATTGAATAGAGTTCACTGCCACCATACACTTTTCGTATATCAAATGAAATTTTCACTTGTAAATCAAAGCAAAAAAAAAAAAAAATCTCAAGGCCCCACTGTATACGTAAAGATACCTAAAGTTCCTTTTTTTTCCTCTTCCCTTTACTCATCTCAAAATGCAAACAGTCCAGCTTTTACCCTTTCTTATCTCCTTCATCTGTGTTGAGAGACTCCGCATCTGCCAAGTTGTCCACAGCGATGGCCAAGAAGACATTCAGGAGGATGTCTGAGAAAATCTTCAGTCAAGGAAACTTAAGAGTACAGAGCTCTCATCAGGTTCAGTAGCTGAATGTGACTGAGTTGAACATGAACGAGGATACAGTTTCCACAAATGAAGAGGATGATGAAGTAAAAGCATAAAATCATGCCAGAAGAGGAAGGGCCTCCGTACGCCATGATGCCATCATACATGACTGCGTTCCAGTCTTCTCCGGTCAAGATCTGAGGGAGAAAAGTGTATTCATTCAGGAGCAGTCATGACCACAGTGGTGATTCCATTTCCATCATTTCTAAAAGAAAAAAATCTTTTTCAAATCCAAACACGCGCATGTCTACGTCAGGTCTCTAAATACCTGAAAGACGGTGAGTAGCGCTTGTGGAAAGTTGTCAAAGGTGCTTCTCTTGGTTTGGGTCTCATCAAAGTTGAACTTTCCTCCAAACACCTGCATGCCCAGCAGCGAGAAGATGATGATAAAGAGGAAGAGCAGCAGCAGCAGGGAAGCAATGGACTTCATGGAGTTGAGGAGAGAAGCCACCAGGTTGCTGAGTGACTGCCAGTGGCTGGGGGGGAGAAACAAAGAGAAAAAAAGAGATGAAGTGAAACGTGAACAAAAGATGAAATGAAAACCAAAGCAAAGTGCTTGTTTGTGGTCAAGGAAGCCCTGTGGTGAATCCAGTGATTCCCAACCACTCTGCTGTGGCATATTATGAGAGATCATTAGGTATGCCGCGAGAATAATCCAATTTCACTCATTTGGTTGGAAAATGAATATTTGTTTACAAAAAACAACCAGAAAAGAAAAAAAGAATGTATCTTTCTGTCTCTATCTATCCCAGTGATGTATAGTGACAAGCAGATCAATTCAATCCTCTTCCACTAGATGGCAGCAGCTATGACTAAACTGTTTCTCCGCCTGTTGCCATTCATACAACACACCCCGAACATAATCAGAATAGAAAACACATATACGGATGCTGTGGTCTTACCGTGTGACCTTGAAAATCCTCAGCAAGCGCACGCAGCGGAACACGGAGATCCCGAGGGGCGACATGATCTCCAGCTCCACCAGGATGGTCTCGGTGATACCTCCACACACCACAAAGCAGTCAAAGCGGTTGAAGAGTGAAACAAAATAGGCCTGCAGGCCCAGACTGTACATCTTCACCAACATCTCGCAAGTGAACAAGGCTAGCAGGACTTTGTTGGCCACATCTAGAAGCCACAAAAAACATAAAAACCCCAAACATAAATTAGTGGTTAAATCCTGCTGAAAGATTGCCATATGTCGTGCGTACCTTGCACTTGTGTCAGCCACAAAGGCTGGTTGTAGTGCTCCGACGATATGGTGAGGGTGTTGAGGAAAACCAGGATGATGACCAGCCAATAGAAAGGCACCGATTTGACAGCCAACCGGCACTTTCTGCGGCAGAACCTGTTCCAGCGGCGCCAGCGCCGACTGCAGGGTAGGGCGGTCAATGTTAATTGGGTGTTTTTCTCTGAGACAAAATGTTGTATCATACCAAGGGTGTTTTATTTATGTTTAGATGTGATGTGGCAAGGGTGAAAGAAGAACTCAGTACTCATGCTATCACATAAATGTGTGGAGCCATTGCCACCCCCCCTCCACTCCACCCCCACCACTCCTACAGTGAAATTGAAACAGTTTACATCTTCCCTAATTTCTTGATAAATAATATTTGGACTTTAATAGCAAAAATCTGGCATCTGTATTAAAGCAAATGATGTATGTATTCTGGCGTATGGTGATAGATATGTGTGTGTTGAGCCAGTCTTGGATTGGGTGGCCTAGGCCCTAGGCGGAGGTCTATTTATGTAAATGCATTTGCATGAATTCACTATGGCAAATTGAACTGTTAAGTACATGAATTTAACTGTCTAAATTGTCTCGAGAATGCAATACTTTCTGGTACATGCTGCCTAGGTCATGTTATTCAAATAAAACATATAAATGACAGTCATAATAGTGAAACTGAGACATTCGTAATGGAGCATGCAAAGAATGATACTGACCTGAACTTTGACTTTGAAATTTTTTGACTGAAAGAAAGAAGATGAAAGGTGTGACAGATGTGATATATGATTAGAAGTCTGTAGAAAAACGTCAAAAACAAGTATACGGTAGCAATAAGAAGAAATATCGAATGGCGGAAAGGAGTTGATTTTAATCAGGCGGTTTTCATGAAACCGAAAAAATATCTGCTCCACTGAAGGGAGACCGGCAACCCGTGTGAAATTAATCTTTTGGAAATGCTCACCACAGAGGTCCGCAGCATGGCGTCTTCTCATCCTCCCCATTTTGATTCTCTGTGTTCACAGATTCAGTTTCGCTGGCCGGAACACTCGCTGCAGACCCAAAGTAAGGAGACCGTATAATGGAGGGGGGGCAGGGGAGAAGATGCCACATCAACAATTTCAACACAAATACATTCAGATTAATACATATACTGTACATATAGCAAGAAACAAAGAAGAAGAACGACAACAAGAAAAAGCAGCAATGAGGCGGATTTAACTTAATCCAAAAAAAACAAATCCAAGCGAATTAAGATGTTTTCTGTTACTTGTACATGTGCTATGAATATAGTCAAGTACACTGCAGGCGCAATGAGGGCAGATTTGAAGGATTTAATATTGATTGAAAATAAAAAAAAGCCAAGGTAACAAGGGAACATTTTAAATAAGGGATGATTCTTTATGTGGCACACTATATACAGTTGTGGGAAGATCTAACTGCCCATGAAGAAGAAGAGGAGGACAGAGCTAAAACTCTTAAATGCTCCACTCGCAGACTGGTGTGCAGTGTTGATTAGGTGTGTGAGCTGTCTTATAAAGCATTGAGGTGTGTGTTTGTCTGTGTCTGTGTCTACGTTCGTACGTGATGCCGCTCAGCTTATGCGGACGTGTTGCCTTTGATTCCTGAGTGGTCGCAAAGCTCTCGACTCTGGAAATAGTGCTGATTGCTGGAGCAGTGATCTGGGTTTAGCCTTGTTTCCTACATTGACACTGAGAGCCTTGAGGGGGAAACGGGTCGGTGCCGCTATCCAGTCAGGTATTTTTCTTTTTAATTTACTCTGTATTAAGAACCCTTTCATGTGAAAATGATCACTCTTCCATTTAGAGGGTAAACAAAAACTGTGTCGCAATGCTCACACACAAGGGGTTTAACACATTAACAATACATAAAGCAGTGAGGAGGCATTATATTAGGCCACACACGCACACTCAGTTGTGGTTTAGCATGCTCGAGTAGGAAATCATGCATTTATTAAACAATATTAAATAATGAATTTTCGAAAGATTGATTGCATCCAACCCCTTTTGACATTAAAAACGATAATTCGTCAATGTTCTCGATATAGAGCAGTTAATTGTGTTTTCGTATGCTTGCCTCATGGAGCCAAAAATAAGAGCAATGACATTTTTAGTGTCGGTTGCAGCATAATTCTTCAGACCGATCGATCTGGTTCATTGCTAAAAAGAAGGCCAACTGTAGTTGTTGAACTATTCCTGAAGGGAAAAGATCAGTTCTGAGGAATGTTGATTTCTAATTTCGCTTTATTTTTATACATGCAACCATCTTGTTTGCACAGATTCCAAATGTGCTCTAAATGGCCCTTTGAACACGCAGGCATATTGTAATTTTGTTGAAAAATATACTGCATGTGGTTTTGAAACAGTATATTTCTTTTATTGTTCTTAACTTCTATCTGAGTGGCTTGTGAAGGAAGAATGTGCACTTTAAAAAAAGAAGTTGAGTGAACTCCAAATTTCAAGGCAACAAACTTCAAAGACAATGTAAATTGTAAAAATGAGCTTTTCCACAATTTCGTCAAAGAAACAAGTTTACACGACTCATTTCCCTTTTATTATCCTCCAACTTAAATATATGACTAAAAACAAGTCAGCAATTTGTTTTGGAACATCTTGTGTGCCTTGTTGTACGATTGTTAAAGATAAAGTATAATTTACTGTTTAATTACTGCTTTAGCCCCCAAAAATTATAACTTGTGTTTTTTTTTATTATTTTTTTATTTTATTACAGTGATGGGTCCTACAGTCACAACAGTTGAGAACCACTGGCGTATAGATAATCTATTTGTGTTAGCACTTGTCAGGCAGAGTTCATAGGGCTTCAGCCACAAGTGCCTCATTGGCCCCCAAAAAATAGACACACTGGCCGTTGTCTTCTATTCTGCAGTTCCAGTCTGACTAACAAATACACACACACACACAGACACACGGTCAAGCATTAGCACAAAAAGGTTGGGGAGCGCAGGATTTACCATGAGTGTCGGACGACTGGCTGAACCACCCAAACCTTCCTTTCTTCTTCTCAGTAAGGTCAGCCAGAGTCACCCCTTCATGTGCAATGCATGCAAGGCCATGCATCCAGACACAATGGCACAGCAGAGGGACAAGGAGGGGGACAGGTCGGGGAGGAGAATGTGCTGCTATCAAAACGGGGTCAGAGCAGACAAGCAACACCGGACAATGACCGTATTCCAAATAGCAATAATCCGACAGTGACAAAGAGCAGCAGGATCCACAAGGGGGTGCTGAGGAAAGCAAAACATGGTGGTGGTGGTGGTGGTGATGGTGGGTGGTCAGTGTTGGTCACAAGAAGCGCCTGCAGGAGAAGAGACCCTGCACTAACATGCTACACTGCAAATGAATGCGTTTGACAACATGTCTGTTGGGCTGTTGGGTGGGGGGCATGTTTCATTAATACTGGAAGCCAAATTGGTTTATTAGAGGCCCATTGGTTTCTAAATTCCCTATCATCGGGTCTTGATTAGGCCTATTGTTTGGGCTAAGGCTGAATAGCTACTTTCAGTTAGCCTGATCAGCATGTCTATGTCCCTGTACAACATGATATTCCTGTTTATTTTAAACCGATAAACACATTGAGACAAAAACTAGTACACCCCAAAGACCGGGTTCCTAACACCCAAAAATGCAATCTGATTTATTCCATCCGTTGCCAAGAAAGTGAGTGCAAGGAACATTACATTGGAGAAACCAAACAAACACTCAAGAAAAGACTTTATCAACACAAATGGAAAAACAATGATAACAAAAGTGCAGTATACGCACACTTAAAAGAAACAAACCACACAATTGAAGATGAACAAGTAAAAATCCTAGGAACAGAAAAGAGATGGTTTGAAAGGGGGGTAAAAGAAGCGATTTTTGTTAAAAAATTTTCACCCTCTCTGAACCGTGAAGGAGGTATCAGATTTAACCTGTCTCCTATTTACAATAACTTGTTGACCAGTAAGGGACATAGACATGCTGATCAGGCTAACTGAAAGTAGCTATTCAGCCTTAGCCCAAACAATAGGCCTAATCAAGACCCGATGATAGGGAATTTAGAAACCAATGGGCCTCTAATAAACCAATAGGGGCGTGACTAACCATCCCCACCCAGTCCTCAAACAGGCCACGCTCAGCTTTTTAGCGCAGAGCAACTTCCCGGAGTCTTCACGGAGACTTCAGGGTTGTCTACCGCTGACGAAGCTTCTGTGAGAGAAGCGAAACGTCCTTTTTTGCTTTTTTTTGTTTTTTACCCACAGGTACAGATGACGACTGACAGAACCCTTTCTACGATGGAACTTTCCTGTACGACTGAGAGCCTCCACAAGCAACTGGAAGCCAAAATGAGAACTACAGAGATGCCATGTTGAGCAGGTTTGTCAGAATTGAGCATTTCGCCAACAAGAGGTGAAAAAATAAAATAAAAAAATTGAAATATTGTGACACTGGGCCATCAGACATAAAGGAAGTGAGGGAGAGTTGGTCCCCTTTTAAAAATATTGGGACAACGGTCCATTGTATTTGCTAATATTTTCAATTTAGTTCAGTTTTATTTTATTTTAGCAAGTTATGTTATTGTACTTTTCTTAGAATTGTACTTATTTATTTCCGTCCATGTTCGAAACAAATTGAATTAAAACAGAAGTATATAAAGTGAGGCTTCAAAATCGTGAAAAATCAAGACATTCCCTCAGATGCGTTGAAAGGCCCTGCTCAACTATCAACTGTCAATCAAATACTGTACCACGACTACCAGCTGAAAAATAGATGCTACTTTGTCTCACGTCTTTCTTAACATCTAGGCATAACTACACGTTTGAGCCATGAAAATACAATATATCTGCCTAAAGTCTCCGGTGGTTGGAATAACCTGTCAGGTTGTAACGGGGCCTTTCCACGCCACAACGCTCTAAAGTGGCTATGCCAGCATGAACCCACCCGCCCCCATTCCCCAATGTCCACACGGTGGCTCTAAAGCTGGAGTAAAAAAAAAAAAAAAAAACACACACACACAAAAAAAAAAAATCTTCTGTCTTTCTCTGCGTGGTGTGCGCACACCCATGGCAAACAATGAGGCGCTCTAAAGCAGTTACGCCAGCAAAGGTGTATGAGGGCTACGGGTGTTTAACAACGTCAGGAAGTGTAGTTTATAATTTGAGGGAGAATGAGCACAAATTTCAAGTACAAGGTGAATCCATGTGTGCTGCTTATATAAAGAGGATTTGGATTAAGAGTTTCGTATACTGCTCAAGTAAAAATGCTTTTTCTCTTCTCTTTCTCAGTTGAACTCCAATGGTAGTCGCAATGTGTTCCACTTTAAATGCGTTGACAGAGAAGATCAAAAAATACCTTTTGAAGGGTTTTCTGCTTTGGAAGGTGCGACCTGAATAGGGTTGATTCATAGAATATGCTTACGGTTGCGTTTACACTCCTCGTCCGCCTCATCCTCATTGTCAGGGTCGATATCTTCAGCCTGAGTGATCCAGTCCAGGTAACCCTTCAGATCCTCCTCCAGCTGCTGCTTCTCACGCAACTTCTGGAAGTCTCCGCGAGCTTTGGCCTTTTCCCTCTCTTTGGAGAACTCTCTGCGTTAGGCAGAACCAGGAGATCAATCAAGCACAAAAATGAGTAAAATTTCAACGCAAAGTCTACATTGAACACAAGTTTTCACACTACCACAATGGAAATAAATGAGTCAACCCTTCTCCAGTGACTCATCACCAATAAGAGGATTTGTTAGTCTAACAGCTAAGCATTTTTTTCCCCCCATAATATCTATCTTGCAAACCCGACCTGTCTAGGATTTATGTGTTTTCTCATCCAAAGCCACTGGAGGGTGATGTATACCTTGTAAAGAGCGCTGCACTATATTTAGATCCTTTATTGGTGTAGCACATCCTGCATGCCAACATCCTCATCATGAAGAGTAGGAAATTTAGATAGACAGATGGTTTCCAGAGTCATGCGACAATGGTGTGGAATCTCAATTTATAGATGCAAGAAAACTGCTGCTTCATCTCAAAGTGCGCAAGCTGCTACTGAGATGGAGGTAAAATGTGTCATCCAACGCTAGTTTGCAAGAATCTTTCTCGAAAGAGACTTGTAAGACGGCAGCAGTAGTGTCAAAGGTTTGGATTATGTTAACTTGTCTTTGCTGGCTGGTCAACATCCCCGCTGCATTAATTCTGCTGTAATAACACATCATCCCCATTCGACGCTGCCGGGAAAGCAAACTGGGGTTTGAGCGAGCTTAGAAGCACAGAGAGTGCTGAAAGGCAAGGAATACGATTAATTTTGCTCTCTCGAGGGTTGGGCGCTTTGACTGGAGTGGGAGGGGAAGGAAATGCTCACTTTGCAGCTGCCAAAAAAAGGACCCAAGTGCGTGACGCCAACAAGGCTTGGAATACACTACATGGACAAAAGGACACGCACAGTAATAAGTTATAATGCAAAAACTATTTAATTCTTTAGATTCTATTTATCACGTTGTGTTTTTTGAATGGGTGAATTTGCGTATAGCAAACTGTTATATCAATAAGTTGTGTGTCAATAATTTTGTCCATGTAGTTAATCTTAAGATTTTAGCAAAGAACCACACCTAATAGCGCAGTGTTTACACAATAGGATTGCGAACCTCTCATGATTACTTCGAACATAATTGGTGTTTTTGTCTGCACACATCAAGCAAACGAGTTGCACACTGCAAAGCAAATGCCACAGCACATCTTTGCCTCTTACCCACTAAGCACACCCAACACGAGGTTGAGCACAAAAAAGGAGCCGAGTATGATCAGGCTAACGAAGTAAATCCATGGTGTTTCCCATCCTATGGCGTCGTTAACCTGAAGGACCCAGAAGCCAATAAACAGACACAAACACAGAATGGGGGAAGGTGCTTACCCGCTCAACACACCCAAAACCAGGTTAAGAACGAAAAAGGAGCCGAAGATCACGAGACTGACAAAGTACACCCATGGAAGCTCAAAGCCCATAGCATCGTTCATCTGGAGGAGCGTGCGTTGTCGCAGAGGAAGGAGAGGAGGGGTGAGAAGAAAGGGGTGAAAAGAGAGGGAATCAGGAAACAAGACGCTTTCAAAAGAGGCCTGGCACAAGTTAGAAGTATTCTTTTCACAGATATTGCGTTGCATTCTAATACAAGTTGTCAACTATTCTCAAGCATGCCATCGTCAATCATACGAGTTGCCTCTGGAAATTATCAGCCGCCTCGTCATCAGCATGTCACACGTGTGATCCGAGCCGACATTCGGGCTGAAGCCGCGTGACAGGCAACACGGCAGGTTAGCCGAGGCACTCACCCAGTACAGCACGTCCGTCCAGCCCTCCATGGTGATGCACTGAAATACCGTCAGCATGGCAAACAAGAAGTTGTCGAAGTTGGTGATGCCGCCGTTGGGGCCTTGCCAGCCTTCTCTGCATTCTGTGCCATTGATGGGGCATTGCCGCCCGTGCCCTGAGATCGCACACGGAGCAGCATCCTCCTCTGCTATGATGTCTACCCAATAAAGAGGTCAGATGAACTAGCAATGAAGACCAAACGCACGCTTTTCATGTTTACATACATCGACTACATATTGACTGCATTGAGTTCTGAATCCGCCATACTGGATGTGGCAAACTGGAACAATTGGTGAAGATGCCTTACTAATGGGCAACTGGTACCAGCCTTTTTACAGTCAATATCAGATCTCGGGATTAGAAAGGCACTTTATGAAGTTAAGTCCATTGACTTGCTGTAGTTTACAGGGCAGATCCGCCACATTCAATATGGCAGACTAGTAAAGTATTGCAGCAGCTTGCCAACATACTCAATGAGGTGTTTATGTTTTGCATGCATATGGTTAAACAGGCATTAAATCAGTTATTAGATAATCAAGTCAGATACAAACAAACATAAAAATCCCCGACATGTTACATACCTGAGCCAGGAAGGTAGCAGGTTGCGTGCATTTTACCAATGAAAAGCTCCAGGCCAATAATAGCATAGATTATGATGACAAACAAGACCAGGAGGGCAATATGAAGGAGAGGGACCATGGCTTTAATGATGGAGTTCAACACCACTTGTAAACCTAGCAAGGAGGAACAAATCACATATAAAGGACTCAAACATGGACTTCAAGTGCACTTATTGTGGGCCACTTGCATAAGTATCGGGAATCAGAACTGTTACGGATCCATCTCCTATACTCTGCCCATCCACAGTTAACTTTGCAATACAGCAACAATTTAAAGCAATTGCCAATTTTGCCTTCTTCTAGTTGAATGCTAACTCACAACGCAAAACACCATAGACAAGCAAACAAATACCACTGATGGATGTGATGTTATTAGCAACCGACATTTGAACAGAAATGGTGCATCAACACATTCAGACAGACAATATAACAAATACCCGCAGGCATGTATTCTTTATCCTCTGAAAAAAAAGACTAATGTTATTGTAGTTTACTGATTGACTTCTTCGCTTGTATCTTAGTGACTGTATTATACTGCCCCCTGGCGGGCAAGCTGTCAAACTCGTGTTTGGAGTGATTACACCAACAGCTTTCTCTTCTTAGCACCCTAATGATGTGTTTAAAAAATAAAAAATAAAAAAAGCATACTGGCACCATCTGGACCCATCTCACTAGTTATTTTGTAGTTTAACGGCGAAGAGCTGTAACTGTGTTGCCAAAGGATGAAAAACCTCATACTTACTGGGTACTCCTGAGACCAGCCGCAGGGGACGCAGCACACGGAAGGCTCGAAGGGCTTTCACGTCAAATCCACCTGGTTTACCGCCGTGCCCGTGCATGGACGGGTGGTGTTCCTCTCCCTCACCGTCTGCCTTCTCATCTTTGGTCAGAATCTCCAAGACAACACTGAAGAGGCTGCCATCAAGAACACACATGCAATCTCACAGGACAGTACTGAAAATTTAGTATATGAGATTTTTTATTTATTTATTTATTTTAATCTAAGAAATATTTAGATAGCTTGTGCAGCGTCCTGTTTCGAGTGAATGAAATAAGCTGCTTACAGAATGAGTCTTTTTATGGTTGTTTTCCTTTTGCACATGTGCAGTAGCTTGCAAATTACGAAGTATTTGTTTTACTATTGTTAACGGCACTAGCTAAGTACAGTCGAAAGTGTAAACACTTTTTTTTTTCTCTCCAACAACCACCCGCAAACCATGCTGACATCATCAGGACACAGTTGCACAATCACTTACCAGGACAATTTTCCCTTATGGTGATTATTTCCTGTTAAACATTTAATTGCACTCTGAGACAAAATAGTACATCCTTTCGGGTTTTCAAGAAAAAAAAAGTTCTTTGTACCTTTTATGGACAGGTACAAAGAAAAAGACTGACTCGTCATGGAACTCTGAGTTTGCGTCGTCCTCCATGGAACCCGAAGCAAAATTACATTTTTACCAATAATAATGTTGATTCATCATTCATACCTCTATAATTAATCCCGGCCTAATACACTGCTGACGTGTGGTTTGTGATCTAAAAAAAAGAAGCAAAACATGACACTAGGCATTTAGTGCCAAGGTGCCATATGGCTTATCATTTGTGATTTTATTAACACCCCCCCCACCCCCCCCAAAAAAAAAAAAAAAAAAACGGCATCAAAAATGTACAAAATTCAGTTGTGCTTTGGTTTGGTTACTCTGTTCTTGCTCAATACTGTACCTGTCTTGGAACTTTTGTGCCAGCTTTCCACGACACTGTATATACTCAAGTTAGTCTTGCTATTTACATTGCTTTGTGGGAAACTAACTCACTAGAACAGTCGTTTCGCAAATCCACCCACTTTCTGTTGAGAATTTACACTGTGACACACAAATCAGTGGATCTGCATTTATTTAAACAGCATCGAAAACCAAATGATATTTGAAGACTTGAACTTGTTTGATTAGAGGAATCCATCTCAGTCCAAATCAGCCCTTATGAGGGAGATAATTGATTTGCATCGCGACAACTGCAGAAGAAGCCTGCTAAGCCTGGCTCGAGAGCAACGCTGCAACACGAGCAGTCGGACTCAAAACGGACTGCTTTATTTTTTAACCCAACTGTCTGCAGTTTAGGGCGAAAGACACTGATCTTTTGAAATGTTGACATCCAACACAGGCCGCCTTATTTATCTGTGTGTCACTGCATGGAATGAGTGGCAACGCTTGGCGGCGGAGCGCCCGTCTTCGCTTGTGACTGCACACCAGATCAACCTTGCGTGGCTCGAACAGACTGAAATGTGACCCAGCTACCCAGTGGACTGTGCATATTAGAGGAGAGGTTGTCACAAGACGAGAGAGGGGAAGGAAGATGGAGTGCACAGAAGATTGCAAGATGAAGATAACAAAGTGCAAAAGGGGTTGGCTAGGAGGATGCGCTGAGTTGGGGGAAAAAAAAAGTACATTTGAGCAGAAAATGGAAGTGGCCGTTGATAAAGACAAAGAAGTGCATGATGGGAAATTGCGAGTGAAAGACAGGAAGTGAGAAGAGAGAAAGTGAAGATGGGAGGGAACGTCGGAGGAGAGATGGCGTATGGAGGGATGGTGACTCATTCCAGTGGTGGTAAAGCTGTGATTTATTCTCTCTGTCTTTTCTGGGTCATATAGTGTGGGCGTATGAGGGTCTCTATTAGCACTGGGCCACTCGGAGCCGAGGCTTAAGCATCTTTTAACTTTGGCAAAGCCGGCCGCATCTCCCACTGTCAAAGTACCACTGTCAAAGTGCAAATCTGAACACCAAACTCGGGAGGCATTGTCGAATCAACAAACGTCATTCTTGTTTTTGTGTCGGAAGAAAGATGCATGTCAATAAAGTTGGGGACTCACCCAATGACGACAATGACGAAATCCAGCATGTTCCAACCGTTTCTCACGTAGGCATTTTGATGCATCACCAAACCATAGGCGATAATCTTCAGAAACGTCTCAATTGTGAAAATGATGAGGAAGGCATACTCGACTGTCTCCTGCACACGCACACACACACAAAAAACAGAAAAACACGTCAACCATAGTGGGGTTCTAATCTTTTAAATATGCCTGAAAATTTACAGTACAAGGGGTCCTCAGTTTCCAACGGAGTTTCGTTCCAACAGGGCCAACGTGACACAAATTTTTGGTTCGGAGGACAATGTCATCTATGACTAACCAATGATAATGCAGATTTAAAGTCAGAAGTATAGGAAATATCTGTATGAAAAATACTGAGGCAATAAATGTAAAAATGGGAAAACAGTAAATAAAATGGTAACTGAACAAGTTTTCTTGTGTTTGTGTGAGTGTGTACATCTTAAAAAGGCGGGGCCAGGCGTGGTGAGTGATGTGGGCGTCAGCGAAAGAAAATGCGCAGTCGGCTCACTGTGAACTGGCAATGGACGTGTAGAGTGACTCGGCAAGAGTCGTTACCGTCGGCAGCTCACGTATGAATACGCTCTTTTGTTTTGTTTCACTTTTTTGTAATCAAGTAAGTTACTGTTTTTGAGTATATCCATTAATCATTGCAGCTCTACATTAAAGCATTTCATCTACAGCATATTGCTGCGCATCTAAAGAACTCTAACACATATACAGGATACAACAAAAATATATATTATATAGTGTATACTGCACATACAGTACCTCTCCATTAGAGTATGTCACTCATTAGCTTGTCCAGGCATGCCTAATGAAGTGTCCCATTGGCTTCGAAATGTACGTTGATGGCACGTAACAGAGCAGCAAACAACACGGTACAACCCCCCCGCCGCACCTCCTCATTGTCCCATTTGCTCTTCTCCATCTCCATCTCGGATGACCATACGACGAAGATTACTAGTGCGCGCATTGCTACACATGACTTGCTATACGACTGACCACATTAATTATGTGAATGATGTGACTGACGTGTTTTATACCAAGGGTTTGCAAAGTGTGCTGGCTTGGCAAAAGACAGAATTACAGAGAAGAGAATCACACGTTTCATAGTTAAGCACACGAATAGCTTTGTCTTGCGCAAGGTTAGGCTAATAAATAGCATCAATGTAAGCCTTGAATATAAACTTTTCAACACAAACAGCGCAACATGTACAGAAAGACTATTGTGTGTGTAGCAGAAGTGTTATGTTTGAGTGACAGTTGCAGTATCGATGAGTATGTAAGTATGCACTCGTGGTCAGTCTTAAAAAAAAAAAAAAGCTGAATTGATGTGGACACGCCACAGGTCACTCAGCTGTTTGACATTGTCGGCACCTTCCCAGCTGCCATGAAACTCGAGAGCGGCTACCTTTATACTTTATGCATGACACTGCACACCGGCTGGTATTATTAATCTATGTCGCACATTACACTTCAACACTATTCTTCTGCTAAGCGACTGGAAATGTCCCTTTTCAGGGCCACAGGCAGTTTGAATGCTGTGGCAGCAAAACATATTAAGTCTTTAATATCTCACCCGGGGAAGCCAATACAAAATGCAAACAAACCACACACACACACACACACACACACACACACACACACACACACACACACACACACACACAACGTATACAGAAGACATTTTCCGCCTGAGGGACTCTTGAAACTGCTGTTGTGTGTTCTCAGTGGACACCACAAAATGCGAGAGCGTCGAGTGCTGCGGGGCTCGTTTTCCCAACAGTTTACTGTAGATTAGAAGGAGCACTTAGGCCAGAATAAGAGACACGGGCCTCTTTGTTGCTGAAGTAAAAGGTTGAGAAAAGCTTGAGGCTTTGTGTGTCCATGACAGAGCTGCGTCGAAGCCTCAAATCCAGCAGTGACGATGCAGCAGTTCTTACTGTGAGATTTTTTTGAAATTTAGAGCAGGGATGTTGAAATGTTTTCCTGCGTACAGCTAAATCCCAAATGATCTAAAGCAATTATTTATTATTCTTATATCCTTCATATTATGTTTATTTTGAGAAAGCAGCTACAGCCCGGCATTCTGCTAAAGGTGTTGAGGTAAATGGTGAAGGAATTTTCTGGATATCGTTAGAGGTTCAATAATTAATCGATAATTAACAACTCATCAATAATCAAATTATATCAATAATTATTTTGATAATTGTTTAATCGTTGAGGCCTTGTTTAATTTAACATTGTCCACACTTTTTTTTTTCTTGAATGGAATTAGTGTTATTCATTTCGGCATTGTAAATAGAAATGTTGTTACGACATTAGTTGTAAATTGTTTTTCCGCGTCTTTGCATATTGATAAACACTGTACATAAAAACAATTCATGCTAGTAGTTGTAGTTTGTTATAGGCATCGCACCTGTAGCGGACGAATGTCAAGCCCCTATGAACTCATGAGTAAAAATTGTGTTTTTGTTGAATGTGTAAATGATGAGAATGACAGTGGTGTTGCTATTCCTTGTGTTTCCCTAAAACAAAATGTGTTTCGACAGTTTTAACTCCATCGTCATTGTATTCCACCGTGAATATGAATTAACTCTATATTTGTGATTTGAAAGAAGCCAGTGCTTCTTTGTCTCTCAAATTCTCCACTTCTGCTACCGATTTTACTGTGTCGGCTAGCCCCACTTTGGAAGTGGACACAGTTACAAGTGTGAGTGGCTGAACACGCAACAGACACAAACAACAATTCCGTTGTTACATAGATAACATTCAGTTTTAATGGACACCGTGGAAGCCATTGTAAATCTTCATCATAATTCAGCAGGACGTGTATGTAAATAGAAATGTGTAAAATATAATAACATGCGATAGCGATCCCCTTCTCGGTTGATGACCAGTAAATTTGTTCATCAGCAC
This sequence comes from Hippocampus comes, assembly GCF_001891065.2. NCBI lineage: Eukaryota > Metazoa > Chordata > Actinopteri > Syngnathiformes > Syngnathidae > Hippocampus > Hippocampus comes. The sequence goes on along the minus strand of NW_017805625.1, from coordinate 4,022,686 downwards.
AGTGAGCTGCAAACAGGAAGCGGTGGAGAGACAGCAAGGCAAAAACAGGGAAAGAGAGAGAGAGGAACGAGGCCTTTGGGGATGAACATAAATATCTCTGAGTCATCTTAGTTCATTTGCGCTCCTGAACGACGTACTCTGATATGTAGGGATTTGTGAACATGATCAGGTATTTGTGCGGTTCACCTTATTTGTTTTTGGAAAAATACCGTCAAGTGACTATCCTGTTTTGACACGTACGTTTACGTCCTACGGTACAATAGACTGGGGTATGCTGCTCCACGTACATTCCTACTCAATTGCCGCTGAAACGGCACGGTGGGCCGCCGTGCCCACAGGCACAACTCACACACTTCACGCAGCGCAGCTGACCATATGACAACGGATGCTAATTGGCTGAACTATGCATTCTGCTACATAACTAACGACAAATGCGACTGAGCCAGACGGACAGCACTAATGCAAAGCTTTTAACCGCGCAGACGGTCCTGTCCGCGGGGCCCGTGAGACACTGTGGAGGTGCTGGCAGACTACGTAGATAAAACGGTGATGGCCACTTTGGGGACACTAACACTGCATGACAATTCAGACAAAAGCGCGTGTGCGTGTGTTCCTGTGACCCAACATCAGGGTATCTGTGATGACAAACACCATGGGACTGGGAATGGACACAGGGTGGGTAGGCAGTAGAACCCGCATATTTACATTTTTTTCCTTTTTTTTTTTTTTTGGGTCATGGTTCTGTTTCATTTGTGACCAACAGGTGGCATTGGTGTGAGGATGTTTGTTCGTCTCTGACAGACAGCTGGGTTGGGTCGAGTCACTTGTTGTATGTTGAGGCGCCATTGTAACTAAAATGAGTCACAAAAATGACAGTTTCCCTGAAAAATAAATAAATGAAATCACTAAGTGTAAGAAAAATATACGGTTGCCAGAAGGGCCAAAGATGTTTTCATTTTCACATATGTTCAGTATAGTGGGACCAATATGTGTGTGTGTGTGTGTGTGTGTGTGTGTGTGTGTGTGTGTGTGTGTGTGTGTGTGTGCTGAAGTGAGAGCTGTGGGGGTGGGCAAGAGTCTGCCAAAGATGGTTTCAAGAGCAGGTCAACTCCAGTATAATACCCACAGTATCAAGTGAACCTTGAAAAGGAAACAAAAACGTGAATTTATTTGAATATACTTCAGTGACATGTTATAACCTTAGCAACGTTCTCATCGCAAAGGCTGCCAGAGGCACCAAAATAGCCAGCGAGTGCACTCGCTCACCGATACTCCCAAGGATGTGTGTGTCTCGCTCTCATGTTTTGTTATTTTCAGTGGGTGACGATGCCCACACTGCTGAGAAGATATTTCTCACTGGAAGGGTGTACACTGCAAATCCAAACACTGGTTTGCATTTGTTGAGTTTTAACTGACTAGTGAGTCAACACAACAGCATTCAGTATTTAGACATGTGCCTGAGATCCAATACAATATTATTTCTATCAGTGATGATGTTTTTACCGTGACCATTTTTTTTTGTCAATCTGAGAGATTGACTACATCCTGACTCAAATAGAAAAATGACCAAAAACAAAACAGAAAAAGTCTGTCCATAAAAAGGGATTGTGCCATTGTCTTGTTGACCAACAACAACAAGGTCTCCTTCCTGGATATAGTCCCACGAGATTTGACTATTCCCCCTTTAACTTTTGAATCTGGATCCTTGGACAATTTCCATCAGGACTTTTTTTTTTTTAAGAAGAACCCCGGTTTCATTCCACATTCCACAAACATGCATGGTAAGTTAATTGTCTTGAGGTGTGATTGTGGCTATGTCCAAATTCACAGGCAGGTTCCTCCAAAGAGCGCATTTTTGGGCGATTGACATCACACCGGCAAGATTTAACCGCATGTGGTTTCCAAATTGACCTTAAGCCTGTCCAAATTGGCCACGGTTTTTGCAGTCCACTGAGGCTGCATTAAAAGACTTATGCTGTAGCAGTGGCACCTAAGTACTGGCAGTTTGCAGCAAGGGCGGCAGCACCAAGTGAAATGCCATCTTTGTTGCCAAATGTCTAATAAGGTACAGATGACAACTGTGTACTAGCAAGAACTGTATCCCTCAGTTATTAGAAACAACACAAACCAAGATCGCGATAACACAGATGAAAGTGTACATGACCGCATGGATGCTATATCCTTATGGAAATACAGAATTTGATAAAAAAAAAAAAAAATTAAAAAAGAGAGAGACAGCAAGAAATACAATGAAAGAGTAAAAGCACAATAAAGGTGAGACAGAAACAGCTAAACAGAAAAATGCTAAACTTTTTGGAGCCTGGCTAAGATGTCAGATTACAGTTATGAATGCTACCAAAGCATCGCTGTGCAGTTAATAAACATTTTATGATAACAACCCAGGAATAGATCTTTTCTATTTCAAATCCTTCCTTTGCCCTTTGAAAAATATTACAGAGGTTACCAGGAGTTGATCCTTAAATATTCCACTCGCAAGACAGCCGCTCGACTTCACAACCAAGGATATGTATTAAATAATTAAACATGCTGAAATATTCTTTTTGCTGTGTCGGCTCAACTAAAGTGAGAGAATTCTTTAAAAAGCCTGCCTTTCCCTTTTAAGAAGGCCTGTTTGACGTAGTCTCAGCGCACATGAACATGGCTGCACTGACGTTGAGCATCCTCACAAAAGCTGTGCGGCTTCAACTCTCTCTGCACTCGCTCTTGCTTTTCCTCTTTCGCTTCCCCCCCATGCAGACGCAGGCTCGCACGCACGCGCACACACAAAGAGAGAAGCGCACACATTCACGATAACTAGCGGGGACAGTGCTAGTGTGAGCCACAAATGAGCAGCTACGTTAAGTGACTAAACACAGAGTTGAAGCATCATCTCGATGGGCGTCTGGAGACGTCGTTGCTCGCACCAACCATTAGCCGTTAGACAACCCCTACATTCGCCAGCACACAAGACACACATGTACGCACGCACACACACACACACACACACACACACACACACACACACACACACACACACACACACACACACACACACACACACACACACACGCGCGCGTTTGTGTAACGCGACGCCCCGCCGACACAACACCTCTCATGTGGAAACACATGTCATCGGCTGCTCCAACAACAAGAGACGCATAGTCCGTGGAATGTTTTGAAGATTAAAAAAAAAAAAAGAAAAAAAAAAAACTAAACTGACTATTAAAGAGTATCACAAACACATAGGTTCATTTTGTCTCAAAATTATAAATCACAAAATATATAGGTAAACCTATGGGCAACTGTGACTGAATAAATCCACTGTATTGATTAACTGCATTTTGAAACCACGCAGATTAAAAAAAAAAAAAAATGGAGTGCAGTAAATTAGACTCGCTTCACTATTGCATTTGTAGATTCCAAAATGTAATTTACATTGTCAAGTATGGTATGAAAAACAACAACAACAAAACCAAACATTTTTATTTACAAAGTAGATCCTCTCTAAACCAATTTGTTACCACCCAGCTTGAAGGCTGAACCATTCAATTGAACAAACGGCATCAAAAAGGCATTCACAAGCCTTTACCAAAATGGAAACAACTGAGAGTGCTGTAGTGGTGTCATAAACTGTATGCTGGCTCGAATGAGGACATCTTCGGTCTCGCTATGCTTTTGTCCTTTTTGTCCCCGGTAAAATAAATAGCTCTGCGGCTCCCCAGTTATGCAATAACAGTGATACTGGTGAAGACTACATAAAACCATGATGCGATGAGCTGGCCTCATGCCGCTGCCTTACAATGGGTGAGACGCATGAATCACATTCGGCATGAAAAGGGCATTGTTTGGCTCAGCTACCTTCGTCAGGGACTGCCCGCGGTGTTGAGTTGCAGATAGATAAGCCAGATATGACCTTAAAAGGCGGGAGGCTTGAAGACTATTTCTCTGCCCCCTTGAGAAGGGAAGTATGAAGAGGACAGAGTCACGTGAAAGATGGCTTGGGTGTACCTTCTTCTTCCTATATAGGGGCTAAATTGACTGAACAAAGGAATGAAGAAGGTTGTCATCTTCATCCATGTGTATTTGTCTGTTACTCCTTCGGTCCTGCTGCTCACGTGTGCCTACTGGCGGTCGCGGGACCTCCATCCTTTGCCCTGTGTTCTGCCAGAGGAGGAAGCTGCTGTCTATTTATAAAGAGCTGCTACATTTAACCAGGTCGTGCTAACGAGACTGACAGACTTCGCGATGATCCTTAGCAGCAGCTCTGCAGTAGCTTCAGACCGCTGCCTAGTGCACGAACACACACATGAAACAATCCAGAGATAATTATAATGCTCTGATGGAAAATGGATACAACCATAGATTCATTTCTGTACATTCTTACATCATTGGGAGAATCTCTAACTGTTCTGAACTCCAGTTTTCACGCCACAGGTAAAGCCCAACAGGCTTCCTTGTGTTCGACATAAGATTTCTAATTATAACTGACACGTCCACAAGTCTATAGTAATGAAAAGTTACAGCACATCACATTTTGTGTCAGCGTGCCATGTAATGTGATCCTTGCTTTGCTCATCAGGCCTCCCACCTGCTCCCTCCAGGTGTCATAGCACGCCTCGGTCCACCTGCGAGGCTGCGGAGCAGAACATCTAACCAAGCCGCCGCCGCACCTGCTCTCACTGTTCAGCCTCTGCTGCATTATCCCTCGTTTATTATGCGCGTCAGTGTTGACACGGCAGAATTAAAATAAAGTCCTGCGCAAGCACTGAAATGCTGCTGAAATGGGCAAGTCGCTACTTGCAGCGTGTTTAAAAAGACACAATCGAACGACAATAACAACAGAGGCCGGGCGAAATTGCAAGTGACGCGGATTTGCAAAGGAAAGCAAAACTTACATTCACGCGGTCTCCACTGGTGCAGAGGAAACAATGAAATAATTATCACTGTCAAACCATCCATCACCTAATACTATTTCAATTATGTGCCATACTTGATGACATACTAGCATTGCCACTCAGTTTGATGCCACACAAAATATCTATCCATCCAATTTCTAATCCGCTTATCCTCACCAGGGTCGTGGGCGTGCTGGAGCCTTTCCCAGCCGTCTTCGGGCAGGAGGCGGGGGACACCCTGAACTGGTTGCGAGCCAATCGCAGGACACACATAAATGAACAGCCATCCACGCTCACAGTCACACTGATGGACAATTTAGTATGTTCCATTAACCTGCCATGCATCTTTTTGGAATGTGGGAGGAAACTGGAGCACCCAAAGAAAACCTACTAAGGCAAGGGAGAAGCAACCTCCACACAGGAATGCTGGAGCCGGAATGGAGCCTTGCAACACTTTCACACAAAATATTCACCTTTGGAAATGCTGGCAGACCTTGCCAAAAATCACAACACATGAGAGTCAATACGTACACACAAACACATATCAGGGCAATGCTCGGAGTGTGATGTGGTAAAAATGAGTCAAAATCAAACGGTTGCATCTTTTCAAATCACATCTGTCACGAAAGGCGAAATGGCGTTTGCTCAAAGTATCTTATCTCATTCTCACACATGGTGCTCTTGACTTGGGGTGCATGTTTATCAGTATGACATTGGTGTCAGATGACATTCAGGCCTATAAGCTAACAAGATGTTCACAAGATGGGGTATCGTCACATGCGCGACATGGAAAACTGACAAGCGCCCAAGCCGTTCATTCACTTCAATCACTGTCATGTAATAGTCAGTAATATTACAGGGAAATAATGGTTGGTGCAATGGAATGGAGTAGTGAGATACATTTAAAACGTGTCACCCCTGCAACTTTTACTTGTTTTTTTTTCGAACGAAATGTGAAGAGAAAAGATTTGGTGCATCGCGTGACGTCTGTTACGTGAGATGAGAGATCACCAGGAGTGCCATGATAAATTATTCAACTTCACCTAATTTGTCTGAAAAGTGTTTCTCAATGACAAATATATCTTTGTTTTTCTAGCCACAGTATGTTTGTGGATAGTGATGTATCGTGAACAATTAAATGTGCTTCAGAGAGAGGCCAAAAGGTACAATAAACCTGCTTATCCACCTGTCGCCACGAATACAACAGAAGAAGTCCTGGCTTACTTTGCGTACACGTCAGCTTTGTGTTTAAATTATACAGCCGCAGATTTCATACGGAGTAAGTCCATTTGAAAGTCAATTCAATGTATTTTTGTATGGTGGTGTTCTGTGAACTTTTCCTCATGTTAAATGGGGGGGGCGGGCCTTGGCTCAATAAAGGCTGGGAAAGAAACACTGATCTCGTAATCACGTCTTGAAGCGACTGAGGCAATATAGAATGCACTACTTGACAGCAAGCGGCAGTTGATTCGGTTTCAGCCAATTTGCCGTCTAAAGAAGCGCAACGTGGCATCAGCGAGGGGAAGTTGAACGATATCAACGCAGATCCTTTTATACGGAAAGTATTCGGGTCAGTATTAATCTGCTCAACAGGCACGGAACCAGGAGTTCAGAACAATCCGAATCTCTCCTTATACAAAATAATATTTAATATGAAACGATGAATCGGCTGAAGTGAATTTTCCCACAGTCAATTAAGGAAATGTTATCAATCGATCAATAAAAGAAAATAGAAACTGTGCGATCAGGCTCGTGCGTCAGTGCTTTTCCTTTTTTAATTTCAAAAGATGTGTCTATCTATGTAGTGTCAGCAATTTCTGTTCTACATTTTTCAGGGAAAAAGTCAACGCATCCATCACATCTGAGATTGCTCCGCTGTCATGTACAATGAGGCTGCCAGCACCATCCATTCCCTGCAGAGGTACAAGCTGACAAGATACTGTACCTCACACTGTATACATTAGGTAATGTCCTTGATGGCCCACATTCCCCTGATGCAACACCACTGGGTAAACAAACAGCCTGAGGTCAACCAGTGGGAGGTGAAAATTGAAGGAAACAACACACCTCGCTTCTTCTCTTCAGTGCACCAAAGCTGTAGTCGATCTTTTCACAGCGGGTTCGGCTACGTAACAGACACAGGAACCCTCCCTCAGGTTTTAACAGCTGGCAGGTAGCCTTCATCTCAGACTCTCCTGCTCTCATTTCAACCTTTCAAGAACATTCCAAATGTCTGCAGACAGACCGTATAAGCTTCTTACACATCACTGAGCACTACAACTAAATTGGTGGTGTAAAGAGCACGTTTTGAGCTCTCAGTCTGCCTTTTGGAGGGCGCACTAGGTCGTTCAGTTGAGCACGCTACCGCTCTGACTTGGCGCGACAAGAAAAGGCGGAAATTGCAATATGATGAAAAATCGAGCAAAAGTATGAAATGTGCTTTGTAGTTGTCCTCCACTCTGCATATGCTGTTTCAAGGCTGTAAAACTATGAGAAGCGGCATCGTCATGCTGCCAAAGTGTGAGTCACACGGCAGGTAGGTTGACCACCCCGCGTGAGACAAACACTTGTGCTCGTGGGTTCGTGTGTGTGTGAAGAGCCTGCCCGCACTTCTCCAAAGGTGAGCGTAGTGTGACAAAGTGCCATCAGTGAAGCTGAGTAAGCCGCTGCAAGCTAAACCAGCCTGGGTGACTGTTCTCTTTCTCACGCTTCAGCTCTCGAAACTCCCGCATCACAAAGTATACAATAACACCGAAACTGACAACACGAATTAGATGAGAAACACTCTCCTCAATGAAGAATTCCCTACAACATCCTTAGTCCTTTTTCTGAGCGCACATACAGGTAACAGCGTGACTGAAATATAATTGATACAGGCTACTCACCAGGTCGTGATTTGTGGAGTTGGAATCGTCTTCGGGAAAAGGGACATAGACAGCTAAGGCCATACAGTTGGCAAATATAGCAATTAGTATAAAGATATCAAATGGCCTGGAAAAGGGATGTTAAGGAAACAAACGAAGCCAAACACATCTCAATAGCCAAATAGCATAACTGCCAAAGTTAGTTTTAACTCACTGTAGAAGAATGGATTTGCAGTGTCAATCAAAGCTGAGTAATGTGAAAAGGCAGCCATGATGAAAACTATGAAGTTATTTATACCCAATATTTTGTCCGGTGAATGTATATTTTAAATGTCAAACATACACCCAGTGCAAAAAGTAGGCAGACAGTAAAGGATACTTCCACTCCACCAGGCTGATGCAGGCCCTGCGTATGGGATTGTTGAGGTTGAGGCAGAACAGAGCCCGTGGCGGCCTGCTGTTGGCGTTACTGCCCTGTTTCTTGCTTTTGGCATACTGCTGCCGCTTCTTCTGTGCCAACGCACCCACCGGAATGGTCGAGGATGATGGGGCAGGTGGGGCAGGCGGGGCCGGCGGAGCGGCCGGTGCCGCGGGTGCGGGAACTGGGGTCGGAGCAGGTGCCGGAGCAGGGGCCGGGGCCGGTGTCGAGGTTGGAGGGGCTTCTGGGGCTGTTGGGGCTGGGTCTGGGGTAGGCCCGCTGGCGCTCATGGTGTGGGTGCGGCTCCGTGAGGGGCATCCAGTGGCATGGACCTGCCAATATGGACAGGGACGCGAGTCTGACCAATGAGCTGGCAAGTCACCAGGGGGAGTGACTCTGGTGCTGCTGGCATAGTTTGCCTCTGTAACAAAAAGGGAATTCATTGGCATTGATGGTTGTAACAATAATAAAGATGATAATGCGTTCAATGAAGCGATTTCTGCAATAATTCTGAGACTTAGATGTACACTGTTGTCATATTACGAATGAAATACGATGACATCCACCGCACATGTCCGCAGAGCTGAATCAGTCTGTCTGCACCTCGATCAAATTCACATTACATTACTTGCGGTAAAAAAAAAAAAAAAAAAGATGTGGTACCAGTAAACAAGTGACGACCACGTCTGCCTCACAGTTGAGAAGATCTGGGTTTTAGTCTGAGCTCAGGTCCTCCTTTGTTGCATGTCTAAATGCGTTTTGTTTTCCTTGCACATCCCCAAAACATGCACGTTAAGTGTACGGAAGACACAATATTGTCTTTTGGTGTGAATGAGAGAGTGAATGATTGTTTGTTTATACAGTACAGTGTGTCCTTGGACCATCAGCAAGGAACCATCATAATCCTAACGACAATGAAATATGAGTAACGTGCGCACCAAAAAATGCCTGGGGTAGGAAATTCAATTAAATAAAGCTCATTATTTATCTATCGGCACTAGCTGATCTGCACTGCTTCCACCAACAACATTGGTGCAAACAGAGAAGAGCTATTTTACAAAAGCAAGCAGCGAGTTCAATTGCTACAAAGAATCAAAAAAACATAAGCAGAAGAATTTTCACTTTGTTTTCCGGATGACAAGAAAGGAGTCCGGTGCAGTCATTTAATCGTAACGTTGCCAAAACATGTTGCCCATTTAAATGTTGCAATAGTAGCAATGATGGAAACGTTCTACCTGAGGTATGTACTTCCAAGCCAGAAATATTTTCCAGAGGTTGCGACTTGTAAAACTCTACATAAGAAAAAAGCTGCAAGAGAGAGCTACAAATGCTATTTCAAATCAAGAAATGAATTGTAGAAAGACGCAGAAAATATCTTTGAACTGAAGCAAATGACATTACGGCTTAATCCAAACAGGGAAATAAACCAGTTTAAGCATCTCTTTGGTCGCCTCGTTTGTGTTACCAAGTCCTTCAACTCTAAACAGGCCCCAGAGCGGAGCAAGGAAAAGAAAAAGGTCACATTGCCGGAATGCTCTCCTTCCTCGATCTACATTAAACCAGTGGAGCACTCACATGTGATCCATATTGTCATGTCAAATTACACAACTCACAATGAGCATCAAATCATCACCATTTGTGCTGTATGTTGCGTTCAAACATACAAGAGGAGGCACACACATAAAACATTAGTGTATATTACACCGCATCGCAATAGCGTCGTTTGTGCACGTTCAGATTCATTGTTAGATAAAGCACCGCGTCTCGTTTATCCTTGGAGCGTGACAAGGTAGGACACATCTTGCAAAAAAATAAAAAGCAACAAACGAGAGTAATTAATATGTCTCGCATAAACACAAGAGATGATAACGTGGACTCCACATGACAACAAACACACTGAGCGTGTGTTTGTGCGTGCAGATAATGACCAAAGGTATCGCGCCTGGCCACTAAAATAGGTGTAACGCTGATGACATGATGGTGAAGCTCATCCACGTCCACACACACTCGTCGAGAGGAAATTGGCCATCAATAAGAGCTGTCCTCTTGGCCGTGGTTTTCAAAAAAAAAAGACACACTAGTGCGCGCACACATCAATACAATTCCAACCATCCACTTCATGCATATGAAAGCAGAAAAGCGATGCTATGCTAAAGAAGCTACATTCTGACGAGAAGAGAGCTCACCGGACCTTTTTTTTTTCTTTTCTTTTTTTGAGGGGTAGGGGGGGTTAAACAGCAGTCTTTAGCCGCTCGGTATCGCTGCTCCAACGCTTGGGAGGGCTGGCTGTGTCCTCTCAAACGACGCTTTGAAATTCATCGGCTCCAGTGGTAAGAAGCAGCACACAGGAGAGATACGTAGAGGCTGAGCACTAATGAAGCTCTGCCATGGTGCCAGTGGAGAGATGCGGCCAACCAAACAGAGCATCCACGTCCACTGGCTGCGTGTGCTCGTCACAGCCGCTCGGTGCAATCACCTCCTCCTCCCCCTTCATCCCACAGCAGCTAAAACAGCCAGAAAACCTGACACTGACCCAATACGTAAGTCGCTAAATACATGCAGTCTCTGCATGCCAGGAAAACTGCAGGACAATAAACCCTGAAGGTTTACGGGTTATAGACATGCAGATTAAAAAAAAAAAGAAGCTAATAACAATGATTATACAGGTAAGTATGGTACTATGAGCTCTGAATGACCACCAGGGGCGGTGCTTGAAAAGCACGTAATAATCCTTTCGCGCACGCGCAGGTCGAGAATGCCTACCAACATACATTAGAGACCCTAGGGTCACCCTGAGCGTGTATAAAAGCCTGGAAGACAGCCCCTCAGAACCGACTCGTGCGAACACAAGGATTGCCAGTGATGTGACAATCTGGCGGGCATTCGGGACTCATAGAACCGTAGTTACATACGTAACCGGCGTTCTATAAACGTGCCTTCTGCCCGCTGGGGGCCATGCTTGAAAAGCATGGAATGACTCATACCAGCGAAGACACAAGGAAACCACATAAACCTCCCTGAGAGCCAAGACCAGGCCCTCAGGATGGAGACGGCTAACTGGAGAAAGTGCCAGGCGACCACTAGGAGGCAGCAACACAAATGTCCACGAAGGGCACACTCTCCAGAGCAACCCAAGACGTGGCAACATTCCGTTCAATGCTTTTCAAACACCGCCAGTGGCTGTCAAAAAAAGCGCCATCATTTCATTATCTTGTATATAATGGGTGTAATTCCACTGTCGACCACTAGATGGTGGCACACATATTTAGCCAAATACTATCTTCCTGAGAACGTACGTGAGAAAGTTATTCTCACGTACAAGTCACAACACAAGTCTCTGTAAATTGGAATGCGACTGATATATTGACATGATAGCAGCACGAAATGCATCCTGTGATATGTTTAGAGTCAAACCTTCACAAGCATCTAACCAAATCTGACGCATTAAAACAAACTGGATGCAAAGTGAGCACAGTTACATTACAAGATGATCCTACCTGGTGAAGTGAAGCAGCTGAGGACAGTTCAACTGTTTGTCCTAATTGACAACACGGAGCACAAAACACACATCCTCTTCCTTCCGGGGCTGGTGAGGGACTCTGAGAAAGTTGAGGAAAACAACCCCTCGACAGTTGCGATGCAGAGGTATCAACTAACCTGTCTGCTCAGGGTAACGGTCTCTTCTTCTTGAATCTTCTTGAATTATTTACCTGTGTGTACAGTGTTTTTTTTTTTGTGTGTGTGAGATGAATACGATGTGGTTGTTTGCACTCTTTTTGAAACAAGCTAATTCATGAACTATGATTAATATACATTGGGTTATTTTCATCTCACAGATTACTGTAAATGACTGGCTATGAAGAAGGTACAAAACAAAACATTCCTGTGCCAGGACAATCTTTTCCATTGGAAATAATGCAAATAGGAACAATCCGTTCTAGGGTTAACTGCCATCACTAAAAGATCTCCATGAACTTCCTAGGCAATGTTTTAAGTGAGTGGTCCGCAACCGGTTTGACGAAATGACGTCTTTTGACTGACCGGTATTAAGCCGTAAAAACAAGTATTTGTTGTAATAATAAATAAACATTCTTGTCACTCCCCCTCCACCCCCTCCAAAAAAAAAAAAAACATGTTCACCACTATAAAACAAGCATACACAAAAACCATCATCGTTCTTGCTTGCAGCCCTGTTTCCTCTTTGCTGATTAATTTGACACTAGTAAGAATGATGAAAATTGAGCAAAATCTTAAAACAAAAAACCGGCGTTCATCCCTTCCCCTGCAGACGCTCTCAAAGTCCATCTGTAGTCCAGAGTATCACAGCGCAATGCAGTTATTTTCATTTAAAAGGGACTAAAAACACAGACAGAGGGCGCAGTGGCCCCCGGGGACTGAGGATGCCATTCGGCTCAGTGCAGAGCCCTGTACACCTCATTTAATCTGCGTCTCAAACAAAATATGTTAACACACAGGATATGCAATGACTATGTAAGTGCGACATATTAAGATACAGTGAACCAATGTTTCCCAACCTTCATTGCACCAAGGCACCTATATGTATGTATGTATGTATGTATGTATGTATGTATGTATGTATGTATGTATGTATGTATGTATGTATGTATGTATGTATGTATGTATGTATGTATGTATTTTTTTATCATGATAAAAATCTCACAGCACACCATCAAGTAAAAATGTCAACAGTAATATATGTATAGTAAAATGAAGATGATCAATTTACATCCAAATTGACTTCTTCAATGTGACTTTTGGACCTGTTCAGTTGAACTAATAATTGATATACTGGTCATGAATTATTCTGTTGTGACTAGCAACAGGTGGCTATGAGTTTAATGTACCTTCTGTTGTCTAATTAAAAAAAAAAAAAAAAATCATTAAATTGTTCTCCTTGTCCCTAAACATTGCTGGCATAGATAGATGAAGAAAGATATATTATTCGCTTAAATAAGTGAAGCTGATGATCAAAAACTGCACTCTAATGTGTCATGGCACAGTGTTTGGCAGTCACTGAACGAGACTATTTCTTGGTTGAGTTTGGTGATCATATAAAAATAATTACAGTGTGTTGGGTCAATAAGAATGTACAATAAATTGAGTTTACACAGGCATTTCTCAGTGAACAGTTGCTCTCTATGGTTCTCTGTCGCTCTGTGAAAAGCACTTATGCCTCACTCTTTGACCTTTCCGCAACAACAAATCCATACGAGGTTCCACACATGTGACCCATTTTGTAGGTAGTATTCCCTTTTAATCTCATGCAAAATTTCTCGAAACACTCGCACACTACACTACAAATACAACTTGCTTAAAAATCCCCAAACTCGCTGTGACTGCCGTGTATATAAAACCTGGCTACATTGCAGCAGATTCCTGCGCACTGAAGCGACAATCAGTGGTCGTGCACGTGTGTGTGTGTGTGTGTGTGTGTGTGTGTGTGTGTGTGTGTGTGTGTGTTTTGGCGGAGCAGCTTGAAGGAAAGCAGTAGTGATGGAGCCTGAAAGCCCTGCAGCGCAGCTGTTCTCCCAGTGCATCGTCAACTTTGCTGCTGAGCTCAGAGCACACTCTCAGCCGTCATCGGTGTGCGCACTCTCTTCTCTCCTCTGCCTCAATCTTCCTCTCCATTTGTCACCACCCCCTTTTGTTTCAAAGGAATCCAAATCGGTGTAACAGTGAACCATTGCGAGGGATAGGCCTATTTTCCAGATTCCCTGGCAAGAGGGGGTAATCAGGGATTTAGAGAGACAATATATTTTTAACCCCCCCAACCGTAGTTAGTTTTTATTTCACTGGAGTTTTTTTATTTTTATTTTGTTAGTTTTAAATCAGTATGCAGTTTTCTGTATTATAGCAGAATGCCCACTGAATTGTATAATGATGCACAAACTATTTAAATCTTTGCATTCCATTAAATAGAAAATAGAATAGATTGCAGAGGTTGTGGGTTCGATTATTTATCTCTGTGTGCCCTGCGATTGGCTCGCAGGGTGTGCTGGAGCCTATCCCAGCTGTCTTCGGGCAGTAGGCGGGGACACCCTGAACCGGTTGCCCGCCAATTGCAGGGCACACAGAGACGAACAACCATCCGCATTCACACTCATACCTAGGAACAATATAGAGTGTCTGATCAGCCTGACATGCATGTTTTTGGAATGTGGGAGGAAACCGGAGTACCACAAGAAAACCCACGCAGGCATGGGGAGAACATGCCAACTCCACACAGGAAGTCCGGAGCTGGAATCGAACCTGGTACCGCTGCACTGTGAGGTCGACGCGCTAACCACTCGATCACCGGGCCGCCGTCTTGAAAACATTTTCACTTTAAATTATATCTCCACATATCTCTTCACGCCTCCCTTCTCACATGTGCCCTCAACCTAACAAAGACCCCAATCATCCAATCCATCAGTGAATGGCCAAGTGCTAGAGAGCTCTGATGATTATTTCGTCCTAAGTCCCCTACGCACTATCAGGCTGGTTGGCCCTCTGAGTGACAGATAGCTCTCCGATTGAAGGGCAAGTGCTAAGTCATCATGAGGACTACAGAGCAATTGAAGGGAAATGGAGTGATAAGAGCACGTGTAGTTGGCTGAGGCCCGAAGGACCAACTGGCATTCAAGAAACACATGCATTTGTGTGGGGGATTTTATCAGTCAGGGATGGCAAGGCCTTCTCTGAGGCCTAAACACAGTTAGATGGACTGACCTACATTCACAATCTTAATTCTAATATCAGTTCCATCAAATTGTAATAATTAATTCCCAGTACTCTATTCTCTTCATTTCTTAGCGTTTCTCTTAGCTACACTGCTTTTAGTTTATGAATGTGGATGTTACATGATTTGTTGTTTTTCAAATTTCAGCCTCTGCTGCCATGCCAATCAAATCTGCCCATGGCCTTAAGAATTAATTGAGCTTTCTGATGTAACTTAAACTGTATTAGCAATGGAACCATTTCTTGAAGCAATTAGATGTCAAATTTGCCTCAGTCAAATGAAAAGCCTTTGACTTGGCGAGTGTGTGAATGGGAGGGCTCTCCATTTGCCTATCCGATTGTCCATACAAATTTATATTTAATAGCCTCAAATTAGCATTTTGTGCACACGTTACCGTAAAATGTTTCCACACACCAAAAAAATCCTATTTTCAATTTTGTGCACCTCCAAAGGTTTTTTCACACCCCTCCATACGAGGCATTTGTATGTGGCCACAATCAGCTGTAAGAATTTCTTTTTAGTCGTATTATTTTATCAGAGTTATATTAAGACATTGTATCAAAAGTGGCTGCTCCGCTCTTCTTTTTCTGCCAGAGATTAAAAATAGAAACGCTCATGCTCTTTGGATGTACTTACCCTCCAGGAAGTGTGCGGCTGCAAGGCTCTCCGATTGGCTACAAATGGTCACGTGGCGTCACCTCCGGTGGCTTCTATTGGCTGGCACCTGTGGGCCACTGTGAGGCAAAGCTTTTATGACAGCAGCCAGGAGCCCAGGAGTTGCAGGAAACTGGGAGAAGGACATTGTCGGTGGGAGCGCCCGAGCAGTGGGCGGCCGGGTTGAAGAGATGGCACGGCCCCGGCGTAGGGCTCGCAGGTGGCTTTCTCGCGATGCGACCTCAGCAAACCGGAACAATGATAACATGGACGGAAAGAGGAGAGGAAAATTGAGCCAAGGCCAGGAGAGGGTTGGATAGAAAACACGTCACACATACTTTCAAATAACTCCGAAATCACGCTATGAATACAATCAAAGTGATATCCAGTAAATCCACCGTTCGCTTAGCATCAATCTAATTTATGCAAATTTTATATAATAGATAAGTAATGTTCGATATCATACATACATGAACAAAAATTAAAATGCAAAAGTATCTACTGCCGAAAACATTTGACATATATATATATATATATATATGCGCACACACACACACAAACACACACACACACACACACACACACACACACACACACACACACACACACACACACGCACACACACTGTGTGTGTGGGTGGGTGGGTGCGTATACAACTATTACAGTGTGGGATGAAATCGTTTTTTGAGCGGGGTATTAATTAGGAAAGAGTGCCACTTGGTGTTGAAAGCATGCATACATTTTACAATGACTACGGAAGTTCATTAGCCATATAACTGAAATGACAATGCAATTAACAGGATATGCAATGGTATTCGCCATAATATCCTATCCATATTCAATCCACATCAATTCCATAATAATGCAAAGGGTGTGTCAGAAATCCCAAAATCCCCGAGGTCTCACTCAATCAGTCAATTAAGATCGCAATCGTTTTTTTTTGGGGGGGGGGTGTTAAATCGTGTTGTCATTTTCAGAGGTTAAAATTAGTAAAGGGCTTATTTTGCCAAAACAAAGTGTAAAACGTACAGATACCCGTTTTCAAATGTCAAGGGGAAAAGTTATGTTTTTAGAAAATGAATACTCTGGTTATGTGCAGATCAACTTAAGTACAATAAAAAAGTATTTTTACTTTTTTTACTTACCACCACTGTTAATAAGCACCAAATGAGCGCCTCCTGTAATGGCCGCAATTCCTTTTAACCTCTGAAAATCTCTTTTTATTAAAAAAACATTCTAAAGTTGAATATGGTAGTCTTCAATTATGTTCCGTTTCTTGCTCTATTATTAGGGGTGGGACGATTCATTTACTTTTATACTTGTGCATGTAACGATTAGATTTAAATCACGGGTACACTATTGGTATTTTTCTAAAACAATACATTGTCCACGCTGCCATCTGCTGGAGCAAAGTGGTAGCTTCACTTTTGCTTTTTGAAATTCATGAAAATCGATTCTGAACATTGACATCGATTTATTGAATCCCGGCAGATAAAATCCCGATAGTTGAGTGAATCGTGGGGTTCTTTTGCACACCTTTATCTATTATGTTGTATAAAACCATCATCATAACAGCATTTCTAAATACTTATCTGTAATTATTTAATCCATATTTCTTCTTGCCTGTATAGCAGATACAAAAGCTGAGGTCGTGTGCACGATCAAGGTTTATCCTCTTGATGGCAGGCCAGCACAGTTAATCTCGTGCAGATGCACGTTACACGCAAAGATTGCATGACAACCATGCATCAGTGCTCATGCACTCATGCCTAGGGATTAGTATTTGGCTTAGGCATTTGTATTCAGCTCTCACGCGACAAAAGACAAAGCCGTTGTAGCTATTGCAAATTGTGTTAGCGTGTTTTTTACATTTTCTTGGCTGCGTTTTGCTCAATCAGAAACACAAATGTTTCATACTTATTTTTTAATAGGTGTCTTCTGATGGTCCTTAAAATGTGGCTCCAATGGACATCTGAGAAAAGAACACCGTGTTGTCATCACTGCAGCGTGTCGTCAGCATCACTGAGCATCATGATGTTGGGCGGAGGAGAATATAAGGGTGAGAAAGAGATTGGAAATGACTGATAATGTTCTTCTGAATTTTAAGGCAGTAAGCTTTCCCTAGATAACTTCCTCCTCTCTTGTCAACCAAATTCACATTTTTGTTGAATGAAATTATTTAAAAATATGTACAGATGAGTATACTGTACAGTAAAATAAAAGCAGCATTTCGATGGGATTAAATAACAAAAGACGATAAACCACTACATTTGAGTTATCCGTTTTGACAGAAACGCCAAAGTGAATTAGGATCGAAATGTTCAGCCCCTCCTCCTCCCCACTTATATGCACATACACACGCACTTGCTGTGACACACCTCTGTCACCCTTTTCCTCCCTACCCAATGATGTGAGTGCAATGCAATTTTAGCAACGTACGTCACTCCGTTGCTCCTCCTCTGCGCCTAATGATGCGTGCGTGTTCGTGTGTGTGATTTTTTTTTTTTACTAGTGTGTGTGTAGTGTGTTCTTGCACATCTATGCATCTGCATACCTGATAGGATCAATCCAGACTCTACTTCATTGTCTTTCTGTCAATCCCTAACGCCATCTCTTGCACTACTTTTAGGTTCGGTCACCCGCGCCCGCCCTCACACTTTTACGAACGAAGGACTGTTGGAGCTCGACATTTTGCCTTCATGGAGGATTACCACAAACCTGACCAACAGACAGTGCAGGCGTTGAGGAACATCGCCAATCGCCTCAGGATCAACTCCATCAAGGCGACGACCGCAGCAGGCACCGGGTGAGTGGACTGCTGTGCTTCTACATTGTACTAGCACAATTTTTGCAAACTTGTTAGTTCTGGACAGGCAGCTGTCATTCTCATGCACCTGTATGTATAGCATATGAACGCTGTGCACGCCAAGGCATACTTGAAGTGAAGGGCCTGAAAAAGACCACGTCCTGCCTTTGTTCTGCTCGTCCGACATTTTCCCATCCCAAATTGTCTTATATTCTAACATCAGTAAAAAAATACATATTAAGAAAAAAATACACAGCACAGCATTTGCAACAGTGTAATCCTGCTTTCTTGCATGTTTTACACCTTCTTTTGTAGTTTTGCACATGCATGAATACAAAGCATTGCTGCCAAAATGCACTAATAGAACACATAATATTTATTGTATTCTATTTTGTGTGTTAGAGCTCACTTGTGATTTTTTTAATTTTGTTTCATTTTTCATATTTTGAAATAGTAATTTTAAATGATGCTCGAAACTACAAAAATACCATATTTCATTTAATGATACATGCCACAAAATGTTTTACATGGCATGAATGAAATTCTCTCTCGAAAAAAAGACAACTCCTGACCTTTTATTGCAAAGAACGAAGGGTAACCCCTAACAAAGAAAAGCAATTGAACAAAGCTGCTTTACTTCACCATAAATAGTCTACCCGCTATCTGCAGTTTAGGCCCGTCTTCTATCAAGTTGTTATACTAGCAACAAAATACTCAAAAGCAGATTTTTTTTTTTTTTTTTTTTTTTTTTTTTTTTTACAATGAGTAGACATACATTATGCATGTCAATAGTATGGCAGACATGCACGCCTTAAGACACCATAAGGCTTGACGGTGTTCTTTGTGTTCATTCAGCTGTTGGTCCCTTTAGTGTCTACTCCATAATAGTCTTTGAATTCTAGTTTTATATGTATTTTTTTCCTTACTCTGCAAATGAGATCACCGAATGAATAATTAATAATGGGTTTTACTGTAAAAATCACATTTTTGCTTTTTTAAAAAATTCATTCAAATTAAATAAATATGAATATACTCTATAGTTACAGACCTTACCCGGTTGATATGCTGGTTACTGTATAGCACCACTTTTTCCTTGTTTTCATGTGGACCTGATGAATTTCTTGTGTGTGAGCATCGTTGTATGATTTGTGACAAGTCCGTCGCGTGCTGCTGCACTCGTGACATCTGGATAAAAGCACTCTCTCCCTTCCTTTCTCCCCCAGACACCCTACATCATGCTGCAGTGTGGCAGAAATCATGTCTGTGCTTTTCTTCCATACCATGAAGTATCGCCCCGAGGATCCACGGAACTTCCACAGCGATCGCTTCCTTATGTCCAAGGTGTGAGCCTTTCTGTCCTACGGAAGAAATGTGGATTTCCAATTAAGATTAAGTACTGAATTCCCAATTTTCTCTATGCTAGGCTCAATCTGCACCAGCCTTGTACTCCATGTGGGTTGAGACAGGCTTCCTGAAGGAGAGTGAGTTGCTCAACATGTGCCAGGTTGACTCTTCACTGGAGGGCCACCTCATCCCTGTAAGGAGATGCATTGGAAATCAGCCAACCAGCTGATTATTATCGGGGTTTTTTTTTTGTGATATAAAAAAATGTGACCAAGAAAAATATTTTCAAAAATTGTTTCCTAATATGAATGCTACTAGAACCTGTACAACTCAATTGAATTACAAAAAAAAATCTTTTTACAACGGGAAGTTAAAATAAACTTGAAATAAACACAATGTGGTTGCACAAGTGTGCACACTATCTCATAACTGGGATCTGTCTGTGTTCAGAATTGACTAATCACATTCAAATTTATGTTAAATTAGAGTCAGCACACACCTACTACCATTAAAGTGCCTCTGACTAAACCCAAATGAAGTTCAGATGTTCCAGTTGGCTTTTCCTTACATTTAGTTTGCTTTCCAGCAGAATCCTGGAGGAAAATTTACACTTATACAACCACATCATTTCAGTTTAGTTTTAAATCTCTTGAAAAAAAATGACCAAAAATGTTTTAAATTAATTTTGTTTTTATTTTGGTCTCATTTTTTTTTCGATCACAAAAACTTGGCATTTGAACATGCGTGTGCAGACTTTTTATATCCACCATATCTATGTGATGTTGCATTTCAGAGACAGCAATTTGTGGACGTAACCACTGGCTATTTGGGACAGGGACTCGGGGTGGCCTGTGGAATAGCGTACACTGGGAAATACTTTGACAAAGCCAGGTAATCCCTCACAAGCATGAACTAATATTTTCACAAATGGTCCAAATCTACAGATTTTTATACATATAGTAGTTGTAGATAGCTAAATGCTTTCATGAGGTCTATTTCATAGCTTCATCGGAGCAATTTTAGGATTGTCCACAAAGTGGATGTGCGCTGCGGCTACATGCTCCGCTCTCCTGATTTTTCTGCTCTAATAATCACAGGCCCAGCAGTCGTATCTCTCGTTTTTCCCGAGCAGATTTCCTCTTTGAAAAAAATCCAGACCTTGTGCTTTCAACCGTGGATTTATACCCAGTTGATTATTGTAATTTCTTGTTGCTTACCAAAGTCATTACTCATTTTTCCTTTTGTAACTGCATGCAAAAATGGCTGTCCAAATTACCTAGCTGTTAATATTTGAGAAAAACGGAAGGCAAGTTGGAGGTACAGGTGTGAAATTCATCAGCCACACCTTCAGAAGCCCCGGGAAACTTCTTTCATGCCATGCTTAGCAAGTGAGCTGTCAAACCAGGAATCAGTCTAACCGGAAAAGTGTCAGATAGCATTTTCATGCTTTGTGCGCTCAAGCGCAGGCTCACTAATGGCATAACCCTTCTCCACTTGCAGCTACCGTGTTTACTGCTTGTTGGGGGATGGTGAAATGTCAGAGGGCTCCGTATGGGAAGCCATGTCGTTTGCTTCTTACTACCAGCTTGACAACCTGGTGGCGATCATGGACATCAATCGCCTGAGCCAAAGTGACTCTGCGCCTCTGCAGCATCATGCAGAGAAATACCAGAGACGCTGCGAAGCTTTCGGGTAATACAGTACGGGCCTGATCAACTCTATGTGCGATGAACTGTCAAGTATATGTAAATGTCGTTGTTTGAGTGTCAATCCCAAGTATAGATGCCAGTAGGGATGGAAAAAAGGCTACTCTATCGAATGTACAGTCTACAAAATGCTAATTTTATTAGCATAAACCAGTTTTACATGAGGAACCGTCATCGATCAATCAAGTCTCACACCTCACTATATGGCAGTAGAGCTGCAATGTGTGGTTACCACAAGACAATAATCTTTAGCAAAACAAAACAAAAAAAGTGTACTACACTGGAATATCATTATTTTGATTCAATGTATTTTTAAAATTTTCTAATGTAAGAAAGAATCTATTTGAAGCCTGCACATATGAGAGCCGAAACATCTTCAGAACAGAACAGTCCATTTGCGATTGATTTGATACCCTGAGAACACAATGACCTGGATGAATTTGAATATTCACAGGCTCATTCAAGTATTTTTTTGCTTGTTAGTTAGCAGCATCATGCAAAAAAACTATGAAACCATTGTACAGAAAAGATTGTTATCGGATGGTGCGTGATCCAGGGATGACCTCTTTATATTTAGGTTAAATGTAAAGTTATGCAAAAAAAAAAAAATGTTTTGTTAACATTGTGCGATACAGCATTTTCCTTCGGTTTTCAGAAAAAAAAAGTTTTTTTAGCAGCAGATCAAAATTATTATTTGGCTTTGACGAACGTTTGTGTTCTACCAAGTCACACTGTAGTTTTTGCACACATATGCGTGTGCCTTGGTATTTTGAATACCCAAATTCTTCTTTTGAAGTGTTGTTTGTGTGTGCAACATGTATGCAGCTGGCATGCCATCATTGTGGATGGACACAGTGTGGAAGAGCTGTGCAAGGCTCTGAGCCAGCCACGCCATCAGCCCACTGCTATCCTTGCCAAAACCGTCAAGGGCAAAGGCATTCCAGGTAATTACCTGTCACGGAAAATGTAAAATAATCCTTCGTCTGGAACGTCAAATGTAATTATGTGTGTTTGGTGGTGTTTTAAGCTGCAGAGGATAAGATGGGCTGGCACTCCAAAAGCCTTTCTAAAGACATGGCCGAGATGGTCATGAAGGATCTCCAGAGTCGGATTATGAGCACCAGCAAGCACCTGTACCCACCCACTCCCGTCGAAGACGCTCCTCCGGTGAGCCTGAGGAACATCCGTATGGCCAGCGCACCCGCTTACAAGCCTGGAGAAAAGGTTGTCCGCCCGTGCACAGCATTTCACACGATCTCCAGTGACCACAGAGGCAATGGCAGATACCTGTAATACCGGCATGTACTGAATTTTTGTCACAGATTTCCACACGTAAGGCCTATGGGATGGCGATTACCAAGTTAGGCCGCTACAACGAGCGCGTCGTGGCTCTCGATGGAGACACAAACAACCTCACCTACTCAGAGATCTTCAAGAATGAGCATCCCAATCGCTTTGTGGAGTGCTACGTTGCCCAGCAGAATATGGTAGGATGTCGTAGGAACCTCCGCTGTTAAGAAACCACTGTATGTTAAGACACAGATTCTTGTTTTTAATTAATTTCAGTTGTCACTGAAATATTTGGACCCACTCATTGTATTTTGTTGTGCATATTTCATTATTGGTATTTATTTTGTACTGTGGAGTGGCTTGGAGAAAGCGTGCGGTTCTACTACACTGAAAAACTAAACAAAACCACAGTGTTGAATTTACTTATTTTATTTTGTCAAGCGGTGGCACAAAATAACATCATCTGAATTCAGATCTATTTTTTAAGTGGATGTATAGTCGACTTGAAAAATGTATTTGGATCCAGAGGATTTTATTTCATGTCACCACCTGACGAAATAAGAATGAGAAAATTCAACTAAACCAATTTTCAGTGTAGTGTTGCTTCCTAGTGAATAACTACTTACAAAGTAAATTAAGTGATTGCTCAATTCTTTTTTCTTTTTTTATTCCTCTTTTGTGAATGAATGGCGTTGTGTGAATCATCTTTGATTATATATTTGACAGCTGGTCGGTCATATGTGGTCATAAATTATATATGACTTGCCAGCCTATTATGTAAGGATGGGTAAAGACATGACCCATTTGCTTTATTATGGTCACTGTTTGCAACACCGGTGATCATCGTCTTCCTCAGCATGTGTCATTATGAGCTTATTAATATTACTGTGCGATTGATCACATGGGAGGAACAGCTCTTTAAATGGCGGTGCTGTGGTATCTCTGACTGCAGACGACTCCAATCTAGGTCAGGCATTTTGTGATGATGGTAAGCAGTCACGGCAAGTGAAATATTAATTAGTGAAGAGGGTGGAGCCATATGCCCGATGGAAAGTCGAGGGGCAGATCCAATACGACAGTTGTAAAGAGTGGTACTAAGCATTCATTAAATTGTCACCAATAAAAATGGCATCTGATTAATGCTGTCGGTAAAAACTCACAATTACATCAGCTGATAGTATTGTATAATTGTGTAATGTAAGTATATTTAACACCTACCCCCAAATGTATACGTTAATACATATTAGACTTTGCTTGGGTAGCTTAAAAGCTAATCAAATTATATATTTTAAATATTAATATGTAAAAGCTCCTCATAACGGGTTGACTAATCACATGGTTCTTCTGCCTTATAGTGACTGTGCCACTTTATGAGGTGGCGTTTGGAAGAGCAGTTCACACCGAAAAAAGATTTTGTCATCTTGCTTCAAAGTTGAAAAACAGGCGTGCATTTTTGAATGTCACATTTTTATAGATTTGCCATAACGTTTGTACACTTGGAAATAAAATGAATAGTTCAATCGATAGACGTTACACCCACACGTTATATGTTACGTGTAAATGTTTCGATTGAAACGAAATATTGAGTGAATACAGTATGTCAGTTCAAAGAACTGATCACCAAGTGTACCCAAATGACACATATCATTCCATATCCAGATCAATATCAGTTGTTGGTATGGTGCTAAGAAACGTCATTTCCTTTTCCAGGTCAGTGTTGCCATGGGATGTGCCGCCCGTGAGAGAAACGTAGTGTTTGCCAGCACCCTGGCATCCTTTTTCACACGTGCCTACGACCAGCTCCGCATGGCAGCCGTATTAGATAGCAGCATCAATCTTTGCGGCTCCCACTGTGGCCTATCCACCGGTTAGTAAGAACTACCATCCTCCCAAAGAAATTAACCCTCGTGAACCTTTATTTCCCTCACACTGAGCACCCGACTCCTGTTGTTGATTTTTTTTTTTTTTTTGCGTGTGTGAGTACAGTTCTTGTACTTTTCTCCTTTGTCCTCTAATCTTTTCCTCACCAACACTCCACTAGTCCTCACTCCTCCCCTCTTCCTTCCGTCCTCTCTGCCCTGGAAGCCGTCTGTGAGGAACCATGTGTTCCTCTCTTTGCGCAGGTACACTTCATGCATGTCCCCTGCATGCATCTTCTCACCTGCCCAAATTATGACGCGTGAAGATCGCCTGCCAAATTTAAACAGTTACCGTAGAGTTAAATGTATATATTGCAGGGGAGGAGGGGCCCTCCTTGATGGGATTGGAGGACATGGCCATGTTCAGGGCACTTCCTAGGACAACCATCTTTTATCCTAGTGATGGAGTGTCTACAGAGAAGGCTGTGGAACTGGCTGCATCCACAAGGGTAAAACGAGTGTGCTCCATATGAAAACTGTGTGGGTCTTTTTCAAGGGGAAACATACATTTATTGTTGCTTCCTACAGGGTGTTTGCTATATTCGAACCAGCCGCCAGGACAGTGCCGTCATCTACAACAGCAATGAAGATTTCCATGTTGGACAGGCTAAGGTAGAAATTTCTTTACTGACATTGATGTGCCTGCTTTGTGGGTTTACTGCAAAATCGTGCGTGCACGCTCTCTTTTTGCCAGGTGGTGTACCAGAACAAAGAGGATCAGGTGACCGTGGTGGCTGCTGGAGTGACTCTGCATGAGGCTCTAGCAGCAGCTGAACACCTAAAGAAAGGTACTTCTGACATACTCAAGCAGAACTGAGCATTACTATTCAGATATTTGTTCCTATCCAAATGTAACTAATATTGTGTGCGCTAGATTTATATCTGACATCTGTGAGTCTAAAAACCGGCAACATAACACGCCAAAAAATCTTTCATCTCCATCCTTGATGTTGCAGAAAGGATACATGTGCGGGTTATTGACCCGTTCACAATCAAACCTCTTGACGTCAAGACCATCACGGACCACACGCGTGCCACCAGGGGACGAATCCTTACCGTGGAGGACCATTACTATGAAGGTAGGTAATGTTTCTTAGCTTCTGCATATTGCATGACAGCGACTGGGCTTTCAGCAAAAAACATGGCGGCCGAGCTGCATCTGCGCAGCTGGGGCGCCTTCGTGTTGCACCGCATCATCATGTGTGTTACGGTGGCACGTTTCCATTGGCTTGGAGGAAAAAGGACACAGTGCGGTGGAATTTGCTTATTGGCTGGCATGCCCTCATTGCAGATAAGGTATAATGGAGCGTTTGCAAAATGTGGAAGTCAACGAGGCAGTGCGCTGTCACATTGCCTTAGCTGAGCATGTGCCCGTGGGGTACTTTGTGACCTAGATAACACAGGCAGCCATGCCCTCTGTCCGCCAAGGCAGCGGGGATGGGTGATGGTGCACACTTGACTGGACAATACATACCAGCTCTTCTTTTCATTTTCCATGAAAGCCAACTAGACCACACTTACATTTTGGAAATACCGATATTGTTGGTCGATGGCCAATGAAAAGCATACATTTCAAATGTTTTGGCCATGTATTTTTAAAAAATACGTTATTTATTATTTTTTAAATGTTGTGTTTATGATAAATAAGTACATTATTGAATTACAGGAAAAAAAGATAAAAATGTATTTAACAAAAGGTAAATTAACCAGTGTTGGGGAAGAAAATCCCAAATTACCGCAACAAAATATTTATTTATGGTAGTAATAAAATAAATCATGTTTATTTGTCAAATTTATGACTAATGAACCAAATGTTTTGTGAAGAAAAATAACTATTATATCAATATGTAAATGCATTTTTTACAATAACACAATTAGCATTTTTTTAAATTGGATGCATCCATGGAAAATAAATTAAAATGAATACATTCACCTCACGTAAACAGCAAAATGAATGACATCTTTTTTAACAGGACTCTGAATAAAACAAATGTGCCCTGTTGGCTATATCTTGGCTATACTTTCTTCCCCTCTGCTCCAGAGTGACAACATTACCCAGCCTTACACTTCTTTTTTTTCTTTCAAATGATATCGTTTTGTCTCACAGGTGGCCTGGGCGAGGCCGTGTGCTCAGCAGTTGTAAACGAGACTGGCTTCAATCTGCATCGTCTGGCCGTGTCCCACGTACCGCATAGCGGCAAACCGCAAGAGCTCCTGAAGATCTACGGCATCGACCGTGACGCCATTGCCCAAGCTGTACGCAAAATGCTCAGCACCTCCACCAATGCCAAGTAAATCTACACCCCTGCCCAACCATTTTTCTCACCCAATTTATCAACAGTCGAGTGAGTCACATGACACCCAGCTCTCTCCTTTTCTTCACTGTGAATCCCCGTAAGTGTTTAAACAATTGTGATTTTGTGATTTTTCAAGGTAGAATTACACTTTTGCTCATCCTTAATGCACCCATCAAGCCACATACAAACTCTAATACACGCACACAAACACACACACACACACACACACACACACACACACACACACACACACACACACGAACCCGCACACAAACACTACATATCCCATCTTTTCCAATTTTGACCATCAACATCACACACTTTTTACATGTTCAACGAGAGTACGTTGTGATGGTCCCGTGTGTTTTTGCAATGCTTTTTCGGTCACGTCATTAAGGTGGCAGCGTTTTTATATACTTTGTATTATTCCAAATGTAGCTCTTTGAAATCGGGTGGGTGGTTAGTATTGAAGTAGATGTCATGATGATGGTGTCAGAAAGAAACCAGGTGAGTTGTTGTGTGTAGAATTTTAGCGGAAAACAAAGCAAAAAACAAATGTAGATTGGTTAAAAGTTTCACTAAAAACACAGGTCACATCCTTAGACGATTCAAATGTTCAATTGCGTCTCCTCAGCATTGTTGTTGTTGTTGTTGATGTCACTTAGCATTCACACGACACATCAGCCATATACACTTGGAGCACACCGCCACACCAGCAGTATACATAAAGACGTGGCCATTGACATGTTTTTTATTAGGTGGGGGGAGGGCGGCTCTCGTGCTGATGCGGAATTTTGATTGTGACCGTGTAGTTAGAATTAAGTCTGACTTGTGAACCTAAGAACTGTTACTTGAAGTTTTGTACGTACCATTCTTTCATGTAATAAAGCCCTCTACATTTGAGTCCTGCAGTTTGTATGTGTTTGATTTACTTCTTGTTTTGTCTGCCAAAGAGGCTATGGATTTTACAGGCATTTCCTGGTATGTGAATAGTAAACATCAGAACGGATGGAATGGATTGTCAAGTACATGGAAGTGAACTGAATTATTTTAATAAAACTGCAGATTACAATGAGAAAGTGAAACAGACTTAGGTTACGAGAATTTAAAATAAACAATTTTATTTTAAAGTAAAACCTGCAAAAGTTTAATTGACACAAATGGACTTTTTTTTGGTTGTTTCACCTTTGATCCAAAGGCTTCTCCAATTGAAAATTTTAGGTGTGTATTTCTCCTATCTATGCCTCTTCTGTGAACATTTGTAGATAACCATGACCCGGATGATGGAGAACCTACACACACCTACAGAATCAAGTCAAACAAATGTTTACCTTGTTAAGGAAGAACTTGGGTGATAGTTTCAGTCCATAAAGAGTCGGGCTTCAAATTAGATTGCTTGACATTTAAAAGATTTCTCCTAAAATATTTATCATATAGACAAATATCACAGATTTCATAGTCTATTAAAATTCTTATTCATGAAATGGAACACATCTAAATATCTGAGAGTGTCAACAAAACCATCTTGTGTGAAAGAGTGCGACAATGACATCCTGAAATTTGATTGTATTCAGTATGAGTTATTTCAAGACGGTTTTAAATGCAAAATGCAGTTGTAGTTTATGTTTTGAGCCCGTAGATGGCAGTGCCGGATTTAATTCAACGCATGAGTCGGCTTGTATTCGTCAACGCCGCGCAATGCATTTCGGTACTTGTAGTTAATTTGCTCAGTGAAGCGTACAAACTAATGAGAAACAAACTACATTTCCCTCTCCCCTAAATTGAATGTCGCGTAGGGGCATTTTTTTTCCTCCAGTCGATTATCTTCAATTTAAGTTTCGTCTGTCAGCTGCAAGAATAGAGCCGCCCAAAAAAAGTCACAGAGAATGGAACTAGTGTCGAGTAGCTTGAGCCTTCGGCATATGTAACGAGACGAATAAAAAAACACGCAAGCTATGTGAGTTCCAACAATGCGCTTTGAGGGGAAAGGGCAGTGATTTGAAGTCCTGCTCGCTTTTCTTCACTGCTCCGGCTAACCAGGGCTGGGTCCCGTTCCATTTGGGAGGCTGCGGTTCGCCAACATTTCCATGGCCGACCAAGAATATCCCGAAGCGGTACTGGTGACCGAGGCCGGGCCGCAGTGGCTCCGAGTTGAGGTGGAACGACTCTCCCGGGAGCTGCGAGAAACAACGCAGGAAAAGATCCAGGCAGCGGAGTACGGACTAGCGGTCCTGGAGGAGAAACAACAGCTCAAGCAGCGATTTGATGAGTTGGAGACCGAATATGAGGCTGTCCGACAGGAGCTGGATCAGCTCAGAGAGGTAGTATACGGTCACCCATTAAACATTTTAGATATTTTTTTGTGGTCAGTAAGAATGCTACGTAAAAGCGAGCTATGAAAAGCCAGGCTTTGACTTGAATTATTGAAGTTTTACCTCTATTATTAAATGCACTCATGGCTACACCTGCACAGGCTCATGAGACGAAATTACAAGTGCTCGGCTATATAAAAACCTCTGATGAAAATGCATACAATTCGTTTATGACACAAAATTGAACAATGTTTATGATTGTGGTCCTGTATATTTAAAATGCAATGGTGCAACAACAGTGCATCCCACTGATAGTTGTTCGGAATATTTTGCCACGAATGGAATTGAGAAGCAGCTAAACAACAGGGAATATCTACACACAGTTCTAGATGCCATCTACGAATGCACTGATACCACTATTTTCAATACTAGTGTGTGTACAAGTATTAATATTTGAGTACTCGCCAATGCCAATTAAAGTACGTGCATTGACAATGTTATTACTTCCTGCAAACCATAAAAACTCCACACAGCTAGTCCAGAGCCAATATTCAAACTCCAAACCTCAGAATTGTCAAGCAAACATCCTAACCACGAACCACCATGCTGCCCATTTCATTTCATTGCTCATTATTTGTAACGTCAGTACATAGCTCATATTGAATCTCATTAGAATGTGCGGGTGTGTAAAATATCCAGTGATTTGGAAATGGTTTTGATAAATAATCCTATTTCAGTTAAATATCGGAAAGCAGCATGTTGACGTGTGATGGAATAATTTCTTCACGCTAAAAGAGAAACACGTGTCTTGTCAAGTCTGGACTTGTGCTTCTCGGTATGCAATGCTGTATTCTTCTTTTCACAACTGCCAATGTGGCAAACTTGAAATACAGAGAATATCACACCAAGATGAAAGACCAACTTGAATACCGACCCTGCGAAAATTCCTCCAAAGCATTTGTATAACTCCCACATCCTGCATAAGCACAGATACCGCCCCACACCCGGCCACTTCCCTTTGCAGGGGATATAGTAGTTTCTGTTTTGAATCGTCAGCCAGTGTTTTGATCAACAACAAAAAAATACATTTATTGAATGTGAGACACAAATGATGACCTATTCTCAATAATACATCGATGGTAGGTAACGGTCATCATCTGTAAAATATCGTTTTGTGGCGTAAATCACAGTCACTTGACTCAGCCTGAGCTCATTCTTGAGAAGGTCTCATGATGATGACCTACTTCCTTTTTGAGTGATAATGCCGTCAGAGCTGGAGCCATGACTGACCACACAGCCTGTTGCAAAAATGAGTGGTTAGATTTTGATCTTTAAAAAAAAAAAAAAAAGAGCATTTTCATTGTGTTGTCTTAATAGTAGGCCATTCATATTAAGCCTCAGTGTATTTGCAGTTCTGGTGTGTTGCACTTTAACAGCTAATTTTGCTTCGTGAGCATGAGTGACTAAAAATACTGTCTGCTTGTACGTTATTCTGTCCGTGTTTGTCGCGATGCTTATCTGTCCTTTCTGTTTTCAGGCCTTCGGGCAAGTGCACTCAGCCCACAGGAAGGTGGCAGCAGACGGAGAGAGCAGGGAGGAATCGTTGATCTTGGAG
This sequence comes from Hippocampus comes, assembly GCF_001891065.2. Classification (NCBI taxonomy): domain Eukaryota; kingdom Metazoa; phylum Chordata; class Actinopteri; order Syngnathiformes; family Syngnathidae; genus Hippocampus; species Hippocampus comes. The sequence goes on along the minus strand of NW_017805625.1, from coordinate 3,991,827 downwards.
TCGGCCAGTAAGGAGGCGCAGTACCAGCAGAAAGTCCTGGAGCTGCAGAATGACCTTCGTCAGGCCAAAGCGTCAATTGCAAGTGTGCAAGCTGAAAATGAACGCCTGTCACACATCGCTTTGGAAATGAGAGAGGTGAATGAGATGAAAGTGATTTGAATTTAGCGGGAAAATAAAATCTTATAAGATTGAAATCAATTTATCCTAGGGTCACACTGTCATTTGAACTATACAGGCAATATTTTAAGATGTGTTTAACGCTATAACAATTAATTGAGTAAGTTGGCTCCTCGTTCAATTTGAAAAAAGGGCAACACTAAATCTATGCGTCAAAGTCTCGTATAGATGTTTTTCTACACTGATTAATACTTCTGAAGTCGCATGCACGATTGTGAAGAAAGAAAGAGGTGTGAAAGAGAATATTTCAAGCTTGGGATCATTTCAAATTTAAAATGGAAGATAAAGTGCAATTATGTGTACACTCATTCTCTGACACTCATGTCACTCACGAGGGCAAGGCACCACTTTGAAAGTCTTACACACACAATGGCACCGATGCTACAGTAGAATGTGAGGATGGCAACCTCGATGTTTTGACGGAATCATCGGTAGAATGCTGAATTAAAAAAATATTAAAAGTCCAATCTTCCAAAGTGTGTTTTGTGTTAGACACATTTTTCTACGGGAATTTTGGCCACATGACGGTTTGTTTGAAACTGCAATTAAAAAAAAATCCCTATATTTCCTCTTATTCTTACACTTTCCCTATCGAGTAGACCTCTGACCAGGTGGAGTTGCAGCGCAGTCAGCTGCGGGATGACATTCGAGAGTATAAGGTGCGGGAGGCACGCCTACTGCAGGACTACAGTGAACTGGAAGAGGAGAACATCTCTCTGCAGAAACAAGTGTCTGGGCTGAGACAGAACCAGGTGCGTCAGAGTGGTTGCGAATGCGGTGAATATAAAAAAAAAAAATTAAAAAAAACACGCACGCTAATGCTCGGTTAGCTGGCCCTGTTTTTTGGGGTTTCCGCACAATACTTTACAGCGTTATTTGCATGTCTTAATCACCGTTTAGGTGGAATTTGAAGGCCTCAAATATGAGATCCGCCGTCTGGAAGAGGACTCCCAGTGCCTAAACGGCCAGCTGGAGGATGCCATGCGGCTGAGGGAGATTGCCGAGCGCCAGCTAACCGAGGCCTTAGAGACGATTAAAACCGAACGTGAGCAGAAGGCCACTTTACGCAAGGAGCTCTCGCACTACGTGACCATTGGCGGCTCCGTGTACAACGGCTCGTTCAATATCTCCTTCGACAACCTTAAACTCCACGACGAACCCTCCGCCATCTCTGATCTGGACAACGACGACTTAATCCGAGGCTTTGAGAACGGCTTGATTAAGGCAGGCGAAGGTGACAAAGATAACGAGACTGCGGCAGGCCACAGAGGAGACTCCTTCAAGCCTGCGCCGAGCCTGGTGGACGACCTACTGAGCGAGCTCAACATTTCTGAGATTCAGAAACTGAAGCAACAGCTTGGACAGGTATGAGATCCATAAACTACCGTGCTTTAACAAAGGTCGAGTTAGGGGTTGCCCGATTCTAACTTTATTTCATAGGAAATATTTTACATGACTAAAACAACACTTTTTTGTGTCTCAGGTGGAGAGGGAGAAAATGGCCCTCATCAACACTCTGCAGGAGAACCAGAAGCAGCTTGAACAGGCCTATGGGACCGTGTCCGAGCAAAAGGAAACCGTCAACAGACTCACTGAGAACCTGAGCGCCATGAGGAAGCTTCAGGCCAGCAAAGAGCGTCAGTCGGCCCTCGACGGTGAAAAAGATCGTGACAGCCACGAAGACGGAGACTACTATGAGCTGGACATCAACGGGCCGGAGATCCTGAAGTGTAAATACACGGTGGCTGTTTCTGAAGCGGGTGAGTTGAGGCAGGAACTAAAGACGCTTCGGGCACAGTATGAGAATTGTCGAACCCAGTACCAAGATGAACGAGCACGGCTGGAGAGTGACCTCCATGAGCTCAGATCAAGGTTGGCTTCCCTGGAGAAGATTAGCCAAGCAGATAAAACGGAGATGGCTCGTCTGGAGAAAGAGCTTCGTCTGGTTAGCGAGACTGCTGGAGAATCACTCGGCAGCCTCAACGTGGCCCAAGATGAGCTCATAGCATTCAGCGAGGAGCTGGCTAATCTCTACCACCACGTTTGCATGTGCAACAATGAGACCCCCAACCGTGTCATGTTGGACTACTACAAGGAGGGCAAAGCATTGGTGAGGCGAGGACAAGAAGCGAAGGCACGCCCCTCTTCTGTACTTCTCACCAACGGAGTGGTTCCCGAGGGTGACCCTCAGAAAGCGGACTCCGTCGACAGCGCCGTCGTCTCAGGCCCGGAGCCCCGCCCGGAGCCCATGAACATCTACAACCTGGTCGCCATCATCAGAGACCAGATCCGCCACCTGCAGCAAGCGGTGGACCGTACCACTGAGCTCTCCCGCCAGAGGCTGGCCAACCTGGAGCTGAGCAGCGTGGCCGATAAGGACAAAGAAGCTTGCATGGAGGAGATCCTCAAATTGAAGTCTCTGCTCAGCACCAAGAGAGAACAGATCGCCACGCTCAGAGCTGTGCTCAAAGCCAACAAACAGGTCAGAGGACCACACGGACTCTCTTTTAGATGCATTATTTGGTGCACTGTTTCATGACATCCACTGTCAGAGAAGCATCGGTTTAATAATATTTAGTATTGTGGTTGTAATTTGCAGTTATAAAGTACTGCACTATATATTGTAAAATTTCATGAATAATACTCATATTTTTGCCCCCCCCCCCCAAAAAAAATCACGATACATGTATTATATTACACAGTTTAAACATGAACACCAATGTAGGAAAACAAGTCATTTAAAATATATTGAACAAAAGTTGAATATAAATGATATCTGAATACATTTGAAGACAGTCCTAATTCATGTTCTGTACATGATTTTAAAAATGCTTCAGGCACTGTAAGATTACAGTTTGAACATTTAATTAAGAGCTCCTTTTTTGTTCTTTGCTCGCGGAGGGTGCCTGTACCACACTTTGAGGAATGCTCTATTGGACTGTTACATTGTGGCTGGCTGTACACCATTCTGACTTGATTAATAGTGATCCGTATGAAACACAATTTATTCCTTAGACGGCAGAGGTCGCACTGGCCAACCTGAAGAGCAAATATGACAGTGAGAAGGCCATGGTGACCGAAACCATGATGAAGCTTCGCAATGAACTCAAGACTTTAAAAGAAGACGCAGCCACATTCTCCTCTCTCAGAGCAATGTTTGCTTCAAGGTACAATGACTTCATTTTTTTTTGATTGATATATTCGTTCTTGGGAATATAATTGCAACTATGGCATACATTTTTAACAACACAAGAGTCTATTTTTGCATGACGTGGATGTGGCACCAAGCACTTTGGGAACTGTCTGATGTAATAGTTCCATCTGGAAACGACATTTGGTTTATGGCGAGAGCATGTGGGAGTGCTGCAAACGAGTAAAACCGGCAAATGGCACCCCCTACTGTCGACGGGATTTATCAATTCATTTCTTTCTTGGACTCATTTCTTCTTCTCCACACTTGGTCCTGTCAGGTGCGACGAGTACGTGACCCAGCTAGACGACATGCAGAGGCAATTGGCGGCGGCCGAGGATGAAAAGAAGACGTTGAACTCTCTGTTGCGAATGGCCATCCAGCAGAAACTGGCCCTCACCCAGCGTCTGGAGGACCTGGAGTTTGACCACGAGCAGGCGCGCCGCAACACTGCTACTTCGGCGGCAGGAAAGGGCAAGGCTAAGGGCAAGGGAGCCCCGTCCAGTCATCATGTAAGTCTTGGTAACACCGCAGGGCTGCCGCTCAGGCTGGCCCCAAACAAACCTTTTTTGTATGCTTAGCTTTATTTAAAGAACAATGGTTCTTATGCTAGCTGTAGTTTCAACAGCACTTAACGGACTTCATGTTTAATTTTTAATTTTATAAGAAATAGACCATGAAAGCAGGCACTCTTGTTAGTGTTTGTTGGTTATTACAAGGACACCCGCAGTATTCGCATTCATTTTAGTTAAATTTTTTGTATTTGATCTTTTGAACGGTTTCAGATATTTTTATATATATTTAAAAAATATATATTTATGGAGATGATGCAGAATAGATTGTATTGTATTGATTTTATTTAAATGTACTAGAATATTTAAAAATGTCAAAAGGCTGGAAGCATTGACATCAATTCTACACCAAGATCTTCTATTATTATTATTATAATTATTATCTTTGTGGCTTTTTAGCTGTCCAACTCCTCACAGACTTTTCCATTGATTCAAACCATACCAACTTCAACATATTCAGAAAATTCAGGACATACAGGTCAACGTCTTCCAAATTCCGAAAACTCCCAATTTCTCACAGAATTCCACTCCCCAAAATACATGCATGCATACATACAAATAAATTGTAGTGAATAAGACATTCAACAAAACACTGATTCAAAATACTCCAACTTTACAATATTTAAATTACTGTACATTTTTCCTATTTCTCTCCTATCTCTTGGTGACATTTTTATTAAATTGTGAACATTTGGGGATCCTCTTCTTGCACTGAATTGTTATCAAATCTTATCAAAGCCTGCATGAAAACCTCATTGCACACTAACTTTTCCTACTGCCAATTTTGTGTCACTAACTACCAATCAGCAATTAATATATTTTTTCTCTTTTTCTTATCTTTTCCTCCACAGTAAATCTCTCATATCAAGTGTCCTTGAGGAGTCTGATCAGTGTGCAGTTTCCAGACACCCGTGCTCCTGGTGTCTTCACTCGAATTGCGTTCTGAGTTGCGTTCTGAGTTGGCATACACCAGATCATACACAACAATGGCCTTGTTTTGAAGTGCCAAAACTGTTTTGTAAACTGTTCCACTTCACATCAGCAGTCTCTGTAGTACTTCAGTTTTCCAAGAATGCACAACACCTTGATAAATCAATGGATGAGCGGCATTATTAATTATCAAATTATTTGCTGCCTGCATGTGCGTGCGTGCGTGCGTGTGTGTGTGTTTCCCCAACTGAGCACTTTGCATTTTGTATGTTGCCGCTCCCTTTTCCCCACTTTTCTAATATGAAATATTTTTAAAGAAAGTACATTTTTATCTGCCAGGCTAGTCATTCTATGTTACTCACTGGCTTTTGTTGTTTATGTGTATTTATTTTATAACAAGAAGTCACCTCATGGAACACCTACGTTTTCAACCAATTGCTTGAAATCGTGAAACAAGAAACAAGTGACAAATTTCTGTTGGATACAAAAATAATATTTTCCAGTGTAGTAATGACCTGCATAATGTTCTCTGCAAATACGGCACAGCAAATTATGCTCATCATCAGTAAGGAAGAGTATTAAATGCAAACTTTTATTTCAAGCTGTCAAGTTATGGTCTGATGTTAATAGTCCATACCCATGAATTATTCACAAAAGAGAGTATGTCATGCATTTGTGTTGTACTGTATAGGACTTAAAAAAAAAGCTTTTTTTTAAAAAAAAAAAACAACAAACAAACAAAAAAACGTTTGCCTCCAGTGCCATTTTTTGTGATGGTGTAAGTGCAATTTCTAAGATTGGATAACTCCTAACCCTTGGTCATACCAGGTGAAAATGTTACATGGTGTTCGTCACTTTTTCCTACTTAGGTCACATTTCATTCTAACTACAATTACTGTTCAGTTGTGTTGAACAGAAGGGCAAACCAATTTCACAAAGACTTGTTCGTACGTGGTAAAACACTAGCAAAAATCATCATGACTGCAGGACTGTTAGTCCGAACAGTTTTTTTGACTGGTGAACAAATAAAATGATCTAACTCCCGTGGTGTTGAAGAGTCATCTTTTTATATGCATCCATCCATTTTCTGAACTGGTCATCTTCATCTTAAATGAATTAATTTTCCATCTATGAGAGAAACTGATAGGCAAAATATTATCCAACCAATCCATATGGTGCTAATAATACCATCCATTGTAGGATTAATGCACTCATTAGTTACAGTATCAATTACACCTGCACAATCTAATGAGATCTAAAGTGAGAACTGTATCGCATTGTTATATAGATCACTTTTTGTTTAATGCTAGAAATACGTTTACAGTGTACTGAGAACTGTTACGTTCTGTTCGCTCATGTCTGTATAATACATACACACGTTGTTATAGTATTAAGTTTATGACTGTCTCGAAGCTGAGCAAGATTGTTTTAGTAAATATAGGATTTTTTTTACTCTGCGCTGTTTTTTTTTTTTTTTTTTTTTTTACTCTGCGCTGTTCAAATGGCTCGTAGGGGCCTAATGACGTACGCAGAGTGCATTTAACTTGCATCATACTTCGGCAAGTCTTTGCAGGTCCTCGGCTTACGACGACACTTTACGAAGTTAGGGTAAGAATATGTCGTCTAACCGCAGAACTCACATCCTCTTACTGGCTGTTTTCCATATTGTGTTTTTCAAACATATCTATTTCAATGATCATGACTACTTCTGGATTTGCCTGTCTTCGGTCAGCGATTCGCTTCGGCGCCCGTATTTTCGTGCTCTTTCTAGCTTGTTCGAGTGTAAATAAGTGAAAAATAAATACTTCATGTCTATTTTTTATTACATTATACTTAAGTTAAATTTCGTTCGCTGTATAATTTAAACGTTTCCCCTTTGCTTCCATTTTTTCACTTCACAAAATAACGGCTGCATTGATTTCCGTTTCCGGTGGCGGGGCGGAAGTTATTACGTCGAGGGGGCGTGTCTTGAGAAAGGACAGAGGGACTCCACTATGGGAGGTTTGTTTCTTTCGTTGTCTGGAAAAAGGCTAATTTATCCTCCCACGTTGCCTCTTCTGCTTTAATAGCTGAAGTTTTAAACATTTGCAGTATTTACTTGCGAATGACAATTGTTCCGATGTAAATACTGTTTTAGTTTAGACTTTCAAAAAGTTTGTTTTTCTAAGAGATGTAGCTGCTGCGGACAGTGGCCAACTCATGTGGACATGTATTGTGTTTCTCTTTGTTCGAGTAGATTAAAACGATGGTTCATATAACAGAAACCGTGTTTAGCAACGTATCTATTTTTGCCAATGACTCGGCTTTGCCTTTTATTTGAATGAGACTCCTATGTGTGGACAGACAGTTTCCATGACCAGCTGGCAGAGGATGGGGCCTTCCTCAGAGCAGAGAGGAGATTGGACACAGAGCTGGTGGACAAAATCATCCTGCAGCTCAACAGAATCTACCCGCAAATACTCACAGACAAGGAGGCCACCAAGGCTAGTGACACGTGCACACATTTCACATCAAGTGCTCAGCAATGCTTGTTGTCAAAACACAAGGAAACATTCAAATACTTGCCACTGTTGGGTGGGTTATTTTTAGAGTCAAATGTGGTGTCTGTCCACTTCAACAAGTATAATGGATTATATGTATTATTCTGTCGTGCACCGCTTGACGGAGCCCACATACCACATTGTGGACTCACACTGTATTACCCCTACATTGAAAGATTAGCATTTTTTTTATTATGGACGACTAGTTTAGAAGTGAAGAAAAAATTGTAGCAAGCTTATATCGCATTTGTGGTCCATTGCAGTTCCGCAACTTGGATGTGCCCACATGTGTCCGACGAGGAGAGCTCCTGACGCACTTGCAGGCAAAAGGAGAGGAAGCATGTAGGGAATTTTACAGGGCTCTTCACCTGCATGTAGAGGATGTCTATTACAGCTTGCCAACACGGCTCCGCCTCCGAGGTTAGCACCTGACATTTCTCCTACCATGTACAGTATGATGAAAAACTCATGGATAACTAAATAACAACATGCATTCAGTTGAACCATCATAAAAATCAAACACAATCTCTTCGCTGGCGCGAACATTCATATCAGTCTAGTTTGATAACAGTCTGTCACTGTCATAAAGCGGTTATCATTTACAGCCATATTTTAAATCACATTTTAACATTAGAATGCCAATGTTACACTGTATTCCAACAGTTTACACCCCCAAAATCAAAATCATCACTTTGTCTCCAGATTCTGTTGATCCTCTCACACTTCCAAGTGCCTACAAAGAGCGACACGTCATGAATGACAATGGTAAGAGAAATATGTACAATGCACTGAATAAACTTTTGTCATGTCAGTGAAGGATCCCACTATTTGCTGCGGTTTTGCATGCCATCATCAATGAAATAATTAGGTCCGTTCAGCAATGCCACTTGAAATTCCCTCTTTCTAGGTCCCCTCTTCTTTATAGGCTGCTTCAGTGTTGCAGTTGGAATGGCATTGGTCTATTACTTTGGTGGTAAGGAGCTATTTTCTGTATGGCATACATATAATCCCAGGTGGATTTATTCGGTTTAAAAGCGACGTCCAAGTTATTGTGTGGGGTCAAGTGTCACTGTAGAGGGTGTCCTTCTTCTGTAGAAGCCAAACTGACTGGAGGAAGCGGGGCCCTTGGGATGGCGGCATTGGGTTTGAAAAGAAAAGCCCGGGAGGTCCTTGTGTGGTACGCCGAAGAAAGCCTCATGAAGTAAGGATTGACTGACCATCAGTGGCCAAGGGCTTCAGCGAATCTTTATTTGTACCAAAGCACAGCACCATACATTGCCTTTCAAGTGGTTAATAAGATTTTTTTTTTTTTTTTTTACATATTTGTATTTATTACTTCACGGGGTCCAAAATATGAACGATGAGGAACAATTGGGTCTACAACAATATGCTTATACTTGGTTGATCGCTATTTAGTGTGAGGTAAATCAATCATTAAAATGAAGAGGGAAGAGTTCAATACTATTCAGGATCGTTTTACTTTCTATAACCTTTACATTTTCAAAGATTATAAATGCAGTATCCATTTTTAATGGCCAGAGCTGATACACTTAGTTGGTAGTTTGTCGCCCTCGTCTGGTGTAATGATAAAGACAACAAGAACAAAGTGAATTTATTCAGTGAAGTAAAACGCAATTTGCTGAGATAAATATGCCCATTTTTAAGTGCCTGGTCGTGTAATCGGATGAAACAAAGTAATGTCGATTGGTTTCGTTCTGTCTGGAAAAAAGAAACGTCATACTGTTAACCAATGCGCATGAAGTCACATGACTGTCCTAGCCAATCCCTTCCAAGTTCTGTGCGCAGTGCATTATGGGTCTCATATATTTAAAAAAACAAACAAAACGAAGCAATGCCAAAATAAATTTTAAATGGGAACACACTCACCTTGTAGAAAATAACGAACTAAAAGCTAAAAGATGTATTTTGCAGTATCATTCTATAAGGATTGTTGGCACCTTAAGTGAAGTAGGACTGCTTCCTTATCACTATAAGAGGCCATTTTGTTGGCGAGATTTTATGTGTTGTATGAAAGGAGAGAAGGTTAGCACTCCCCTTGACAAGGATGGAAATGGCCCCTGTGGCCTGCAACACATATACGGTTAAGGCATTGCCACCTACTTCGTGGCATCTCTAACCAAGTTTTTTTTTCTCCTTTAACGTGTTAATCATTTATTTTAGCACTTAATCAAAATTCAGGGACAATTGTAAGTTTTTATATTTTCACTCACGCAGTATAAGCACTCTATTGCAATGGACAATGAACTTTCAATCTTGAATGTGTTGAAAGTTTCTGTGAATATTTAGTCATTTTACTCTGCACTCTGCTGCAAAATATAGTCCATACTATATGCCTTAACTAATATGTGAATAAATCACAACCCCGATATTGCTCGACTTTATTTCCCACATTCATTAGACATTTCTATACTTGAGTGCCTTCTGCCAATTTTAAAATTTCTCAAAAAATACTACCAGATTTACCCTCCCAGTGAAACATAATATGAAATATTGATGAAGTGTGTCTTGGGCTCCTGTCAACAATTCAAACAAAAAGTCAAACAAAAGGAGGACTCATAAACCTAACAGTTGCTACAGTATAGAAATAGTGCTTTATGAAAATATACAGAAGCAATTCTACTACACGCATAGTTTGGTGTTTGTGTTTCTTATTTTCTTATGTCATTGTGCAGTTGGGTGTCCATATTTTCATTCTGATTGATGTTAGCTGATATTCCAGGTTTCCTGTGCCTGCTTCCATTTTTTGTTTCTTCGTCATGTTAAGATGCCTTAACCATAGAAGTGCCACTTTGGTCCTCTGAACTATGTATATTCTGACAATAAACAAAATGACAACATTTGTTTGTTTTGATCATAACTTTAATTTAAAATAGTGCTCACAGTGTTTGTTACACCATACTTTAAAATCCAAAAGAGATTTTAGTCCTTAGAAAATTCTATAAAAACACATCATCGAACACAAATAATTGAACAGACACTGTAAGGCTTTAACTAAAATATGCGCATTGTCTTATTTTAAATACACAGTAGTGGTTGCATAGCGCATGAAGCAAGTATACAATGAAATTAGTAGCTCCATCTCTTGGTTCATGCCTAAAAGACTAAATTGAATATTTCTTTTGAGGCATTTCAAGGGTCAAGTGTAACGTTTGTTCTGTTCTATAGTTGAGTCATGCACTAAGGCAAAACCTGTTTGAAGGAAGTATGGGATGTACATTATGATGACATCATTCACTCAATTAAAACATAAAAACATCAAGTGACAAACAGGATTACAAAAAATGTGTGTTTGTATGATAAGGCGGTTGTTTTAGTCACAGCAACCTGAGCATGATATTTAAAATAAGCATACATTTATGTAACAATGAAAAGACAACAACAACAAAAACAAAACCCAATACTGACCACAGTTAGAAAAGTAGCACAGTCATCGTAAAGTGGATTAAGTTCATCTAACCGAGCCATTTGATCCTCGGCGTACATTTGCTCTCCTCGAGCCCGCGAGGTCAAATTCCAGGACAAACGCTATGTGTGCATTTGCCAGACACTTTGTAGACAGAGTAAATACGTTCTCTGTGAGTTCAAATGCGTTTCAAATAGATCCACGGGGGCAGACAGGTGACGGTGGTCACTGTTTGAGGTCACTGTTGGGCCGCTGGACGCCGAAGGCTGTGATGAAAACGTTGACCACGACGATGACAAACACAAAGGCTGTGGTCAGGTTCTCCAAGATGTTCAACCTGTAGTGCATGCGTTCGTCATTCAGGTTCCACTTCACTGCAAGAGATGAATTGCAGCATTATCATCAGCGTGTCTCTCTTTGTCCGCTAAGGGGCAGTATAGAGCTGCCTACCAGATCAGCAGTCGTAATTATTGATGTGGACGATCAACTGATTAACTCGGTGTTTCCCTGATGATTCATTATTAGCTTGCGGTTCTTTTTTCAAATTTTCTTAGTAGGACCACACTGGTTCCACTTTTAAGCTTTCCTTTTTTTTTTTGTTTTAAATATAGTCATGAGCCGGCCTCATGCATGAGTAGTTTCAGATGGTTGACAGGCAGTTCTTTCTGCTATGACTCTAAATTTAGCCACTTTCCACAATAATAGCATGCATGTACTGTGAGGATAAGATAAGGACAACATTTCACATGCTTAGGGGAAACTGCAACTCTCAAATACTACACTGAAGGACCCAAATAGCACCTATTAAAGTGGAGCCTACAAGTTGAAAAAATAATGCATGTGCGTTTCTCTTGTATAGCGTTTATACAATCACCTCGTTTTTTTCCGTATCAGATGGCTTTAAAAGAGGCCCTATGTGAAATCAACCTAGTTGCGTGTCAGGTTACCTTGGTGAAAACAAAGGAGGTTCTTGAATCGGATCCGCTTGTAGTGAAAGCAACAGACAAAACGTTTCGGACAAAACGACCACAAACCTACCGATGAAAATGAGCATAATCCCGACTAAGATTTGCAGGGTGAGAGAGATGCTGATGAGAATGATGAGTGGCGTGTAAAAGGAGAAGACTGGGCCTTGCTCCAGCACGGCCTTCAGCTGCGAGGCATTGGCCATCAGCAGAGCCACATCCAACATGCTCTGTGCCACGCTCTTCTTGTTGGCGTAATGGTTCATGTTCAAGGGTCTCCTTGGCCTCATCGGGAGATCCTGAAGCGGAATCTGCAACACAAAGACCATATGCATGAGGACCGTTCAGTGGAAGTCTTGAATTAGAAGTTCGACTCTACGGACAGTCAGTGTACCTTGTGTTATTCTTTTAAAACATCACTGAATGAACCGTGATTTAAAAAAAAAAGCCAACAACACTAGAAATGGAACTTGCCATAGAAAAGTGGCACGCACAGCTCTGTGCAGGCTGTTCAATATAAGATAGCTAAAATGACAATGAGAGACAACAAATAAAAGTCCAACGGAGTGGACTAAGGGTTCAAGGAAATTCAATTTAATCAGAAAATCAGTTCTCATTGAACCGAACCAAATCGAGTTGTTCCATTTTAAAACTTTCCGTCCTTATATTGTATATGTATATCTTTACAGTTGGCTGTACAATGTATAGTGTATGTATAGAATTTATATAGGTACTCAAATGCCGTCTCAATGTAGTTTAAAGTTCTTTCTTTTCATTTCATGAACTTGAATAGTTTGGCCTTTGGAGACTGTGCTTGATTTCCAACTGAATAATCAGCTTTTGATGGTGCAGTGTTTCAAAATCCGAAGTAGGAAATATTGTATGCTTTCATTTCCTTTTCGGGGAATTTGGGACTTTTTTTTTGTACAAGCTGGAATTTCCAACGAGCCAGCAACATGTGTTTCTTGGCACAATTCGTGAGTTTTAGTTTGAGAAACCAGTGCACTTCTACGCTGCCCTTCATGTGCGAATGGGGTCTTGGTGAGGGCATTGCACAACCGCGTTTATCCCATTGTGCTGGTTATTTTCTTGGTGGGGAAACCCTGATGGAAGTCAAAATGCTTAGGAGCTGAAACCAAAACTTGGAACACTGTCATGACCCACAGGATAACAGTTCTGCTTTCATTATAAAGGTCAAATCATGTCGTAAACGCCACATCCTTTTTTTAGACTTTAGTGGGTTCATTTAATACTCAGGGGCCTCCACCCAGAGACATTGGGAATAAGCCAACCACGTGAATCACGCACAACGCTGAACAAACTCAGATGTTCAGCATCTTTGATAAATAACAGCAAATGCAAATCGAATGTGGCATCAGGTCCATTTTGCGTTGTTGGAATGGGGCTGGTCATTCCAGCCAGGAAGAAGCCATGCGCAGACTTCCTTGTTTTGTATGCCCATAACCTTACATAAGAGGAAGCCCTCATCCCTGGCAGCAGGACAAGTTCTGCATAGATGAGTTGTCAAGGTTTCATCTGCTCCGAGCACACAGCAGCAGTTTCAACAAGGGCCTGCCTTGTGCTACGACTGACAAGGCTAAGTTGTGGACCAGAATGCCACAATCGTGACACTATTTCCTTTTCACTTCCTCCTCTCTTCAATCGTCTTTGGCCCCCCCCCCCCCCCCCCCCCTCAGTTTAGTGTTGTTCGAGAGAGGCTTTCTCAAGAACTTGGACTGGGTTCTTCCTGTGGGTCTGTAAAACTTCTGGGACATTGTGAGGGATTTCAGCCCCCATAAAAGTCAATTAAAGATTCCGTGCCTTCATTGTTCTTTGGAGATATATCAGAACAGAGATTACATATTTGACTAATTAATTGATGGTTGCATAGCTGTCATAGTTACTTTATTTATTCTTCAACAATTGGATGCTAATTCCTGCCTGCAGTAACATAGCTTTTACATTGTGTAAAGAACATAAAAACATGCTAGGTGTAATAAAAATCATAGTAGTTGTTTTTTTTTTAAATCATGATTATCATTGTTTTGAACTCATCAAGTTTCTTTTAAAAACTAGAATTTCCATACAGCTACACTGTATTCAAATGGTGACAAGTGCAATATCGTAGCAACACCCGAATAGGGAGGAACCTCTGCAGTCTACCTAGTTCTAGATTTTCAGGAGAATTACGTCCTAAATTTACACTCGCATGACATCATGCCATACTAAATTCAGTAATTCACGGGAGATCACGAAGCGTCTGAAGACAAAATGTGATTATGACAGAAAGATAAATGAAATTTGGCTGGCAAAGACAATACGACTACTGGCTATAAGTAGAAATCAGTAATTAAAAAAACTGAATGTACAGAGCGATGTATGTGAAAAGACTCACATCACAGGAAGCAATTTTTCTCTAAATGCACATCATCACAATTAATGGTAAATACTGTACATTATTTGTTTTTCCATACATCAGTTAACTTCTTTTTACACTTGTATAGCTGCTAAGAATGAAAAGCAGTGAACTCAACTCAACTCACTTCACACCAAGTTTGGCAAAGTGAACAAATTTTAAAACAAACAAGCTTCGAGCGGTTTACTTTAGTGCCACTCCCAGTTGAAGTTTGCTGTCAAACTAAACATTCAAAAACATAATTCTTTTAAACAACCCCATAACGTGGCTTTAACGTCTGCTCTCTTAATGCTAACACATATTCAGAAACGCCATAGACAGGCTGTAGATAGATATAATGCCATCCGTTGGCCAATTCGCACACCACAGAATAAGCCAAAATTAATCAAAGCCCAGACAATTTTGTTCTTTACATTCTATTTAATTGGGGGTGGGATGTACCATACAAACGTACACTACATGAAGAGGGTCTCAAATTTACAGCGAATAACTTTTTTCCAAGGAAAACACACACACACACACACACACACACACACACACTCCCCTACAATTATAACAAATTCATATTTTTTCGACAGAAAAGTGGTAACGTAAAAATAATAGTTGCATTTTTTAAAGTTGTAATAATATACTATTGAAGTCCAAGTTTAACCAGTAAAGAACGTTACAGTTTCACAATGACAGTTAATTCAGTAATATTATTAAAACCTTTATTCTCAAAAACACAGAACGAGAAAGCCTTTTTTGTTGCTCTAAAAAAATAGGGCTGTGTGCCTGTAAATAAGACACCTTTTATTCTTTAAACAAGAATGAAAACAAATTGTGACTTTTTCATGTTGCAGGGATGTCAGATTTATGTTATATGTCACAACCATATCAGAGCTTTTAATTGGCCCAAAGCTAAGGGAGGGAAAAGTACTTTTATTGATTTATTGGCACGTTGGTCTCTAGGAATGCACATAACACACAAAAAAAAAGTCACCACTTTTTTTTTTCTTTTACAAATTCTTCACGGACCCCACTTTGAAATCCGCTGAGTTATATAGTGACTGTAAGATCATCATATGGGTGAGATCAGCGAAATTTGACAGGATGCTTCATTTTCCAGTCACTATTGATGACATCATTGTTACGTCCCTTTTGCCCATGACCCCACCAATATGTTAGCGTTGGTCATCTTTCACAGATTGACTCAACTAATGTATTAGGCCCGTTTAACACGCGTATACGCCACCGGACCTATTGCATTCCATTGTAAAGGAGAATTTGTTTTATTAAGTCCTATCTAATGTACATACAGTATACAGTAAATACAGTCCCTACCTTTTAATAAAAGGCACGGCCCTTCACATTGTTGAAAATATTTATAGATATGTATACAGTATATTTTTTTCATCATTCGAATGCTGTCTCCAGCTCAAGCGAACTCCCCTGCTAACTTGATGCTTGTGAAACTGAAACTACTCGGAACCGGGTCTTTTCCTCGGTCAAATGTAAACGCTTGTGTCGGCTTCATTAAATAGTGAATGGTGGGGGGAAATCTGGTTAGATCCAAACCGGTGAGCGTTTATTATTTCTTTCCAGTTTCCAGCCTCTGCGGAGCCCCACCGATTTATCGCTACTGCGGCTTAGCCCATCACAAGTAGAGTAAGCGGGGTTCGGTCCAGTCTAACGGTACCGCCTTACCTCCGCGTCGCCGTTCCGGTCTGCATCGCCGTTCATCTCTAAGTCTCCTGTTGCCATCTCCGATAAACGATCTGTCTTCCAGCACCGGGAGGACGTGGATTAATCCGGGAATGTTGGAACAGCCGCGGTGGTCGAGCGTGTGTGTGTGTCGGGGGCCACGGTCACGGTCAGTGGAATTACAACCCTGTCGTGACGACAGAAGGGGGGAAGTAAAGCCAACACTCCCTCCCGCCCCTTCACCGACTCGAGGGCAGGCAGATTCGCGCTAACGACGACTACACTCACTAGTTTAGTTGTCGTGCTTGGGGTTTCCCTCCTCTTTTTCCTCACCGCACTCGGAAAAAGTGATGAAAATATAAAATGAGTAATGTTCCCGTTGAGGAAAGTGAGCACCAGAAGAACTTGACTTGTTTCCTGTATTCGGCGCTTTTCTGCCATCTGGTGTATATAAAGCGGTATTGCAGTCTGGTCGTCACAATTTCACATGCTACAACATGTTTTGTCACTGGTTGGAGGAGAAAAGTAACATGCTCATCCATCCATTCATTTTCTGTACAATTTGTGCTGTAACGGATGATCTTGGCCTTATCCTGGCTGGAACGTGTAAATATCACACAGGGAGGTCGGATTAAAGATTCGAACGCCGAACAGCAGAATGGATGAGGAAACTGGTGTCGAATTCAAGACTCGGGGGGCCAGATGTGACCCACGACATCATTTTATGTGGCCCACGAAGACAAATTGTGTGTCAATTTCATGTTTGTCGCAAATTGTCTTCACTTATTACAACAGTGAGCTTTGAGATCTTGCA
This sequence comes from Hippocampus comes, assembly GCF_001891065.2. Taxonomy (NCBI): domain Eukaryota; kingdom Metazoa; phylum Chordata; class Actinopteri; order Syngnathiformes; family Syngnathidae; genus Hippocampus; species Hippocampus comes. The sequence continues at coordinate 3,975,116 of NW_017805625.1, read as the reverse complement.
ATAGTTTTTGTGAATGTTCCTCACTTTAAACCATAACAATGATATGGCCTGCAACAAAAATGAATTTGACATCCCTATTTTAGCAGATGTGCTAACCACTTGTCCACCGTGCTGTCAGGTAAGACACAAGAGCATACAATCGACTATACTGTGGACATTCAGAGAATATATTCCTCAAATGTGCTGAAAAAAAGTTTTAATCACTATGTCTCTTCGCTTCATAACAAATCTTCAGACATCAACAGAATTTTTTATTCACCCCTACCCTTTCCTCATAACCTACGTAATCACTGTGCCAAGACAATAGTGTGGGTTGGTAGGCCCAAGGGCCTGTTCTAAAATAAAGTCAAAGTGATGGGATATTGTGATTTCTTTGGATTTACCAGAGCGATCATGTGAAAACATTTGCAGAGCAGATGGAAATGATGTGGTGTGTATCGATATTTGTCATTTCCTATCCTTTGTTAAACAATTTTGGTAATTATTGTGAGAAATGGTGAATGTGTTTACAATATGTAACTTTGTGCATTCAGCAGTGTGTATCAAACTGCAAACTGACGTCACTTTCTGTGTGCGTAGGACAGATGCTAAGTGTACTTCTTTAAAAGAAAAATAAATAAATACCGGTACATTCACTCTTGACACGTTTTCCACGTGGGTGCTGCCATTGAGTGGTGCGAAAAGAGAGAGAGAGAGAGAGAGAGAGAGAGAGAGAGAGAGAGAGAGAGAGAGAGAGAGAGAGAGAGAGGAGGAGGATTGCCTTGTTTCCCCAAACATGGTTCCAGCACCACTACGGCAGTCCAGTTTAGATGGAGGGAGTCGCCTAAAACCTGGATTGGATTCGCTGCAGTTGGGCGTGGGCTTTGGTGCCGTCAAATTGTCCCGCTTTCATCGATGAGAAATGGAACCCCGGGCTGTGTCGTGTGGTGAGGGGTGGGAAACGTTCCGCAATGAGCATTATCTGATAAACGCTCCTGTTCTATCCGAGCTCCTGCACTGCGCTCCAATATGTCACTCTTGGGAGAAAACTGCGTGTGGTCGGAGGAGGGAATACTGAGCTCGCGCTATTTCCACCCGGATGCCGGCTATTTATTTGCGGGCGTGTCGCTGAGTGAGCATGGCATCTGCGCACTTCACTTGTCCCGTGATAAACGCAGGGATTAGTGCGCACATACCAGCAGGTCGTTTTCCCGTGAGTCCATTTTTTTTCTTTTTCCAATTTTGTCGTTGTTGGTGCAATGGCATCAAGTGGATTTGTGCGTGCTATGAAGTCGCAACAAGGTGCACGCTGAGGTAAACTTGCACGGAGTAGAGCGCGCACGATCCCGGTGGGGTGGGTAGGGGGTGCTCTGGATCTTAAACAATCCCGAGGCCGTACATTGGGAGCTTCCGAACTGCGTCACTGCATGCGAGCGCAGCTGCAGGTAGGCGAGCCAGCACCGGAGAGGACCGCTCCTCATCCGCATCCTCCGCACACAATGCCGAGGGACTAAGACATTAGCAGGGATGCATGCAGCGGAGGATTCGAGCAAAGATCCTCCACTTGGATCAACGTTTTCCTCGGCGCCCGATTTGGACTCTGACATTAACGCCAATGCATTCAGGCCCATTTATGAAAACGGCGCGGATGACAATGTCAACGTCCCGAACACAGCACTGCGAGGAGCCAGCGACCCCAGCGCCTATCCCTCCTCGGACTACCGCGGACTGGTCCGTCAGAGGTTCATTCGGCGGAGTTTGTGGGTGTCGGACTCCGAGGAGCAGACGCTGGACACGGCGGAGTGTGCCAACAGCACGCCGGTGCTTAACATCGACCTGCGCTCCATCGTCGGCCGGACTCGGAACCGGACTTTACACGCCACGCGTGTGGGCCAGCAGGAGAAGTCGAGGCCGGAGGGTCAGGTGGACGTGAAGGACGACACCGGGAGCGCGGGGGACTGCGAGGAGAAACGTGACGCGTGCCAGAGCGAGGTCAAGGAAGAGGGCGTGTCACACGACGTCACAGGCAAAGCAGGAAGTGATGAGAACGAAGAGGAACCGGGAATGAAAGCTGTGTCCACCTCACCAGGGGGCCGCTTTCTCAAGTTCGACATTGAGTTGGGCAGGGGCTCCTTCAAGACGGTCTACAAGGGGCTTGACACGGAGACTTGGGTCGAAGTAGCATGGTGCGAACTCCAGGTAGGTTTCATGAGACCGGTGACGTCATAACTTCCATCATTTGTCATGAGATCCATCAATAGGGTCAAAATGCTGTTTCAAAAGTATCCGTCTTTATGAAAATACAAGACAGTAATTACCTGTACTGGTTTTTACAGATCAGGATTTTGGAACCGAATGCCGTTCAGCGAATTTGAAAACAACGATAACCGATCACCGAATCAATCACAAGAAACAGCATTTTTAACCGGCTTGTATATTTATCCTACTAGCCCATGCCACGAATAGCAAAAATCCACGTATAATTTACGCTCATTGAAATTCAATGTAAATGAATATATTGGTTGTGCTGTACAAGTCGCGGTGCCTGCAAACCTTTCAAATTTAGGAAAAGACAGCACTATTTATAATGAGTTGGACTCCACTTTTTCTAACTGACGTCATCTCACAGCAGAAGTGTGAAACACTTGAACTTCTTCACGCAGTCTTGGTAAACTTCGTTGGTGGCCTGTTGCTTTTAATATTGCCGCCTTAAAGGATTACGGGTAACAAATACCTCACTTGTTTTCTCAAAGTTGGTCAAGAGTAACCTCTGCAAAAGGTGGGATAATGGTTGTACGGATGCACCTTTTCTAAGCATTTCTCGAATTCAAACAACCCATCCTGGTTGGCACTCAGTCGCAGTCGCAGGACATATACAGTTAGACAAACAACTGAATGGGAACTGAACCTTACACTGCCCGCACCAAAGTCAGGCAAATGTACAATTACACCATCGGTGATCCAATCATATATCTCATTGTTGAATTAATACCACTTCAACAGTGTCAGATAAAATTGTCTATAGGTGTGAACGTGAGCCTGAATACGTGTTTTTCTGGATGTACACTGTGATGGGCTGAAACGTTGCAGTCTGCCTTTCGCCTGAATCAGCTGTGTTAGCATCCAGTTGCCCTTGACCTTAGTGAAAAACAAAGAACCACTATAAAGAGATGGATGCACCTATGAATTAATTAATTAAATGTATTTGTGTTGTCGCAATTCCAGAAACATGACACACGCATTTATGACCGGTATACAGTATTTTGGCCAAAGGTACACTTGCTGCTTGATAACTGCAAGTGCAATTTGACACATCACTAATCTGCTGCATACTGTATGATATAATCTAATGATCAGTTTAAATGCCATCCATGCGGCGAGCAGATTAGCCTAGATCTCAGATGCCCTTTCAGAACTTCAAATATTCTCTCTCACGGAATGTATTTTAACTTAAAAATGACTATCTGGCTGCGATTGGCTGGCAACTGGTTCAGGGTGGCCCCCCACCGATTGCCCGAAGACAGCTGGGATAGGCTCCAGCACCCCCCGCCACCCTTTTGAGGATGAAGCGGATCGGAAAATGGATGGATGGATGACTATCTGACTCAAGATGTACTTTGATTAGGTTAAATCGGTGCACTGTTTAGATGGAACAATCTGTGGTACAGGTGCAGCGGGCCATGAAGCCAAGACTGAGTCAGCAATTTAGCTCAATTTTATGATCTTGTAATTTACAATGAATTCCCTTCTTAATGGTTATAACATCGTGACTGAGGCTCACACGACCGTCAATGTCAATTTATTGATTCACTGCGGTTCTTGAAGGAAATGATCTTCTCTTGGGGAGGACTCACATGTGTGCTGACACCGATTTAATTTTTAACATGAGTTTTATTGTGATTGGTTCATTCTTAACACAACCAAATCCCGGTTGCAAGAGGGTGTGAACACTATTGAAAAGGTTATTATTATTTTTAATTATTGAGGCGTACATTTCATAGGTCACATTTATGCTGAAAAAATGTTTTGAAATTGTCTTGTTTCTTTTTTTTTTTCACAAAAACAAACATTTGAAAAGGGGTGTGTCAACTTTTGAATCTATTTTGACTCAAGATATTTTTGATGAGGGATTTCATTCAATGTACAATTACTTGACTAATTATTATGATTATTATTCCAATCATAGCACATACTCTGACAAACTGTTCAATAGAGTAACACCACGGGTTATTCAAGAGTGTCGTAAAAACAATATTTTTCAAAAAAATCCCAAAAATGTTAACCATTCACTTTTTTTTGCAATCATATGAAATATGCTATCTTTAATATTGAAGTAATCCATTCGAATCAGTTTTTTTTTAATTGAAGGGATGAAAGCATCTCCTGAAGAATGCTTCAATCTTAAGTATTTTCCGCCATCTGTCAAAAGAAAAAAAAAGAACGTCACGACAATGCAGGGCCACGGGGGTTAAATGTGTGCAATGTGCGACAGGGAAGACACGCTCTTCTGCATCAAGTATGGCCGTGCGTGCGTGGCTGTATTTATGTTGTCTGAGCAGCGTCTTAGGGGAGCTCTAGTGATGATTCAACCCTTCTGTGCCTGGCGACCAGGCCTTGCCCTTTCGAGCTTCCTTGCCTACGCACCTCTCTTAGAGCAAGGCACGCTTGCGTAGCTGTTGTATAAGTCACAGCATGAGATAGCAGAAAATAGGCGGCTCACATGAATCCGGACTTTTCAGGGGCGTGCTGCTGAATGCCGCAAAAAAAAAAAAAAAAAAAAAAAAAAACACGCTGAGGGAGTTGAATCAAACGAATTAGGCTACGATTTTGTGAAATACAGTAGCGACACCGTTTTCGAGCGCTCTGCCTCACCGCTCGGCATTTGATTGATCAGGTTGCGCTGAATTCTGAACATCAGTTCACATACCTCCCCAAGTGGTGCAACACAGTTGCGCCTGGGGAGCAAATCCTGCTGATGCAGCCCTCTGCATCAAGAGAGGGGGGTGGAAAGGGCGGCTTCAGGAGATTCAGTATTGCTTTTTTTTTTTTAAACACAGCTCAGGGATATATTAACAAGCTTCAGTCGGCAAAAGTCTTATTTTAACCACGGTTTAATGATCCTTGGCAACACGGTGACCTTGAGATTTAGTCCATTGGCCTCACAGTTCTGAGGTTCATATGAAAAAGATAAAAGGCAGTTTTCTATTTCATTTCAGCTGTCATTTAGACAAAGCATTTGAAATTGATTTGCAATTTTACAAAGCATATCGTTCCTTTGCCAATGGCTTGCCAGTTGACATTCGTGCAGCGCTGCAAAAGTTTTCTGTCCCCGCTGCAGCTCAGTGTCCAGTTTCAGAAATGTTGTCAATAGATTCGGAGATCGTGTTCCTGGATGTATTGCAGAGACAAGTGGTTCAATCAGTCCAGTGCTAGACATCCATCAATCCATTTTCCGATCCGCTTTATCCTCACAAGGGTCGCGGGGGGGTGCTGGAGCCTATCTCAGCCGTCTTCAGGCAGTAGGCGGGGGACACCCTGAACCGGTTTACAGCCAACCGAAGGGCACACAGAGACGAACAACCATCCGCGTTCAAGCTCACACCTAGGGACAAATTTGAGTGTTCAATCAGTCCGCCATGCATGTTTTTGGAATGTGGGAGAACATGCAAAGTCCACACAGGGAGGCCAAGAGCGTTGCAGGGCAGACGTAATCCGAGATGCATGAGGTTGCACACTGCTCAGGTCACAATGGCCTCCTGAAATCCGACTCCTCGGCATCGGTCTATAATCGATGCACACAAAAGTACAGCGTAACAATGTGAGTGTTACAAAGCAGTCTCATCATTTCGTTCAACAGTGCATGTTTGTGATGTGCTAACTCAAGCCGCAACAAAATTCATGTTCAGGTTGTTTATTATTTAGACAAGAATTCAAGGAAAGGCAGGGCCCGGTATACACGATGTACTTTAATCCCCTTTGTTGTTTGATTTCAGATCCACTCGATTGCAAGCCAGTGTGTGCATAAAAAGAAACAAAATCACGCAAATTTGCATCTTTCCTTTATTTGCATACGTGGATTGATCTCAAGACCCAACATGCAATGTCCGGAAATATGGGTCTGATGTGTACACTGTTGTATTTGTTCAACACATGAAAAGAAATGGGCTGAAAAGAGCCCCCATGTTTTCCTTTACGCCACAGTCGTGCCCACTCTCAACATGAGTCGCAGGCATTTCACAGTCACCTCCTGAAGTTACTCAAGCACGTTGTAAGAGCAGATTGAAAGGTGATTTTATCTCTAGTGTGTTTAGTTTTAAGGACCTCCTCCGATACCACATCATGGATACTGATAGTAAAATTGGGTGAATGTCAACGTACTTAAAAAGTAATTGTCTTCATGAACATTCCAAAGGAGCGGAAACTGTCCAAGGTGGAGAGGCAGAGGTTCAAGGAGGAGGCCGAGATGTTGAAGGCTCTTCAGCACCCCAACATTGTGAGATTTTATGACTTCTGGGAGTCGCCATTGAAAGGAAAGAAATGCATAGTTCTGGTGACGGAGCTCATGACCTCAGGGACACTGAAAACGTGAGTGAAAAGGGTTCACGATGTAAGTTAGCTCATCTCCCGCCATTTCCCACGGTTGTATTCAATTTCCCCTTTAAGGTATTTGAAGCGCTTCAAGGTGATGAAGCCCAAAGTTCTTCGGAGCTGGTGCAGACAGATCCTGAAGGGCCTCCATTTCCTCCATACCAGGACGCCCCCAATCATCCACAGGGACCTCAAGTGTGACAACATCTTCATCACGGGCCCCACGGGCTCTGTCAAGATCGGCGATCTGGGCTTGGCAACTCTGAAGAGGGCTTCCTTCGCTAAAAGTGTTATTGGTTAGCCATTAATTTGACACCTTAGTAAATTTTGTTGGGGTTTTTTTCTTGGCCAATTCTGATGCTTAGAAGAAAAAAAATCTAATGAGTCAGTGATGGATTCTTTGAAAAATATCAAATGGCTAAAACATTTTAAATACTCTTGTCCTTTAGTCTTTCGTTAACTTTCCAACACATAGGAATTTTCAAGAACCAAAACAAAGTCCAAAAATACTCTGAACTGATGAATTTAGCTTGATATTTAGGCCACAAATACATGCAGTACATCCAGTCAGGAACATAATAAGTCAAGTTAATGCATAATGTCCTTCAACGTTGAATCACATTTCTTCTACTCCAGTTTTCTCTTCTACTCATGAAGTGATGCCTTCAAAAAAAAAAAACAGCAATGACTTTTTCACATGTGGAAATGTCACCTTTTGGCAGAGTTACGTTTGAAATACGCACACCAAGCATGACTACAAATATTTTCAAAATATATCTTACGGAGATTGTGTGAGTAACATACTGTCAGTCATGTCTGTCTTTTACTTCCTGCCCATATCTACTGAACAGAATTTACAGTTTCATGAGAAAGTAAGATTATATTGGCTTTTAATTGGCAAAACTCGTCCTGATTCTTATTCTTAATTTCCAAAAAGGCCTGCCGCTATAATTGGCCGTCCGATTAATTGGTCGGGCCCTAGCGATTAGTTTCTTTCAGCTCTAAATTTAATTATTAGCGGTACTCTTGCTCCACCCGAGGCTCCATTCATTAATCACTTTGTGTCAATGGTCTAGGCACACCAGAGTTCATGGCCCCAGAGATGTACGAGGAGCACTACGATGAGGCTGTGGATGTCTACGCCTTCGGCATGTGCATGCTGGAGATGGCCACATCAGAATACCCGTACTCTGAATGTCAAAACGCAGCACAAATCTACCGCAAAGTCACCAGCGTGAGTCTCCATTCAGCTTTCTTAAATTACAAATGGTTATGATTTTTTTTTTCTTTTAAAATCAAGGTAAAGTGAAATTAAATACGTTACCTGAATGTGACTCACTACAGAGTGCCCTCATCACCTCATTATTGACTGAATTGTTGCACATATTTTGTTAAGTTTCATTTTTTGGAAAGTCACTTTGCTATTCTAATAATTTTAAACAATTGACATGCGACTGCTCCTTTAGTTCAAACGTGTCAGAAACACAATCATATGCAACATGCAAACATATTCTGTGGTCTTTAGAAACAAGTACTGTAGATCTACTGAAGTTTCGCGTAAGCTTTATTTTAGTTTGCTCACTGTCTACTTCTTCTCGACATCACCAGTGAACTAGCTGTCACACAACTGCCACCTTCAGGTTATGACGTGCACAACGGAGTGGACAGTCCGGTAGCTTTAAAATGTCTTATAAACCAGCGCAAGATTATTCAAATGAAAAAATGGAAGTCCCACAAAGGACGATTAAAAACAGTTGAAGTGCATTTTTGGAGTGTTTTCCCTGTGTTTTTGCTCATGCTACCGCAGTGTAATTTGTGCCATCCTCTTGCTACCTTGACTTAAGTTTTTCTCTCCCCCCAGGGGGTAAAACCTGCCAGCTACAGCAAAGTAAGCGACCCAGAAATTAAGGAGATAATTGGGGAGTGCATCTGTCACAGATGGGAGGAAAGGTCAGCGTGTGACAAAACTCATGCATGCATGTCGAGGCTGACCTACAGCCTTAACTCTGTTGTTGTGCTGCTGCTCCTGTGTTATGACGTCAACACCAGTATTTGGCTGTGACACAGTTCATGTTTGTGTGCTGTGCTTCATTCAGTGACCTGAGTAGCTGTTGTTTTGCTCCTTTCCCGCAGGTACTCCATCAAGGACCTTTTGAACCACGCCTTCTTTGCAGAAGATACAGGTGTTAGAGTGGAGCTCAATGAAGAGGATGACGGGAAAAAATCCTCCATCGCATTGAAGCTGTGGGTTGAGGATCCAAAGAAGCTGAAGGGGAAGTACAAGGATACTGGTGCAATTGAATTCACTTTTAACTTGGCGAACGAGGACCCGGAAGTTGTTGCGCAAGAAATGGTAAACTCTATACTGTACTACAAAAGCACAACAACAAACATAATATGTTACATGAATAGTTCTCAGGAAAATGAGACCGTTATTATCATTTTTTATTTTTTGAGACAGATTTTTTCCATTACAGCATGTGCGGTCATTAGATTGTGCACTTGAGTCCTAAATAACTGGTTGGTGAGTGCACAATACACAGTACGTGTTTGAATGATGCACCTTATTAAATGAAGACATTTAATCCCAGTCGCTACAATGTGTCAGAAAACTTGTCATATCTGTGATCTATATCTGTCATTGTCTTGTCAAACTAGTTGAGAATGAATCAACAGCGCCTCCACTGGTTACAGCCAAGTGGAACACTCCATTGTACCTCCAATGAAAAGACTTATTGATGTGTCTGTTTAATATACAATATGTGCTGTATTTACTTAGAGCGTCTCCTGTGTGTCTCATAGGTGGAGTCTGGCTTTTTTCTGGACTGCGATGTCAAGGTTGTTGGGAAGTCAATCCGGGACCGTGTGGCCCTGATCAAATGGAGAAGGGAGCGCACTGTCTCACCGGGAAACGGCGAGGGATCTGTTAAGAAGATGCAGCAGAACCTCCTGCAGGTGCCCGGACAACAGGGGACCATGTTGGCTGCAACTGAGTATGACGACCAAGAGGTGGAGCAGCAGACCTTGATTTGTACAGTCCCCATCACCACAGCGACTACATGTGAGAATGTGCAAATGAATTAACCTGCATGCTATGTCATCACTCTTAAAAAAAACAAAAAAAAAAAAACAATGTCCTTGTCCCCGCTTTGTCCTTTCTGCGATTAATGACAAAGTTCTCTCTTACAGCCGACAGTGGCGTGAGCTCCGCCATGCAATTGGAGGATCTCAGCAAACATCAAAATGGCTCCTACCAGTCGCCGCCTGAGACCATCTGCGCGGTTCAGTCAGTCTACAGCCCTCCTGCGCAGCTGGAGTCTTCAGTGCAGCAGGCCCCCTACCAACAAACCACAGCACAGGCTTCGCAGGACCAGTTCATACAAGAATCCACACAGTTGCATCAGGGAGCCTACCAGCAAACTACAGGTCAGCTGCATGCTGGGACCTACCAACAACCTGCTGCACAATTGCGCCTGGGGCCAGATAATGCTCAAACAGTAAGGATATTGAATATCTCCTCCCTTTTTTTTTCTTCTTACAGTCAACTATCTCTGCATGTTGTAATAACATGTTTTTATGTCCTTTCTTGGAATGATATCTGATCAGAATCACCACAGTGATCCCTTTGTAAGCCAGGGCATCACCACTAGGGGCGCTGTGTGCCCCAGCTATGGAAGTGACTCCCAGATTGAGAGGTTCCAATGTAGGACTCACTCAAGAGTGTGTTTGTCCTGCTCGTCTGCCAGAGACAGTTTATTTTCTAACTGTTCCCAAAGCCCGTCTTTCAGATCTGCCCGCCTATCCCCCCATGACTTTTCTCATCATGACTCAGCGAATTGCTCCACTTCACCTCTCCATCCCCTGAAGCCGCCCCGCCCCTCAGAGCAACGACTCAGCATCCCATGCAGGCCGCAGCCTGACCGCCACTGTGGGAATTGCTTGTCTCTCCACCGGTGGGACAGGACCAGGAGAAAGGGTTCTTTGGGACACGCCCATGTTCACTCTTTGCTCACATCTGCCCAGATGACTTCAATCTCGAAACCGGCCTCATCCACATCCTGTCCGCTCAATCTACATTATGTTTTGACCTCGTCGAAACGTCGCTCCCCACCGATGATTTTGCCTGACCCACCTTCAAATGTTGACCTGTGCAGGACTCTATTTGAGGGCGGAGATCTCAGTCATCTTAACCGCTGTCTCCATCACATCGTCGGCCGCAGAACAAGTTCACCTACACTTTCAGAGAGTGGTGCTAACCGTCACGCGTCCTCTTTGTTTGAGCACGTAGACAAGAGTCAGAGTCTAAAAGTCCCAGTGTTCTCTACTTACTCCGATCCGGACAAACGCCTCCTCTTACCAAGATGTCAGAAAAAAGGCAGAGCAGATACACTGGTAGGTTAGAGAAGGAAGGTGTTGGGCAAACACTGCTCCTGCGGCAGCCTGCTGCATTTTTTATGATCCCGCAAGCTGCTTCTTTCTGTAAGCCTCTCAATAGAAATGTACAACAAGCAATCTTTGCTCCCGCTTATCCAAAATGATGCCTTCATTTTAGATAGGCTGTGCAATGGTTCACAAAATAATACGCAGGCCCAGTGAGTCATGCCACTGCAATTCCCCCCATTCTATCCAGCTCTCCTCTTGGATTCCTGCCCAACAAGATATACTACCTTTTGCCTGCTTCAGCACTCAGAGAATTTTGACCTTGAGCTTGAGTTAGCGCTCGCTATACAAACACTTTTGCGTGATGAGTCATTGTGTAGTCAACGTGGGCTGTCATATTTGTTTTCTGACAGACAGTTTCTGCTCCATCGACGCCAGCCCCGCCTACGCACCCCAGTGGACAGACAGCACAGAGCTTCCCAGCTGCGACGCCCATCGTACAGACGCAGTTTACTGCTCAACTAGGCCAGGACCAGGTACTTCACTGAAACGGTTTACATTTGTGATATCAACACAACAGAAAGCATAACAAGAGGTTCTCCGTTTTGTTTAGTTGACATCAACACAACTGCATAGATGTGGGTATGGTTTTTGGTTTTACCAACTAACATAGGCCCAAGTAGCTATCCTCCTTTTCAAGTTGAAAAAAAGGTGTCAGAAGTCTTCACTTTATTGTGGCAGATATTCTTTAACTGCACAAACATGCATCTTTCTTTCCAAAGCCAAACTCACCCTGAACCCTTTTTTTGGTATGTGACTTGGGAACTTTTGTGCCACGATGGTGGGTCAGAAGAAATAAGACGATGCCATCCAGTCCTTTGAACTGGTTGGGGCCAGGATTGGGGCTTACGGCCATAACCGTTCTATGTATGGATCTGAGGACTCCTGGGTTTGTGGGTAGTCGCGGATGCATGTACATATACATGAATTCCTTTAAATACTGAGTATCATGATGCCAGTTGAACTGTGGTTTTCATTTATATTCTTACATAAACACAGTATTTGATTATCTTTCTTAGCAATTATCTGCTGACCAGACTACAGCTCACCCGAGTCCTCCTGACTTAGCGACCGGTTTTCCACAGTCCGCCACCAGTGCGCCCCCTCCTCTACTACCCCTGCACATCAGCACACAGGTGTGTCATAAGAAGTTGCCGTCAACGGTCACATAAGGTTGTTTCAGGAAAATATGCGTGGGACATGACACCTGTGCAAACCTTGTTTGTATTGAATGGGTGACTTTTTTCATTGTGTATCATTTTCCCTTTTTTCTTTCCCAGTTTCCCTCACCATATTGTGTTCAAGCAGGGGGCCTCAAGCCTCCACCTATCTCCCCCGCTCCTTTAGCTAGCCCTTATTACTCACCTTCACCCCACCCCACCATCATTCCCCTGAATCCTCCTTCTGCTTTTAGCATCCTCCAGTCCGCACCTCAGCAGGTGTCCAGTGTAGCACTCCCTGGCACATTCCCTGCTCTGACCATGTCCTTTGCAGTGCCGCAGCAGCAGAGTGGCCCAACCGCATCCTATCTAAACATTAGTAGCTTCCATTACACCCCTTCCTTACCTCTCTCCCAGGCACAACCTACCCCATACCCCGTTTCCTACCCTGAGCAAGAAGTGGCTGAACAGGTGAATATTTGACATGTAGTTCTAAACTGTGATGGTTGGGTGATTGGAAATGAGGTGGACAAATGGTGCTTAGCCCTTGGTGCAATGCATGCCCAGGTCATGCATTTGGGCATTTGGAAGCCATTTTCTTTATCTACTAATCTATTCCCCAAATATGCTTCTTTTTTTTTGTCCTAGGTGCAGACAAACACTCCACAGTCAAATTTAGAAGGTGTTCAACTTTTAGCCCCAGTTGAACCTGTTCTACCTACTACTCAGATTCCTGTCTGGGGAAGTGGAACAGATATAGAAACTGCTGCAGCTGGCACGGATTTAAATGTAACCGCTACCTTTCACACCTCAGCATCACTCTCAGCTGCAGCGGATCTCGAAACCCAAACCTCAGCACAAACTGCAGCTTTGATCCAGCCAAAAAGCCAAGCAGCAGGCCAAATGCCGGCTCAGTCTGCTGCTTCGGTTTCATTTCAAGCCGCAGCTTTAGCCGCAGCTGAAACCCCAATTTCAATATCAGGTTCACCAAAAGTCTCATCTTCAGCCTTAGATGATTCCTCGGCATCGGGACAAACCCAGATCTCTGTACCTGTGTTGGTCTCAGTACCAAACTCCGTCCCGCCACCAGCTGCGCCTGCTACTCCTGCTCCCACTTCTGTCCCAGCTTCAGTTCTGCAGTCTGCTGGAATCCAGACAGCAGTCTCAATGACATCCGAATGTATAAGCCAGCCAAAAGCTGGTCCGAAAAAAGAAACACCATCTACTTCTTCCACCTTACAGCAAGATACCTGCACCGAGGTATGGCGGAAACTAGACTGCCTATCATTTATCGTGAAGTGGGTAATATATTACATTTTGAGTTCTACATGCCTTATTAATAACACCTGCAAATCAACAAAGAATAATACAAATATGCTAACTTTTTTTTTTTTTAATTCAACCAGCTTAGTGAAATTTCCCTGCGTTTTCTCTCTTCAGGATGTGTTTCACGAAAAAACAGTCTCAATGCCCAACTATGCCTATGACAGGTGTGTGTGCATTTTTCAAGCAATTCTTTGATTCTGTTCATTAACTAAAAATGGTCATTACTGTATTCGTGTGCCTCAACAACAGTGTTTTGTTTTTCGTTTTTTTTCTCCCAGCCCCTTCTCTGATGTTGCATCAAGTAAAGAAGCAAGTGATGGCTATGACAGCTTGGCCAGTGGAGGAAAGGGGGAAGGAAAACACAGAAAACATCATCGCAAGTCAACTCGGACGCGCTCTCGGCAAGAAAAGATGAGCAAACCCAAACTGAGCATGCTCAATGTGAGAAACAGGAATCATCTGTTTTCCAAGGTTACACTTTCCTCAAACCAGATTCTCGTTTGCAAAATGTGACCTCTGCACTTACAGGTTTGCAACACGGGTGACAAGATGGTTGAATGTCAGCTGGAGACTCACAATCACAAAATGGTGACGTTTAAATTTGATCTGGATGGTGATGCTCCAGAGGAAATTGCCACATACATGGTTTGTCCAACATTTGAACTTGATGTTCATGTTCTTTCTCATCTAGTGTCGTGCTTGTGCTTGAACATGTGGCATTGTTTGACTTTAGGTGGAGAATGGATTTATCCTTCCTTTAGAAAAAGAGATCTTCATCGACCAGTTAAAGGACATTGTAGATAAAGCCGAAGACATGTTGAATGACGACACGGCGGGGGAGAGGGTATCGACTTTGAATTCCAGCCCGTTACAAGGCCAGACCTCTGACGGACAAGTAGGAGAGGTAATGGAAGTGGAGCAACATTTCTCCCAAAATAAATGATTAATAGAGTGAATAGAATACATTATACGTACACAAGTATGAGATTTTCCCTGAATTTGTCAATGCTTTTCCGGTTACGTTCTTCCAACTGTTCCAGCAAGACCGTGTGCAAAAAAATAAAAAAATCAAGGTGCATAAATGTATGGTTGGATGCGTGTGGCTCATTCTCGGGTACAGTGTCTGTCACCCGTGACCTCACACATTTTATAATTAGCCAAATATACACTCCCAACAGCTCGTATCGAGTCTTGTTGTGGAAGCTGTTGAAGCTCCGAAATGGGGATCAACTCCATATTTTCCTCCATGAGTTCTTCGTAAAATACTTTTGGCCATATTGTGATTCAAGATTCAACAAAGGGAAATTTGCATCTATCACAAGTGTCTTTTCTTACTACAGAGTCAACAATCTGGAGCATCCCAGCCGGTCTACCAGCAGAATGGTAAAGCACTTTAAATCCCTCACAGTCAAAGACTTTTCATCATTCTCTTGTTAATTTTCGAAGCGCGTGGGTTTTGCAGTTCTTCACACAGGAAAGCGATGGTTCATAATCTGTCCTGTGGAGGAGACCCCCTTTTCCAGCCAGGAGCCCACATCTGAGGGTACAACTTCGCAGTCTCCCAGCAGTTCAGCCAACACGCATCTGCCAGGCAGGCCTTCCACATCCCGGGGTGACTACTTTTTCATCTGCTGTGAAAAATTCGGATTACATTTAAGGCAGCTGGATGAAAATGCATCATAAATCTTTTCGTGGAGTATGTCGAAAAGAAATGTGACATTGTTATGATCCCTTTGTGGGTTTTTTTTCTGTAGCTGAGGAGGGCTCATCCTCTACGATGTCTGGTGGCAGTGGAGGTTTCATCCATGACGTGTATGGCTTCTGTAGTCCCCCGGTTATGTCCAACACAGACCCTCTCCTCTTGGCCAGCCTGTCTCCTCCGGTGTCTGCCCCTCCGGCTCTTCAGTCGGTACCGTCATTGGAGCCAATCAGCGGTGTGCATCAAGCCCAGCCGGCCAGAGCTCAAACTTTGCCACCTTCATCTCCACAACCCCCTTTTCAAATGGACGAACCACAAGGATCCCCCGCGGCCGCCACCTCCCCTATTCACTCCACTTCACATATGGCGGACCTCACCTGTCCTGTTTCTGTGGCGGAGGAAATACCCTGCTGTCCTCTGGTCATGCCCCTGTCTCTGGATGTAAGCAGCTCGCCGGGCGGGTCCCCGCTCACTCCTCTTCCACCCCAGGAGCCCGGTTCAGCCAAAGAGTCGCTGTCTCTCTCATACGCCACCGCCGCCGCGCGCAATGAGCGCTCGCAGCAGCCTGTGGTGCTTCACCAGCCTTTCTCCAGTGTGGGAGGGGCCAAAGTGTCCTCACTGCCCCAGAGCCCGGCGCCAACGCAGCACGGCGGAGGACCGGGCGAGTCAGACGGGGAAGGGCGACTGGGTCGCGGAGGCTTTGTGGACAGCACCATCAAAACACTAGATGAGAAACTTCGGAACTTGCTCTACCAGGAATACGCTCCCATGTATCCATCGGGAAGCACAGCGGATACACCAGGTTCTGGTACAGAGTACATCCAATCTCCTCCTGGTCCAGACAGTGCCACGGGCGGGTCAGGAAACAGTACACCAGGTCCAATGGAGGAGAGTCGCTACAGAGCAGGAGAACAACTGGTAGGTTCGGTAAACAGTACTGATCCTTTAGGTTATATTCATGTTTGCTTGACAAAATTCGTGACAGGGCACCAAACTGGTCTGATGCTTTAGCTACAGTGCATTTTTATCACTCAAGATTTTCTTGTGATAGCTACAAGTCAACAAACACTCATGACTGTTACCCGTTTTGTCCATCGTCTCCTATAGCCTCAAATTCCTGAGAGAATGGATAGTTTGAGCACTCTGAGTGACTCGGCTGTGTGTGGTATGTACTGTGCTGTCTTAAATCAGGACATTTTCAAACATTGTGCTTCACTGTTCATGCGTTCCTCAATGTTTCTTGCTTTTTTTTTTTTGGTGTGTGTGCGTTAACTTGAAATTATCTGCAGCATCCCATTCCAAAAGGCATGTTTCTCACTCTGTCTCCTGCTCTGGGACAAGAGGCCGGTTTAAGGTGTGTTTAGATGCAAAAAAAAAAACTCAACTGAGTACAGCAGGGCACACTCATCTCTCTCTTTTTTGTCAGATAATCTCAGTTCCTCCCGAAGTGGCCAACAAGCGTGATGTGAAGCAGAGGAGCTGGAGCAGCGTGGCGTCGCCAGCACATCCTGCCGGTTACAATGTTCCCACTGAGGGATTGACTCCCTCCACCACCATCGGTCGCTTCTCCGTGGTCAGCACCGAGGATGACATCACGCAGAGGACACGTTGCAGTCGCTACTCTGCACCTCCTGACTTCTATCTGGACACGCCTTCCTCCGTGGCTACCCAGGGCTCCTTGCCTCATACCATCACCTCAGCCTCCGTACCTGTTGACATCACAGTCCACGCTCGCTTCCTCTCGTCAGACTCGGGGGCCGAGAGCAGCCCTGCCAAACTGGCCCCTGCTACCCCGAGTCAACACACTCGCTCTGAGCGCAGAGGAAGTGACCTGATGAAGAGGGCGGTGGCCTTCCTCAGACGTTCAGGGCGCAGCAGCAGCGTGCAGAGTTCGGATTCTCCGAGCAGGCATGGAGGCGTGTACGGATCGGCCTACGCCAGCAGCGATAATGACTCGGAGATGGAGGACTCCGACATGAAGAGAGAACTACAGACGCTCCGGGAGAAGTGAGCAATACTGTACAAGTCTTTATAGCGTGAATGATAACAATCAGACATTCAGGATTGGCTCGGATTAGGGTTGATGATGGTTTCTGGTAGGACAATATGGTGTGCTAGTGGCTAACACGTTTGAATCACAGACTAGGTTCTGGGTTTGATTCTTGCACTGTAAAAAAAAAAGCACGATTAAAAAAATACAATGAGATGTATTATTGAAGAAATGAGCTTTACTTTCTTGCTCCGATTCCTTCAGGCATTTGAGGGAGATCTCTGAGCTGCAGGCCCATCAGAGAGGAGAAGTGGAGTTGCTCTATCTCAGACTGGGCAAAGTCCCTCCCTCCGGCCTGATGTACTCGCACGTTGCACCCCCTACAGGTCGCAGAAAAAGGTCCGGCAAGCACAGGCTAAAACCTGGCAAGCTCCTCAGCCCTCTGGTTCAGCAATTTCGACATGTCACAAATAAATCTGGTGACTCCAGCAGACCCAGTGAGTATCATAATGTACTGTATCATTTCTACATCATTCCCATAACTCTCTCTTTCATAGAATCGATTCCCACAACCACTCCGATACCACTTCTCGCCACAATTTTCAGTCCCATCTAAATACTCATCCGTTTTGTTCCTAATTATTGTTATTTTTTATGAGTGCTGTATACCCAATGTAAATACAGAATAAAATAATCCTCCTAAATGTTGTGTAGGATGGATACCACCCTGATGTATGTGTTTATCCTTAGCTGTCCAAGGAACAGGTGAGGCAACTGTGAGTTTGAACGGCTCTCCGGCCAAGGCGTCCGTTGCAAGGGACCCATCCTGTCCCAGTCAAATTCCCAGCTCCACCTCGGAACCCGTGCAGACTCAGCAGCCCTGCTCCCTCAAGGGCTCCTTGTCCTCCGATAACATTTATGCTACACTATATGCTGGGGACGGCACGAGCACACAAGCTCCACCAGGACTAGGTGAGAGCTAACAAAGCAACACATTACTGACATTGGACCAACATATGAACTGGTTCCTGTGGCATTTATTTGAATGTGTGTTCTTCTTACTCTGGTGTCTTCTCTCCTTTTTGATTATACTCCTATCCAGGCTGGGCTCATTACCCTCAACCAAGCGAGAGAGTGGCTTATAAATCCAGTAGCAAGCCCAGAGCTAGATTTCTCAGTGGGCCTGTGCCTTTATCTATCTGTTTGTATCTCTTCTCTTGCTGCTTTGCTGCCCTTATTTTGCGTCTCTGTCTTTCCTGTTACACACATCATGGTCTTTACATTTTGTTCAGCTTGTTTGCTTTTTTTTTTTTCCACTTGTTTTTTTCCGACATTTTACCGTGGTTTCTACATTATGTCCGGTTTATTCAAATAGCTGCAGAGTTGACAAATTGGTAATTTGACATGAAGGTGTAAAGGTATGATTTCAATTTGGCTAGTCACTTATGGAAAAACAAAAAGTATTTTACATGTGAACTAAAATAAAGTGAAAAGAAAAAGGACAACTTTGACGAATGGTATGGCATAGGTTTGGATAAACACAATATTTGCTCGCATGAACTGTCAGTGCACCGTCCCAGATCCAAACTGGTTGAAGCACTCACTGGCCACAACGTGCTTATCGAATAATGTATGCTACATGAACCGCATCAAAAGTTCCACTGCTGCTTCTAATGCTTCGTTTGCTTCATGACAAAACAGCTCCCAGTATGAGGCAAGGCAGTTCTCCATCCGCGTAAACGACAATGTTATTGTTCAATAATGAACGACAAGACATTGCGTGTGAATGCTTAATGCTCCTCATAACTCATCATTATTCATTACCTTATGTATAGAATATTGATGAGGCCTTGTATTGTTTCTCATGTGATGCGTAGGTGGTCAGTGAGTGTGTGAGCGGCTGAGTCAGTCACATTATATTTACAGTCTGCAATATCAGGCATGTATCTTCATAAGTCTTTATCTCTGCTCCTCACGCTGCACTTTGCTGTTACGCTTATTTCACGAGGCTGACCATTTTGCTTCTAATTCAAGTTTAGCGTCTTTTTTATTTTTATTTTTTGCTTTGTTTTTCAGCATCTTTGTTAATGCATCTTGTGGTCACGTACGCTATTCTTGTCAAAAACGAGTCTGAGACAAGTTTTATAAACTCTTGTTTTGTCTCGTAGGGTCAACACTGAAGCGATTGTGTCTTGGCAAAGAGCGAGGCAACAGTATGTAGTTCATTTATGTATGTCAATGACTTTGCAATCATGTTGCTTACGTCAGTGTTTCCCAACCTTTATTTAGCCACGGCTCCCATTTTACATCAGACCAAAAAAACTCACGGCTCGCTATCAAAAAAAAAAAAAAAAAAATCCTCAATAGTACCAACCATTTAATTGTTCTGTCTGTCACTATACATCACTCGCAGAGATACAGTAGATTAAAAAAGTTAATAAAAGGAAAATCATCGAGAGAGAGAGAGAGAGAGAGAGAGAGAGTATAAATAAATTGTTCATCTTGATGAATTAATTGCAGTTCCTTCTGGTATGCGCAACTTGGCCACCGGGGGCAGTATAACGCAATCATGCAGACACAAACAAAGAGGAGATTCACAACTGCTCTATGTGACTCAGAATCCTGCAGTAATTTCAGTATTTTTGGCAGAGGATAAAGAATACAGGCCTGTGAGTATTATATTGATTGTTTACATATGTTGCCGCACTGTGTTCAAACATCCGTTGCTTCAATCGTTCATTTACGGCAAGTTCCATTAGTAGTTAAACCCCGCCTACTCGCTGTTCGGCACTCACAGATTTCTTTTGGGTTGCTATTTTTTCCACCAAAATGTTGAAATATTTTTCAGATTTTGGAATTTTTCTTCCCCACATTTTACCCATTTTTCAACCAAACACTTTTCATTTGCAAGTCAGAGCGAAATATTAACAACTTGTGTCTCGGAGAACTTGTGAGTCGGGTCAGTCATTTCTCAAGGTTCCACTGAAATAATTTCCGAACTTTCCCTGGTTGGGAATCACTGGCGTACATCACTGTAGTCCTCATCATGAGAGAATTATGCCATGTGTGCTGTGTTTTTGTCTCATGGCAGGGCCCAGTACTGGGCTAGGAGCTGTTAATCTATCACAGCAGCCACCCACCATTGCCACGCCTCCTCCTCATCAGCCAGTGTTGGGATTGGCACAAGCGCAAGCCAATAATAGCAACAACAAGACGGCAACCTACGCCGGTTCATCCATCAACTTGCCTGAAGATCTGCAAAGACTGATGGATGACTGGAAGCAGGAGGTTCTTATTGTCACTCACAGGCCCCGCACGAACTCCTTGCGCATTGGGGGGCCGCAACTTTTGGATCAGATGGTTGCCCCAAGTCAGGTGCCAAGTACATCAGAGGTGAGTTTGTAGTATATCACACATAGGTATTACAAACAGCGTGAAAAAAATTGCAATTGTTCATTTTATGGATTTTTTTCCCCCACAAAAATTAACAGGTTTATAATGACACTCTTTATTTGAAAATAAATCGATAATACCTTAAACGACCACATGAGTAGGCCTAAAAATGTGTTTTTGCGGCTTTGGAATGACATGCTGGACAAACATAGAATGTCAATACTATTCAGATTTTGTACGAGTTGATTTTTATGGGAAAATGCACAAAATGAGTTCTTGCGGTAAATGTTGGCTGACTGTTCAACGGTTTTGTGCCGCCCTTGAAAAGTGATTTTTATGCAAGAGAGCCTGAAACAAAAATAAATCACAGTATGTGGTTAGTTTATTGCTTGAAACACTTTAGTTGTTGAATAGTGGATGTTTTATACTTGCATTGAGAAAAGTATTATCAAAAATGAAATCCATTGTAGAGTAAAAGCACTTATTTGGCACGTATTTTGTCCATAGTTTAAATTTTCGTCATCCATCTGGTTAGGAAGCGCGTGGCCCCCGAGTAGCACTGATGAAAACTCATGGGCCCTTCCATCTTTTAAGTTGCCAATCTCTGATCTAATCCATTATCCAAATCAAGGTGTCATCGTGGATGACGCCGGGTGTGGAAAGCGGCCATCTTCCCCCGTCATGGCCTGACAGCGCCGGCATGGCGATGACCAACGTATCCTCCACAAGGCCCGGCAGGGTTTGTCAGCTACTCTCGCCCGTCCCACGCCGGGTCTCTTCCTCTCCTCTCGCTCTTAGCCAATCACCTGGCGTGGCCCTCGCCCTTCCTTCCGGAATCTTTGCCTTTCCCGGCACTCCCGCAAGCCAGGATGATTCCATCCAAAGTGCAACATATCAGCTGCCGGACCCCAAAGCAAAAACTCTTTAATCTGAGTAGCAATGTGTCTTCCAAGTCTTGTACCAAAAAGCAATGTCACAGTAGTTCTAGTCCATGACGTTCATATCGTGTATATAATGTATTTAAGCAGCGCCTATGTTACCATTGGCGCATCCTCTGGCCTCTCATTTGCATACCTCATGTTCATATCATGCCATATTCTCATTGACTGCAGAGCAGTGGTAGATTGGAAGTTGGTTTCTAACTGCTGATTCACATCATTGCTTGTATATAAATTGTAATGTATTCAGAATTGTTACATCCATTGGTGAGATTTACAGAGTTGTGTTGCTCGTCACCCGACGAGCAAGCTCCCGCGTGTAATATAGGAGTTCCTGTTAGTTTGTACACCTCACAGCGGATGATGCTTAGCTTGTTGCTGCAGCTGCTCTGTGTGTGTGTGTGTGCGTGCGTGCGTGTGTGTCTCAGTGCAATTTTTCAGCAGTGAGCATCAACGGCTGCCACTGTGAAAACTCTGGACCAGACGAGCCGACTTGCTTACTCAGCCCAAGGTTGTGTGTTCCCAATTCTTTTTTTTTTTTGTTCTCACCAATGAAACATTTCCAGCACAAGCACTTGGACTATTACCGAGAGATTGGAAGGAACTTTATCTTCTGGTGAAAACCAGTTGTGAGTGTGCCTTGTATGGTAATTTCTGAAGATGAGCATTTAGGTCCGAAGCAGCCATGAGTTATTCTCAATATATCCTTAAATTATGTGATAAGAATTAGCAAAATGGACAGAAAAAAAAACAATTTCGCTGAAATGCTATAATGTCATCGCATTGCTGGTCATAAAATATCACAGGTTGTGAAAAAAATAATAATCACCTATACAATGTGCTTAAATCAATCCAAATCAAGACCCCCACCCCCACACACACACACACACACACACACACACACACACACACACACACACACACACACACACACCTTGACTTGTTTAAGTCTACAGTGAATACATTGACATTCACAATGTGGTGATGAAAGCAAAATTTCAGGAAGAGCTTCCCCAAAGAGCTCAAAACTTTAGCAGAACCCGAAATGTCCACTTCTAACTTGTAGCGGTACGTATCAAGTCAAGTACAACTTTATTGTCAAAATGAAATTTCTTCCCTCTCAAGACAACATGCAACAATATTGTTACCTTTAGGGATTTTTTTTTTTTTGAAGAGTTCCTGTGAGGTTGGCGGTGATGCTATAAAGTACACCAAGAATGTGATTCACACAATGAAAGCCTGTCTTATATCTCATTTGTATAATGCATTCTTGTTTTTTTTTAGTTATTTTTTTTGTTCTCAAAGCATATAGGGAAGCTGTGTGACTTCAATCTAAGCCCTCTCATAAATTTTGTGCCATCCCTTTGAAATTGTTTCACCTTCGAACACAACTTCCATTTCAACTTTGCTTCATCTGGCCTGACATGTAGACAGCAAATTTTTTGAAAGCTCTTTGCAGACTCTGAGCACATGACACATGCTTAGCGGAAAGCCTTTTAAGAGTCTTCACAATCAGCATGTCAAACTGCTTTCAGTTTCAAAGCATATATTTTTTGAAGGCAGGTTTCATTTGATCATAATCTGAGTCCAATTTCTCTTTCCCTGTAAAACATTTTGTGCATCGTTGAGGAGGTTACTCCCAACCCTTGTCATTATTCCTGCTTGCAATGTATGAATGCTTTGGGCTGCTGAGTCCATACCGGTGACAAACGCGCTGAACGCAAGGAGATGAAATAAAAAAATGGTACAGAACAGTGCTTAACAAATTGATTAGACCATTGGAACTACAGTATTGATCTTGAAAGACAAATTTCAAGCCTCTGGATAAGAAAGTAATTAACTGAGTCATAACAAAATCTATAGCAAATGCTACATGGATTAAGAATTGACTTTCTTTGTATGTATAGCGGCCGCAAGCACTTTAGGCAGGCTGTAATGTTAACACAGTTCCATTTCTGGTAAACTGTTTATCTGTCATCCCTCTTCCGGGCATTGCACGAAAGGTCAATAATCCAGTCCAGAAGCTGCATAACTCTGCTTTTACAAAAATAATAATGCTCACCCTTCTCTGAAGTATATTAATTTAACTTTTTTTTTGTTTGTTTTTGATTTTGTCTTTTGAACGGTTACACCTCGTTTTTCCTATCATGTTTAATTCCTCAATTTAGAAGTTATTGAACACAAATTTCATTTTGGATCACAATTGTGCTTCAATGTTTTTTGGTATACTGTAAAGACTCTTCTTTTGCATCTCATTCAATATTGCAGTTGGATATATTGTATTTTTGTATGTGTTATTGGAGTGTATGTGGGGGTGAGAGAGAGAGAGAGTTATTTAAACTGGACCAGGGAGAAAGAGGAGTTTGCCCTTTAGCTTGACGTTACGAACACATTCATGCTGCCCCGTGGCTCTTTTTGGGTATAAAAGGCAGCTTTTGGATTTCGTGGCTTCACTCTCATTGGCGCCACCATGGAGAGAACTGTGCTCCAAATCAGCATCTTCGGGCTACTTTTGGCTTTTGGCACCACTCAACCTAAGGGAGGATGATTGATGACACAGACAAGGCAAGGACAAAAAAAAAAAAAAAAATCAATTTTAAGGGAAAAATCTAGCATTTGGAATTGCTCTGGAACAGTTTTAGTTGATAAATTAAACATCCCCCATCTGCTGAATTAACATGAACATGCAGCTTATGAAATATTTCAGTAAAATTTACATGTAGTTGTTGCTTCACAAGTGGGACCAGATAAAAAGATCGTCCGCCCTTTTGTTACATGGTGGCACTGATAAGTCTCTCATTGCAATGGAGACTTAAACTGTTGCATGCCTGCAGTTTTTTTTTACCCATTCAAGCAGGTGTCGAGTCAACCTTGCAAATAATGGCAAAAATGTAATTATCATCCACAGACAGTGTGTCCCCCCAGTTGTTATTTTACAATGTTTTGTTGTGAATTTTTCACAAGTTGCAGTTTGAAGCGGTGTACCCAGTGTAACGGTTTACCTTTAGTGTGTCTCAGATGCCGCAGACAGGAATCCGCAACATATCCAACATTCTTTGGCGTCTCAAGTATGGACATGAAGTCATTGCTTCAGCCTACACTGAGTGAAAAGTGAAGGAAATTAGGGTGTTCTCCCTTAGACCAATGACATTTCATGTCCATCATGCTTGTTTTTCCACAATGATTTGATCTTTGCTCAGATGACTGGCAGACCAATGACTCAACCACCCTCCCCCACCCTCCCACCCCTTCCCCAACTGTTTGCTCAGGATGACTGGGAGATCTACAGCTTTCACATCAACTCCACGGTGACCAGTCGTTACGCTACCACCATCATCACCAGCCGTGTGGCCAACCGTAAAGACGAATCCCAAGAAATCGAGTTCCACGTCCGGATTCCCAAGAATGCCTTCATCAGCAAATTCAGAATGTGGGTGCAGTGAAGAACTCTTACATCTCAACTCATCACGTTACTTATATCATAGAGCACTTTGAAGACAACCGTGACTGCACACAAAGATTTTTTTTTTGCCGCTCATTTGCTGTTGGGACATATACAGTTGTGTTGGAAGTAGAAAGAGAACACAGTACACATTGTTAAATGAAAGTGAGTT
Organism: Hippocampus comes; assembly: GCF_001891065.2. Taxonomy (NCBI): domain Eukaryota; kingdom Metazoa; phylum Chordata; class Actinopteri; order Syngnathiformes; family Syngnathidae; genus Hippocampus; species Hippocampus comes. The sequence continues at coordinate 3,949,989 of NW_017805625.1, read as the reverse complement.
TTTCAAACTTTATGAAGGGAAGGCACATTTCACTTCTGAAAACTTTCACTGGACGCCACCAAACAAAAATGTCGCCAAGAGACAAATTCCCAAACGCAGTATCTAACCTGGCCCTGTTTCAAAACACACCAATCTGAAATAAATTCTGTTTTCAGATCTTTCTTGTGTATATAAAGCAAAATGGGAAAAAATAAAGCACTATGATCAGGGAATGACTTTGACCTTTTCTTGACTTTCTCCGCAGGTTTATGGACGGCCAGGTGTATGATGGGGTCGTGAAGGCTAAAGAAGCGGCTGAGCAGCAGTACACTGATGCTGTGTCTCGCGGTGAAAGCGCTGGCATCGTCAGGTACGATACAAGATTATTATCAACGAAAAGGAATGTTGCAGCTCCGAAATAAAGAGAGCTGTCGTGTTGGGTTTTTTTTTAAAACATTATATATATATATATATATGGATGTGGTTGTCTTTCTTTAAGTGCACAGCAATTGACTGGTGACCAATCCAGGGTGTTGTCTGTCTTTTGCTAAAAGTCATCGGGGGGCTACACTAGAAAACTGCTTGGATAAAAGTAACCCAAATTGGTTGGCTAACCTAGCGCTGGGTCCAAAAGGAAGCGCGCTAGTGTTGGGTTAATTATACAGCACATTTGGTCAATATTTCGACCCAGCAAATTGATGAGTTAAAACTACCCAGATACTACCCAGGTTGTCAGGTCATCAATATTTAATTTGCTGGGTCAAAATAATGAATCCAGCCTTGGGTAACAACCCAATCCACGGCTACGCAGTGAGTGGGTTGAGAAAACAACCCAGCATTTTCGTTGATGTTGTTATTGTCTCAACATGACAGAAAATAAATGAAAGGCTGCTACAGTGTTTCTCTGCTTAAATTTCACAGCTCAGTTGGGAGGACTCTTGAAGAGTTTAAGACCTCTGTGACAGTGGCCGCTCACAAAAAGGTGACCTTTGAACTCACCTACGAGGAACTACTCAAACGCACGCTGGGCAAGTACGAGCTGCAGATCCACGCTCGCCCCATGCAGCCCGTCAACGACTTCAAGGTGTGTGTCTCCCCCGTTGGCGCCGGCCGCTCAATAATCTGCAATCAGTGCGTTGGTCCAACTTCTTTATCCCAAATTTCAGGTGGATGTGTACATTCAAGAAAATGCAGGAATCAGTTTCATCTCCGTTAAAGGTGGATTGAGCACCGGCGCGCTGGCTAACGCTGTCACCAAAACGCATGCAGACACAGAGGTAAGACATGAGGCAAAGAAATACAGCAATTAAGGTAATTTCCTTCTTATTCTTCTCATCTTAAGCCACATATGAGTGCTTCGGTTTGTCAGCTTTTTGGGTAACAAGCCTTTGCTTGGGAGAATTTTTTTGCTTTGTTAAGGTAATTTCCTTCTTATTCTTCTCATCTTAAGTCACATATGAGTGCTTCGATTTGTCAGCTTTTTGGGTAACAAGCCTTTGCTTGGTAGAATTTTTTTGCAAGCCTAAATTTGAGATATGTGTACGCTTCAGTAACGTGCTGGCAAGGAGAGCCACAGTGGTGATTGACACCTTTTATCTGTTTATCGCCCGGTGAAAGACGCAAACACAAATTGAGAAGCTGCTGTTGGCCACAACTCACGCTCAGATGCTCACGCGCAGACTAAAACATCATTTTATAGGAATTCATAAATTGATCCGAAGTTAAAAAAAGATATACGGTATGTAGTTAAAAGGAGTCTAAAAAATGGAGACAATTCATAAATTGATCCGAAGTTAAAAAAAGATATATGTAGTTAAAAGGAGTCTAAAAAATGGAGATGTTGATTTGTATTGAGCCAAATTTATTCTGCTGCTAGATGGCTTTCGTGTTTCATGTTTACCGTTGATGAAGCAGGTGAAGGTCAAAGGTCACTCGTTTGTTTGCCCTGACTGATACGTTCAATGTGGTCTTTTTTTTTTTTTTTTTAAATTCTGCTCAATTACTGAACCGGTGTTGGAACAGTTGTGAGAAAGACATGTTGGAATATGTCTTATTTTTATCGCCCTCTAGTCAACGTACAGTTATTCATCCCAGCAAGGGAAGACAAATACAAAGACAAAAGAAATGGTGTCGATTATATAAGAATAATACAGTGATTTTTTTTTAAGTCACTCTTTACCTATTCCTCTAAACTCACAGTTCCACTTTATTGATTTTGATCTTGAACTTTTGTAGGCCTGGGTTCATTTCTACCCGACAGTGGATCAACAAAAAACATGTGACAGCTGTGGAGACAAGGGTATGAACGGAGATCTGGTTATAGTTTATGACGTCAACAGAGACAGGTCACTGGGGGACATCAAGGTAATGTCTTTTAATGTATTTTGATGTCTGTTGTGGTTGTAGTTTTGTTTCTATTCGACTTTTCTATTGGATCTATTTGGGAAATAAAGGTGTATCTGCCTGCAATGTTATTTTCTTTGCAGTATGACTGTATTAGGTGTAACAAGAGATTTTATTTTTTTTTTCGTCAGACATCAAGTGGATATTTCGTCCATCACTTTGCTCCATCGCAACTTGCCCGCATTCCAAAGAATGTTGTCTTTGTCATTGATAAAAGTGGTTCCATGCGTGGCAAGAAAATAGAACAGGTACGGGGATTGGAGTTTTGTAAAATTGTTTTATTTTGGATTGAAACTATTTCAGCAAATGTTGTTATTTCATTTATGGATAAATTAAAAATGGTTGTTCTCAGACCCGCACGGCATTAATCCATATCCTGAATGACCTGGCAGAGGATGACTTCTTTGGTCTCATCACTTTTGATAGCTCCCTGTATTACTGGAAGCAAGAACTTGTTCAGGCCAACTCACAAAATGTGAAAAGCGCCAAAGAATTTGCAGGGAACATTCGAGAGCATGGAGGTAATTTCAACATGTCTTGTTCAAATAAGTTTTATTTGGACTCATGTAACCATTTGCCCCCCAAAGTGATGTTGTTGTTTTACATGCTTTAGGCACAAATATTAATGAAGCATTGTTGGATGGATCACGTATGTTGAATGAGAACCCGAGGAAAGGTTCGGCTTCTATCCTCATACTCCTCACGGATGGAGACCCAACCTCAGGTTAACACACACACACACACGCGCGCGCACACACACACGCGCGCGCGCGCACACACACACACACACACACACACACACACACACACACACACACACACACACACACACACACGTGCACGCACATATAGTTTAATAGCATCTTTGGGGCAGTTTTAGAACGCTTTAAATAACTGGTATTTAAACACAAATGGTGATGCACCACATATAGACAGACACTATAACAATATAGTAGACACCAGCTATTGACCAGGCCCTCCTGCAAATCGCAAAATTCTGATGGCTGTATTATACTGCCCCCCAGTGCCCAAGTAGCACCAAGAAGAGGGAGCTGCAATGAATTACTCATGATCAGCAAACTGTTCGTTTCTTTGTTTTCAATTTAATTATGATGTTACTCAATGTTTTGACGGAGTGCAACATTATACAGTGCTATTTTTCTGCCTGAAAAGCATAAAAAAATTTGGTTGTATGTTTTTTTTTTTTTTTTTGCTTTGAAAGGAGAACAATTTGAATGCGGGTAGAGTGGAATAGCTTCAGTGCCATGTCACATTGTCTAATTTTATTTATTTATTTTCAAGTTTTTTTCCTTTGTCTGCCCTTATTGCAGGTGTGACCAATCTCGAACAAATATACTCAAACGTGATGGAGGCCATTCAAGACAAATTCCCACTCTACTGTCTCGGTTTCGGTTTTGACGTCAACTTCAATTTTCTTGAGAAGCTGTCCTTGTTGAACAATGGTGTTGCGCGGCGTATTTATGCTGACGCTGATGCCGATTTGCAGCTCAAGGTAAATTTGGGAAAGATCATCCCTCATAATAATTTTTCTTATCTTACCAAAACACGAATTCTTCTGGGGTGTTTTTTGTTTGTTCGTTTGTTTGTTTTGAGTGGGGTTGAGAATTTGGCAAATAATATTTTGGGCCAACGTGGCACCTCATACTGTAAGTGACATTGCTACAGAACGGTACTCTTTGGCTCGATTGATCACATGATGATGATAATGATGATGATGACGATGATGATGGTGATTGTAAGAGAGTGTCTTTTCCAACAGGGCTTCTATGATGAGGTGGCCAATCCTCTTTTGACAGATGTGGTGATGATCTATAACGGTGGCACCAATCTGACCCGGACCAACTTCAGTCAGTATTACAACGGTTCAGAGATTGTGGTCGCCGGTCAGATCACCGACAACAACATTGAAACCTTCGTCCCAAGTGTTGTGGCCATTTCGGTGAGCGTCCTTCTTCATTGCACAACAGCCGTGGTTTTGCGCAAGCTACTGGCCCCCTGAATTCATTTTTACTCTGCAGAGGAATACGAGTATCAGTTTCTCGGAGAAAAACAGCACGACAAAGTCTACGGACAGCAACATTCAGAGGGTTTGGGCCTACCTGACTGTCAAACAACTCCTGGAGAAAGAGTTAGTATTTTTAATTGGAGTGGAATGAGAAAAAAAAAATTGGAATCGGAAAATTGGTTTTATTTTAAAAAGATGCGCCGGCATCTAAAATCACAATTTGCTTCACAGATTACAGTATTCGGGAGATGAGAAGGCGAAAATGAAGAACGAAATCTTGAGGCTATCACTCAAGTACAATTTTGTGACCCCGCTTACATCCATGGTGGTCACCAAACCAACGAAGGACAAGACGGAGGTGCTTCACAAACCCAGCGAGAGCGGTCCACCTCCTGACGAGCGCCCCTCTTTTGGAATGAGCGGGCTTGGGTCTATGCCACGGGGCACAATCACCAGCCATTCACGTGTCGGAAGTGCTGGCGTTGCTTACAGTGAGTATCATTCATGTGAATTAAACGGCGACATACAATGTAACACATTCTAGAAACTGTCTTCTCTCTATGCAGGGCAACATCGGCCCGTTCCAGGTAAATGACTCAGTATGCTCTTAGTGTTCAAAGTCAAGGCACAGTGGATGCCTGGGACAAGCTCATGAGTATGATGCCCGCACCCCTAAAAATTTAGGGGTGGGGTGGGGGGTGCGAACGGATGATTTTGAAACTTACTGCCGAAATATAGCCGCCTGCTCTAATACAGATGCCACTCCTCTGAGGCCCCTGCGCCTCTTGACCCCTGCTTTGCCCGCCACTGGAGGGCCATTATCACTGATAATGGCCCTCCAGTGGCATAGTAATTTATTATTGGCATATCGTATATTCCGGTGTAGCCAAGCCATGAGATTCAAGCAACTCGACTCACAAGTTTTTTTCAAGATAGGCGTCATCGTGCAACTCAGTTTTTGCCTTGACTCGTGAGCAAAAATATATAAACGTGTCAAGTGGTTAAGAAAGGTTTCAGAGTTTTCAAAATAAAATCCCCGAGTTAAGATTTTGTTGCAACCTCTAATTCACATAATTTCTTGACTGATTGGGATCTGTTGAGCTTTTCCCAATTTTAAAATACTGAAGAAAATTTCCAAATAAAAGGCCATTATTTTTTTCCTGCCCCCTCATAATGATAACGTTTCTTGAATGATTCCAATTACTGTATTCCAACTTGAACGTGTTCAACTCATTCCCATTCTAGCAAAATCCTGAGATACAAGCACTGTATGGTAGCAGTGACATAACTCCCATCACAAAAAGCAGCAACTTGGCAGTTAGTATGAACTGAATTGAAAAAAAGAGGCTTCAAGATGTTTATTGCCACTCCCAGTTGATTTACGGTCAAACTAACGTAAAACTAAGAGGAATACATGTTGTGTATTGGATGGCCTCCGCTAGATTGCTAACACATAATAGGAAACGCCATACACAAGTTAACAATTAGCGTCTTTGTGGTGGCGTTATAACCCTTTAAGAAACAGATATTTGTACTCAAAACGGTGAAGCAACACACGTTGACTGATAATATAAAAGAGCTCGTATATGTTTCGTCCTCTGCAAAGAATATGTAATAGTACTATAATTTTCCACATTATAGTATAAAGTCATTTGCATTTTTTTTGTGTTGTTTTTTTTTTTTGCCAGTGACACGGTTTTCAACATCCGCAGGTGAGTACGGTAAATAAGAAACCTACAAGTAAATGCATGTTGAATTCGTGTTTTTATTGACAAGTTCTCGTTTTAACGCTCTCAATGAAAGCATGAACTGAACTGCAGTTTTTACAAAGTTTTTGTGATTTCTAATTACTCATTTAAAAATAAGCACACCAATTTTTTTTTTTTTCACAAACTGTCATTGCGGGGATGAATAAATTTGTGTTTGTTTCTTTTTGTGGCAGGCCGTCAACGTATGCCTGGTATGACATGAACAGAGATGAACATTTTCTGTAAAGTCATCACTACGCAAAGATGGGCCTCAACCTCATCTTCATGCTTTTCCTAATTTAAAAAAAAAGAAAAGAAAAATTTGACAGTAGTTACATTCACGCTCCACATATTACCTTTTGTTTCCCTTAAAGCATGAATTTATTGCTTTTTTTGGTTTTGTTTTTCCTGACAGGTTTTCCCGGCTTTCATGGTAAGGTGTCAGTCACAACAAATGATTGCAAAAGTACATTACAAGACTTACAGGCAAGACTAGAGGCAATCGTCTGCCGTTACAATCCTTGGAAGATAAAACACTGGACAGTTGTACATTCTTTGAATAATAACTTTAATCAGGCTATATTTGACATAGTAACACGCTAAATGACTCGTTTACTCAAAGTAGCATTTGTGAATGACTACTGACTGGCATCACTGGAAGGGAGCATGAATTGGCCTTTTTACTGCCCTCTAGCGGCCAAGGCAAGCGCACACCCAGTACATTGAGCAGCGCAATGTGCCTTGAATTGAATGAGAAAGTGTGACCAACACTTTTCAATGATTTGATGCCATTCTATTTTCAAGGCGCCGCTGCATGTGTATCGTTAAGGGCTTACAGTGGTTTACAACTTCAATGCATCTTACTGACTGACGTGTTCCTAATATTTTGGCTACCATCCTGACATGTGAGGGACATGTCAGTGTGTGTATGTCATGATGCGTTGTGGTGTAATGTGAGCTCGAGAGTGGTGTGCATCCTACTCCTCTACGTGAGAAGTGGGGTTCAATTATTCACGTGTGGAGGTGGACCCAATTTTATGTTTGCTTGTGGTTGGCGTTGGTTCCAAGTTTGATTGTTGACTTTCAGGTGTCCTCGGGAGCCTACCAGACATGGCGTACGACATCGCAGGTGAGTTTAAGCCAGGCAAGCGGCGTGAGGTAACCTGGTTGAATGATCCGCGATGTGATCAAATGACATCAGAAATTGTGTTTTATAGTTAATGCTACTTCCAGAATGGAGATTATTAAACATACGTGATTGTATTTTGACATAAAATAAGATGATGAGTTCAAGTGTGGAATATAAGATCTGGATCTGGATGCTTTTGCAGTTGATATGCCCAGGCTTCAGCACCTCCCAATGCCAATCTTACCTACCATTCCGGGAACCTCATTGCAGTTGATATGCCCAGGCTTCAGCACCTCCCAAAGCCAATCTTACCTACCATCAAACCTGGTAAGAGTATTCACTGATTGTTCCAAGTGAGTCATTTCATGTTATGTTCGCACATCTCATTGTGTCTCTTCGTCTGCCATTACAGTTGAACCGAGCATCCGTTTTTTGCTCCCAGCTGAGAATCAGTCTCTTCCACTTTGTTTTGATATCCCTGCAAGTACTCAACTTCGACTCCTTCACCTCCCCAGTGCCGGTCAGCCCAACACGCTCTCTTCCATTGATTTATTTGGCTCCTTCCATGTAGAAGTAAAATGAACCCAGAATTTTGCCTTTCTTCAAATTTGGAGATGCGATCGGGAAAGCATCTCGGAGACCGCATTGCTTAAAATAAGCTGATTTTGGTGTTATTTTCAAGCTCTCACATCGTTGGACAAAATTGTTCCAAATGCTCTTTTTAGGCAGTCGTGATTGAACATTTTCTAGAAACTTCGAAAGGTGGATTTTTATGAAGTAATGATGTCCATTTGGAAGTCAGCAAACCAGAAAATTTGAGGGGGGAAAGGGGAGAATTCCAGGCTGTTCCTTGAAATGTCCCGTTTATTTAACATTAGCGTGGTACGCGTTTCATCACGATTATGATTGTTGCTTGGTGTTAAGTTGTTGGGCATGTCTTTTGCACTAGGACTCTCTGTGAATGGTGCGCTGGATGGAATAAGAGGCTTCAACAAGATAGTTGTCCGCCTCAAACCGGACGTCAACGTTATCGTTAGCGTGAGTGGTGTCTCCACTTATGATGGACGAGATGGACATTTGTCATCATGGAAGATGGGACAGGATACCATCACCGCTGGAAGGTGATTTGTGCTTGGATGCTTTTAGGTCACTCTAAAGTGCCGAAGTTATTAATATTATTTCTTGTCCAAGTTGTATTTGCATCTGATGTTTGATGTTCGTTACTGACAGCAAAGTAAAATTCTTTTCTGCAGCGTGACAGTGATCAAGCAGGATATGGAAGTTGACATCACAGTTGGAGATATACGCCTGATCATCTTGCTTCATGAGAACTCAGGAGAAAAGTTCCTCTGGCCAGTTTTAAGACAGAGGTCTTCAGACGTTGACGCTGAAGGAATTTTAGGTGAGCTCTTTATTTGTATCTTCATATATACTTTTGATACAGTATAAAAAGATTACGCATCCACTGTTCAAATGCCAGATTTTGCAATATTAAAAACAACAACAAAAAAAAAAAATAGAACAGGATAAAAAAAAAATTGAAAAACATTTTCCACCAGAAGGTGATCTATAAAAATCTTCCAGCTTCTGCGAGAAAGAGAAAAATAAGTCAGGAAAGCCTTCTTGAACAACTGAAATTAATTTGGGGGGTAATCAGAGGGATATAAAATTATGGATGAGAGTGCTCACATGTGAAACTACATTTTTACAGTTGATTACTTTAACTTCCACTCAAATGAAAAAACAAACAAAAATGTTTGAATGTGTTTGATGCACGAGTTGTCTTTTACTATCCCCTCACTTGTTTTCAGCGCAAAAAGCAGCCGTTTATGAAGAAGTGCACCAACATATGACAAAACTTAAAATCAAAGACCAGGAAATCATTGTTTCCAGGTACTCTATTCCTACACACGATCGTTTTTTAATTTATTATTTTTTTTCACTCCTACAGTCAGTGTGCGAGTTAATAATGTTTTCTTTCCGATTGCAGATCCTCGGCTGCTGACTACAGTTTTTCCCCAGCTGTGATTATGTCCTGCTGGCTCGTGCCTGCAGAGTCAGCGCTACGATCACAACTCAGTCATTTCACTGCCTTGGTTATTTAATGACAAGGCGGGCTTTTAGAGACATTTCACTGAGTGCGAAACATGCACATTCATCGTGCCTCGATAATAAACGCTTGCCAAACTGATGTCTGTATGTCTTACAGTTTTTGAAAAAAGTTATTTACAGATGAGCTTTTGTCACCGATGGTTTGTGAATGGGGGGGGGGGGGATGAGGAGCCCAGTGACACTTTCTTTCATGTTCATTCATTTGATTAACATAAGTGACAATAATGATGATCATAACAATAAAAAAAAAATGATCCTGGTAATGACAACGCCAGCCCATTAGTCAGGTCAAATATTGTTGCTCACCTTCAATTAGAGTGAGACGAACAATGGCAGGCAAGAAAGTGACTTTGGTGTCACACTGGGTGGAGCCTTTGTGTAATTCAGACGACAAACGATATGCAGTGCAGAAAGGCGAACAACTGATGCTTATGGAATGTGGGTGGAAACACGACTAGCCCAAACGGAAACGACACAAGAATGAGAAGAAGACTGGGGAAACTCGAACCTCGACCTGCTGGTTCCATGAAGCTGGCATCCTTGGCAGGAATACAGCCAGCCGCCCATGTGAGTTCAAGATGATGTGCTCCAACCTCGGCAAAAAAAAAAAAAAAAAAAGCTCAAAGTTGCCGAGCTGGTTTGTCAGCTACTTTTAAAACTGACTTGCATATTGTGTAATCAAGATTAACTTGTTGCCAAGGTGTGAAGGAGCTGCTGTATGACTCTTGGAGGTGGAGTTGTGTTGCGCTTCATAAACTGGACTTTAAACCAGCTCATGTTATTTAAAAAAAAAAAAAAAAGCAAGAGGGTGTGATTTCTTTTGTGTTACAGTTTCTTTTTTTCCCCCCCACAACTAATCCATATTTGTCTAGTGCGGTAGCTGAATCCACTCCTGGGACTGAATGGATTGACATGGATTATAATCGGGTAAATCACCTTTCTAAATTGTTTACATATTTTCAAATGTTGGGTTAGTACCATATCCACAATTCTAATCTGCGGTGTGCTCATCTGTTTTGAATGTTTAAATGAAGATTTCAGCGTTTTGTAAACTGCTGGAGCCTCAACATCTTGTTTTGGTTTCATTTGGCTTTTCTGGTTTTGTTTTTTTGTTTTTTAACTGTCGTGCAAAATCGACACCAAATTCCTTAACCCAAGCTGATCGAGATTGTTCTGACTCCGCGCCAGCTCGCTGTTAATCTCTAACCTGAAATCACGCATTGCAAAACAATCGCTGACACTCCCAGTACAATCGCGCGTGAAGAAAAATGCTTGACACTCTTCATGCTTAGTCTGTGGCAAAATGTTTCTTCTTCGTTGGCCTTTTTGTTGTTTTTTACTAGCTTTTCATAAGCCGGCCTGCGGTTGGGTGCGACATGATGTCTCGGAAGTCACATGTTCGCAGGTAAGTCACCTCCAAGGAGCATTTTGATTGCCTGTCACTCATCAGGGTTGTTAAAGTCCTCATAGTGTACCTTTTATTGATCCACGGCAGTATTTTAATACGAGAAAACTCACAGAACACCACAAAACACAAATCATTTGCAGGTTTCCGCCGTTCAATTGTGTTTCACCTATCACTGTCCTGATATTGATTCAACTTTATTTAAATGCATATACAGTACAATGTTTTTAAAAATTGTTTATAAATAAGTTTGGGCACGGGTGCAGGGCGAGGTTATTTTAATGCTTCAACAATAATAAACAAATATTTTTATTCTATTTTTATTGCATTTGTATTATGGTGGTATCGGGGGAAAAAAATGAAGCTCCGAAACAATTGCCATGAGGGTGACACAATAAGTGACAAAAAGACACAATATTGTATTACGAATATACATAGTAGATGGCACATATATTTCAGGTTTTAATACAATTTGAATAACTGGTCTAATAGTTCTGATGTATTGTTTGACTTCATTTTCCAAAAATGCAAATGAGTGTTTGTTTTTTTTTAATTTTTAATCAGTATATGCCTGGGGGCTGCCAGTTGCCCACCTCAGGTCTATAACATATCTCTTACAATGACCAACACATTACTGCATACCAAAACATGTCTCTATTTACTCACAAATCAATTTACTAAGTGTGAAATCTGGTTGTATTTACTTGAACACAAAGTCATTTCGGTGTTGGAATGACAAGAGATGGAGACACGGGTTCCAATTAATATTCTTGGCCAATGTATCCATTTAGGGTCTCTCCGAGTGCACGGTGGTTGCTGTGATGCCGTTCGCCATCCCAGAGAGTGATGCCGTGGACATCCAAACGATAACGGCTAAAGTGGAGCTCTGCTGCAAAGAAAACACGTCATGCACGTTGTGTCTGCTCATGGAAGCTGAAATCGCCATCCATGTGGATGAAGACATGGCCAAAAAGCTCCAGTCAAAGCAGGACACTGAAGAGGACACCCAAGCGGCAACAATTTCAGCAGGTGGGACTCAACATTTTCCCCTACGACGACAGCAGCTATTATATTTTTATACACAGCGGTGCTATGGTGGTATGCTGGCAGTAAAATGACATGATATTTGAACACAAACAATAGAGCTACGTGTGGACGGGCACTACTCATAGGCCTATATTCTTTATCCTCTGCGAAGGAAGACTAATATTACTGCAGGTTACAGGGGAGCTGTGACTGTGTCATGTGTACCCACTGCCCATGTATCCGTATTGCACTGCCCCAAGGTGGGCAAAGCACACGCTCCAGAAGGAGCAGCCTCATGTTCGTTGAATTGAAGCAAAAAAAAACTTGAATCCTTTTGGTTTTAGTTGATAATGTAATTGCCGTATGTTTTATGCGGTACACTACTAGAGAGTGCTAGTTTTAGTCTTTAAAATCTCATTTAAAACGTTTCTTCTTTTTTTTTTTTGTGGAGGAGGTTGAAATGGATTAATGGCATTTCGATTCCAAAGGGGTTATATTATAAATCAAATTTTTTTGCCTCTCTCTTTAAAATTTGAGTTCACTAGAGTCCAAATTGACTCCCTTTAGATTCCAAACCTGCATCAATTTTTTTTTAAGCGCCCTGCTCCCTGTTTCACACATTCATCACGATACATTTTATTGTTATTTCGTAGATTGTATGATTTATTCCATTTATTTTTGAAGTGATTGCATTCCTCTTGTTGTTCTCCTAACCGTGCAGCAGCATTTGTGACGTTATGTTACAATACGCCACCGACTTTTCCAGCATGCAAGAGAGTGGACTTCACCGTCACTCCTACAGGACTTGAGCAGAAAGTTGCAAAGGTAAATATGACGACTGGACCTTTTTTTTTTAAATTTGAATAATAATATAAGGACTTGAGCAGAAAGTTGCAAAGGTAAATATGACAACTGGACCCTTTTTTTTTTTAAATTTGAATAATAATATGTCCAACAAGTGCCTATTTGTTGTCATATAATTTGCCTATTCGGTTATTTATAATTGTGCAGATATCCTTGGTGATTACCAATCCATCTGCGGTTTCCTTCAGCAGTATTGTGTACGTGTATTCTTCAAAAGCAATGCATCCCCGTAAGGAAGTCGTGTCTCCTTCTCTCAACGAAGGTATGACTTTCAACTCCTTGTTGAACTTGCAGTAATGCCCGTGACAGGTTCCGTACAATAACTCTTCTTGTCTGTCCGCAGTGTGCTCCCAAAACCGGCGCAAACCCATCAAAGAGTGTCACGGTGAGTGAGCGCACACTTGACGTGCCGCTTGGCATTGTTTGAATCAAAAAAGAAATCAAAACAATGAGTTCCTCTTTCCAGTGCCAACAATCAGCAGTGTAATTAACCAAAAAATGAATCAAGTAGAGCTGAAGTTTTCTGGAGAGAGCAATGTGTGCATCCAGTATGAAGCAGATGGAAGATGCCAGGTCTGTGTTGTATAACACGATGGGTGTTAAACTTATTGCCATGTTTTATTTACGGATGGATGGATGATGGAGCACAAATAAAATGCTTGATTTCTGATGTTATGTGTCTCTTTAGAGTTGGGAGAGGAAAACGATCCCACTGCACTCTGTGACACCTTGCTTGTGTCTTCAGGTACTTTCATTTAAAAAATATTCATCAAGCACATCCATGGTATAATATTCCATAGCTACAAAGTAGTTTTGAGTATTGGATTTGATGGCAGGTTTGGGATGATGACAGACGTTCTCAGAGCTGCCCCTTCAAAAACATGGGTAAGTTAAAATCCTTTAGGGCTCCTTCAATGTCCCCTCAAACTCGAATCATTTGGCAATGCTGCCGGGCCTCCGATCTGATTGCATTTTCAAAACACATTTCCCGAAGGAAATCATGAAAATACGATAAATATCACCCTTTTTCAACGTCATATAAGTGTAAAAAGAAGTAAACTTCCATGTAGTAATTTTGGACATCCCCATCAGGGTTCCTTCAAGAGAACGTATGGCGGAACCTGACTGCTTCTGTGGATCGCGGTCGAATGAACGACAAGGGCCAAATGCTGCTGTGGAACCTGACTGCCCCCTGTAGGCTGGAGGGGGAGGTCTGGCCCTGTCGGTGGACTTTGCCGTACATTTGCACTGAGATCGAGGGCTTTCGCCAACAGCTGGGGAATTCAACATGGAAGCAAAACAGGAGTATGCTATGGGTAAGCAAAAAAATAATGCAATAACATCTTTCATTGTTTTAAAATTATTTTTATTTTCTATCTATTTGGAGGGAGAGAGAGAGAGAGAGAGAGAGAGAGAGAGAGAGAGAGAGGGCAGGGGGAGAGGTGGTGGGCTGTTGTCGACTGGTTAGCACGTCGGCCTCACAGTGCAGAGGTGCAGGGTTCGATTCCGGCATAAACATTAAAAACAAGGAAGAAAAGCAGGCATGGGGGTAAATGTGTTGTTTGCTGTACTTAAACAAACTAACATTTGTCTAATTGTGTCCTGGCAGGTGAAAAAAGGTGTCTTCGAGGACATTAACCTGCAGCTGTCAACATGTGTTATGGTAAACCACATTCTCAAGCGTTCCCAAGGCTTTTTATTTTTCTTCATGTGTTTAGTGATGCCATTAGTTTTGAGTTTTTTTTTTTTTTAATAACCGGTAGTTATTTCGTTTTGACTTTTTATTAATCATGTAGTGATAATTAAATTTAACAGTGGGGTCGAAAATGCTTTTATTTAAACCTTACCCCTAGCCCAAACCCCAAGGTAAAATGTAGCGTCAGTTCTTCTTTTTTGGAGAGCACTCTCGTTTTCATTTTATTTTGTTAATGAAAATCAAACTCGTTTTTTTTTTGTTTGTTTTTTTAGTTGTGTGTTAGTTTTAATGAACTATTATAACCTTGATGTTGAAACACAGGTGCGTTTAAGGAATGGGGGCCTTCACCTGGGACCTTTTTGCTCTCATCAGAGTAAGTTTGCAAAACGTGATAGCAGGAGTGTGAAATATACAGCTTTCCCTTTTCAGAGAGCGATGTTTCTCATTTCGCTTGCTTGTTGACATTGCAGCAGCAAGGTGGCGCTGGAATCTGTTGGCTGTGGCAGTTTTGCTGGTGATCACCTTGACAGCATTGATATTATGTCTTCTGCATGACTTTATCAAAAGTAAGTTCAAGCGATACAAGATTTTTGGTAGCTCCTCTATCTCATAGTTCTGCGGTACCAGGTTCCAGTTTCGGCTCAGGCCTTCCTGTGTGGAGTTTGCTTGTTACAAAAAAAAAAAAAAAAAAATGCATGCTAGGCTAATTGAAGGCTCTCAATTGTTTACTTGTTTTTAGGTGAATAGTTGTTTGTGTATACTCTATGTGCACTTTGATTGGCTAGCGAGACTTCCGCTTATCTGTGGCCCAAATGAGAACAAGCACTATGGAAGGTGGATAGCCGGCGAGATATGTGTTGATCAGTTTTTTTAAATTTTCTTTTTTATTTTTATTTTTTTTTGCAAGGACATGAGTGTATTTTCCTGCAAATCTTGCCCCCGTGCCTGATTATTGTCCATCTTATGTCATAGAATGGGCAAGCCGATCTTTTCGTGGAGGATGTACAAAGAGTAAGCTTACGTATTTTCTTTTAAAAAGAAAAAAGGGAAAATTATCCCTGATGACATTCAGCTATTATTACTATTATTTTTTTTTAAGTTGGCAGCAAAGGTCATGTCGTCCTCCTGAGTCCGCCAGATGTTCACAACGACATTTCCGAGGTTTGTGGCCTGGGTTCCCGACTCAGCAGTCAGGGCTTCAGTGTGTCTGTGGACCAGTGGAGCAGGATGGAGCAGTGCAATCTGGGCCCCCTGCCATGGCTCCACTCCCAGCTGCTGCACGTAAAGAATCTGGGCGGACGCGCGGTGCTCATCCTGACTCGCAAAACTATGGGGCTGGTGCAGGAGTGGAGCCAGCAGCATCGAGAGGCACTCCGGGCAGGGAGTGGGGATGGAAACGCGCCTCAGTCTCCATACTCGGATGTGTTCATGGCCTCGCTGTCCCTCATCCTCGGGGACAAGCAGCAAGGCAGGACTGGAGAACGTTTCCTCCTGGTGACATTCGAACAGGACGTGGCGCAGTCGGCTGGCAGCTTGCCAGAACCGTTTCAAGGACTTCATTTGTTCCAGCTTCCGTCCCAGATGAAAACTCTCTTGTGTGAGCTCACTGGGGGAGCAAAGGGCAAGGCAGAAGGCGGAAGGATAAAGGCCGGCTGGAAATGGGCAACCTTGGACGGATGGAAATCGAAGACTAAAAATGCAACATGCAGCCAAGGAACAATACACGTACAGTGTAAATATTCTGGAATTTAAAGACATTGCGTGACACTTGGTGCACTGTTGCTTTGAAGAGACAATGAAGTATATCTTCGGTGTCCTGTGAAAAACATGTATGTTCATTTTGACATTTAAAGGTGTCCGCGTGTTGTAAAAAATTAAAAATGGACAAAAAGTGACATACTTGTTTTTCACAGGAAAGCGATGATTTGCAACGTACAAAGTCATTAGAATATGATTGAATATATTTTTTAAAATTTTAACAGTATTGCTGGCACTCATTGTTTACTTATTGTCATAGATGAATGCTCAAAGATTTGGTACGAAAAACAGCAGTTACCATAACAACAGTAGTGGACGGTGCATTTTGTTAGCCTAATAACATAGCTGGACAAATGATATAAAGCTTTCTGTCAAAATGTCAAAAAAAAAACAACGGGTATGCTAAAATGTGTGTTTTGTTCTTTTCGTCTGTGTCGATTTTTCGTCACCCAGGTTATGATGAATACCCACACAAACTATTTTGAACCAACCGTGAAAAAGACTGCACATCTGACCAAGGACATTCAAGTTGAATTCATCATTTTTAATTTACTGCTACTGAAAGAATAAAACATCCTACTATATTCGCTAAAAAAATAATAACACTGGTTTTCTTTTGGTATTCCTGAAAACCTGCAAGCCTAACTAATTTGTATGCTATTAAGCTAACGACGCGCTAAATTTGTACTCTGCCACACATCAGGTTAACAAACAATGAACAGTACGAAACAATGATCATTTGTTTTATTAACATTGCGTGCTCGGTATGAGGAATTTAAATGAAACTAATTCACACGTCACGGTATAAAAATAATCATTCCGTAAAGACATTGAAGGACGTTATACGTAGAATGAGGAAAGCCGAGTGTGTTGACAGAAAGAAAGTCACTTTTATTTGATGGATATAAACAAGCTGGCCAACACTCAATAGTAATATTCGGTTAAAGCACATACAATAGCAAACCGGGGCACAGAGGAGAGCCTCCAGGCTTGAAAAAACAGGAAACATCACAGAGGATCCATGCTTCTGGCAACTCTTTCTCCCTAGTTTTTTATTTATTTATAGGTGGTTCTTCCTTTGATACATTGTTTTACATCACTTTTACTGTAATGCATTTTAACACACACACACACAGATGCACACGTGCACACGCATACACGCACACACAGACGCACATTGCCATAAAAAATAATAAATGTCCACACACCCACCCGCAAGCACTTTTCTGAGAAACATTTACACCAGCAACATGCTGCTCTCTCACGACACAGGCTGTCTACTAAGGAGGGAGGGGTGGGGGGTACACAGTGAAACGCACGTTACTCCCAAACACCGACATCACACTGCCACGATGCAAGAGTGAGGAATGATGTTCCACGTTCACACAAAGAATCATTCGGCATGCTGGACGCTCACATTGAACTTGCTCCGATAGCTCAGCACTGTACAGCTCAGAACATTGACTTTTACAAAGGGTACAGCCTCCGAACTGGCATCTGCGACAAACGAAAACCATAGTAAAAAAAATAAAAATAAAATAATAATAATAGAGCTAACTTAATGCAAAAAAAAATAAATAGAAAAAAGAATCAAATGTTTCTGGCATTGTTCACAGTGAATTGTTCATAATAAGGTTTTTGTACATTAAAAAAAATAAAAATAAAATGAAAAAAAAAAGTAAAAATGTTGTGCTCTGTATTTTTGCCCAGCATTTGTCAATGATTGACCTTGCTGCGGAGGTATCCGGCTGCATACAGAACAGCACAACATCCTTTCTTTCAGCAACACTCCCATTGGCACATAATGTAAAAAAAATAAATAAATAGATAAATAAATAATAATAAATAATGACATCTGCACATATGGACACCTTTGAAATGCAAATGATATATTTCATGGTAGGAGAACCCCCTACTTCAAGTATTCAGTGGATAAAGGACCTGAAAAGGGAGGCTTCGTCCTCAGCCCTCCTGATGGTAAAGTGAGAGGATTTCATTTCTTGATTTTTCTTTCAATTTTTTTTTTTTCCTCCTCTGTCTGTTTGCATTGTCTTCCCCTATAAAACGCAACCTTATCGTGATTCATTTTGCCTTATAATTGTAAACACAAACACAATCTGAAGACTCTCGGTCAGTGACAGGCGACGGAAGCTTCACGTAGGAAGCAGATGATGCCTTCATTGTGGAAGATTGGAAAAATACATTTAGATTTATATATTTATATACACACACACACCCGCCAACGCTTGGTCCAATATCGAAGAGACAACCGTGTAAGGGGGGTGGGGGGGGCAGAGAAGAGAAATGGGGGGAGTTTAGTAACAGTCTAATTCAGTTGCCACTAAACTGTTAACCTGTCATATGTCACCACTTGCGTTGACGAGATGACAAGACAAGTAAAAAAAAAAAAAAAAGAAAGCAGATCCTGACAGAATCATTCCACACCGGTGTTCATCGTGATCTCCTCACCCGCAAGTGAAATTCCGAACGGGCAGAACACATCGGTGCGTTGATGGAAGTTGTTGAAGTTCTGTTTTGTTTTCTTGATCTGATTTGTCGCCACAGGCCAATTTAGTGTGAGCACGTGGTCCAAGACAGAGGTTTTCAAAGTGTGGAACAGTGAGCCTCCCGCAAGAAAACACACAATTGCGATCGACAGTAAAGCCCAAAAAGTATTCAGAGCTTTTTTTTTTCCTTTTTTTTTACTGTATCTTCCAGCTCGAACTGACACAAGGATGTGACACAAAAGTGGAAGAAGATGGAAAGTATTGTTTCCATCTCCATTAAAAAAAACAAAACTCTTACAATTTGCAATTTTCAAATAAAAGCATTTGTTATATTTACGAAAGCGGTCAGTACAAACTGGCCTAAGTAAGTCGGTAAAATGATCTGTTTAAAATAAATAAATTAATACATTTGCCTTCCATCGCGCAGCTTTCCCCTCTAACTTGACTCTGAAGAAACCACTGCATCCGAGGAAAAACAACCAATCACAGCGGGATGGCATGACTGACAAGATTTTAACCATTTGCTTTGCACTCTCGAGCTCACATGAAACGAAACCTGCACCTTCGCATTGTGAGGCGGACCGTGCCACCGTCTTGTGTCATGTCCAGCTAAAAAATTACCCCCCCCCCCAAAAAATAAAATAAAAATTCAACCGCAGTTTGATCATTGTGGGCTTTACTGTGATGCTCAATGTTAGATTATATTTATTTTTTAGGTTGCTATACTGTTCTCTTAGGAATGAAGCTGTGTAATATAAATTATAGAATAGTCAACTCTACATTTTTCATGTTGTTATTTCAATTATGAGCCAGTAATCTATAATATTATTTCAAGCCATATTGTCTAACATCCCCGAACGAGCCACATTTACGTATATTTATCTCAAATGAAAAACTCACTACAATGTCTGGCATTATTTAAAGTTCATCTTTTTGTTTTTAAAGTTATAATAGTAATTCATCATTGCACATGCAGCGTTTTTTTTGGGCCATCTCAACGTCGGCATGTAAATGATTTCAATATCTGCCATCATTAAGTGAATTTCCGGGACCCATTTTGAGCTGACTGCTTCCCAGTCTCTCTTCTCTCACCACACGCATAGAAAAAAAAAAAATAATAAATTCTTCCTCTTGCTGAAGTTAGTTTCACAGTTTTAAAAATAAATTATTTTTATTTTATTTTTTTTCTCAAGCTGTTGTGCCTCCCCTGAAGTCCCCTGGCTCACGCTTTGAAAATCTCTGGACTAAAACAGTAGAAGGAATGTAGAATAGGTAAAAGGAATGTAAAATGAGTTTCTAGAAAGATTTAGATCAGTATTTCTGCTCTTTTTTTTTTTTTTTTTTGCACGGCGTCTGTATTTTCAGACAGGGAATGTTCATCTCCACTCAGGGTTTTTCTCCAGATGTACAAAAAGCACTTAACACCACCCCCCCCCATCCATTTAGAAAAAAATAACCATAAAGAAAAAAAACGTTTTTTGTTTTTAAATCTTGTCAGTTGAAACCATTTTCTGACCACACTTAGACACACTCTATAGATTCTCTCTATGTATAATATATGCATATCTATCATATATGTGTACATTTTTTTTTTTTAAGGAGGCCACCTGAATGAGAGGGACTGAAACAGGTCACTACGTTTGGGGATGTGACGAAGACTACTTGTGGAAGAGACGGGGTTAAGGAGGACTGGTGGTGGGCTACAGGACAACTCTTCCTAGTTGTTGTATTTCGAAGATTCTTGAGTCTCTTTGGGGTTCTTCAATTGATCACAAAGTGCCCCTCCTGACATATGTACAAAGTTGTCTACTGCTAATTGTTCATGTGGTGACTCCCTTGAGCCACTGACACAATTTCTATTGAGCACCTGCAGCTGGAGCACCATGAGTTAAAAAAAAACAAAACAAAAAAAAACAACAACAACCAAAAAACAAAACACATCCCGGAACAAGAGAAGGTGCGTAGGTGCATAGTCTCTTGACATTAGCTGTCAGATTCTACTCACTTTTTTGGCCACTCTGATTCGGTGGGTAATTACACTTTGAAAACAGACAGTGAGTTAAATGAATTCATGCAACACTGACGTCTGCATAGATTGTTTTTTGTTTTTTGTTTTTTTTTAGTTTTCACTTTGTTGGATTGAAACGAGGTAATATGAAGATGACGGCAAACTCAAGCGAAAACAAGCTGGAGGGCCCTCGTGTCCATTTCAAGGCACCTCTTTGAAAAATGACCACCGAAGTCTCCATGTGTGGCACGCACTATTCTTACTTTTGGGACACGTTGAACAGCAGTTCCTCCAAAAAAAAAAAAAAGGCGACACCAGTAAAAAGTTACAAACGACGTCCGTTTGTGGGTGTTATCGCAGATATTTAGGATTCACAGTCGCTATGACGTGGGTTCGGTTGTCAACTTGGAAGAGGGCAGTGAAGATGAAGACATAGTGGAGGGAGCCAGATCCGAAGGAGTTAGTCAGGCTTGGGGGATAGTCGACAGCTGAGGCGGCCATGACCTTGAAGCAATCACGAGAAGGAAGCCAGGATGGAAGAATACGGGGGCCATGACCGGGTGGAGAATAGTCTTGCGACCTCCTGAGGAGGCCTCGTGTTCAGCAGGGGGGCAAATGTGGTTAAGATAGCTGTGAGAAAAAGGAGGCGGGGGGCGCGGGGTCTTTCCTTAGCCGCTTCATGTCCGTACCATACAGTATTTCTGTGCTGGGAAAGCTGAGAAGGTCTGCTCCAAGGTCACCTAGAGCCACAATTGGCATAGGAGTACAGCATGTAATGAGCTCCAATTCAAGAGCTTTACAAAGACAGGAAGGGTTAGTTTAGACTGACGCCGTCAGAGAGAGTGTTCCAACCTGAATAGCAATTGGAAGTTTGCTTTAACAGACTAATTTGGGGATGAGTGTCTGTTACAAGTATTTTTTTTTTGTGGCCTAAAATGCCCAGTACATTACCAAATGATTGTAAATAAATATTTTAAAAAAAGTTTGAAATTGTTTGAAATTTTTTGAAGTTCATTCAGTTTCCTTGATGCTTGGTGGGAGGTTAATGGCGTGCATAGTGCAGATTTTAGCGTGTCCTGTTTTCACCTCCATCATGATAGGGGTGCTAAGTTAATGTCCATGCTTTTTAACTGCCTTCACCTTTGCAAAAGTGACATTCGCCCCTGCCGGCATGGCCACCGCGTTGGCATGCTTTTCAGCCTGCTCTAGTCTACTTTTCGTCTTCTAAGTCAAGAGGGCGGCGTAATTCGAAAGCATGTGACCAGTTTCTATCTCGTGATGATGCCACGGGAACAGCACCATTTGCTGGCGCTGTGGCAAATTGAGGCCAAAAGGCTAAAGAGAAGACTGAAAACAGCATCCCTTTGTTTTTTTTTTTGTCTGATCAATCCGGGGTAGGTTGGTTTGGGCTCGGGTTGTCAAGTTAATTGTACCTTCCGCCATCTAGTGGAAGACTAATTCTTCTTCCTGTCACTATGCACTGCCGGTCTACATTCGAAAGATGAACATGGCTTTGTGGTAAATAAATCCTTTGTGAACTTGGATATTTTTCCCACAGCACACCTGATGATCTCTCATGCTGTGGCACAGTGGTTGGGAAGCATACAAAAGAATTCAGCTTTTGTATTTGGGCTCAATGCATTGAACAAATGGCACAGCATAACCGAAAAAAAATAAATAAATCGGTGAACAGCCTTATTTATGGTTTGAACTTACCCGCTCAGCTGTTAGCCTCCCGGCGCCTGACTTGCACACCACAGGGGTACCCCCATTCCACCCAAAAAAAAAAAAAACTAACACAAAACAAATGTCTCCCACCCAAAGGTCTCCTTGCTGAGTCAGGTAACAAATGTTTCATCAGTGTCCTGGAAATTCAACATTGGCTTCTGGCTGCTTTCCCCCCCAGCAGTGGCTGAGTCATCTGAACAACAAGCCATTTACTTGGTCAACAACGCAACAGCCGCAAGCAGTGGAACAAAAAAAATAAATAAATAAAATCACAAATAAAAAAAGATCTCACCCCTCAAAATAATTTGAACTTTGGTTGTCATAGCAACGATTATGCCCATATTCCTTCTTCGTCATCCTGTTGTCGCAGGCATAGATGGTATGTATTTGGGAGGGGGGAAAAAAAAGAAGAAATATTATTATCGCTCCGGCACTGCATGCCCACACACTCACACACACACACACACACACGCACACACACACACACACACACACACACAAAACATAATATTGTAATGATTTTGTGCAAACAAGATATGTACAAACTATTTTGTCCTGAAAGTGGCAACTTATTAGTGCAGTGTGCCTGCTTAAGGTCTGTGTAACGGAGAAGATTGATGCTAACCCAGGCCAAGTGGGACTGTTTTTTTATTCCTCACTCACCCACATTTTCTATGTGAGGTGTGCGCACTCAATGCATACAACAAGGTGCTCTAAAGCGGCCACAGCAGCGGTTTATCAGAAGGGAAGATCTATTTTGGGCAAAGCTAGCAATCCACCTGCATGCTGCAATTGCCCTGAACTGTTGTATGTCGTGGAGGAGCCAAGTTTAGCCTGGGTTGTTGGTGGAAGTTATGCCGTGTTTGTGTGTGCACATGCATCTCATCAAGGAAGTGAGTATATCAACATAGTCAGACAAGCACCTGATAACGTGAGAGACTTCTAACCTGGTCCGGGGAAGGGCGGTGTCCAGCATGTGGGGGTCCTCGACCCGGACCGCCACGATGATGAGGCGACGGGTGGCGTGGATGCTGCCCGTGGTGTTGGGGCTGAGGGTGTTGAGGATGCTGAGGATGCTGCGGGTGTTGAGGATGCTGAGGGTGCTGTGGGTGCTGAGGATGCGGGTGCTGAGGGTGAGGCGCCGGTTGGAGAGGGCCATGTGGGTGTTGGGGATGCGGGTGATTCGGTGGAAGATGTCCGTGCGGATGCTGCGGGGGATGCTGGAGGTGCTGTTGGTGCGGATGCTGGGGCTGCGGGGGGCGCGGGTGCTGTGAGTGCTGGGGGGCCGGTTGAGGGTGTTGCGGGTGCTGCTGCGGATGCTGAGCGTGAGGATACTGGAGCTGCGGCTGCTGGGGGTGAGGGTGCTGCGGGGCGGCCTGTGGGTGCTGCGGGTGCTGCATGTGAGGGGCGTGCGCATACGGGACCTGCTGGGCGTGCTGAGGGTGGGCGTACTGGGTCTGAGGTTGTGGCTGAGGGTGCGGGGCCTGGGGCTGCGGGTGGTGTGGACCGTGCGGATGATATTGTTCGTCTTCGTAGTTGTCAGCAATCAGCTTCATTCTGCTTTGAGTCTGCAGGATGAGAAAATGAGCCGCAAGAGTCGGGGGGTTACTCACATTTATTTATTGGCTCAATCATTCAAATGGTGTGTTGAAGTACGAACGTGCTGTTTAAGTTGATGCATCAGTTTGTCGCGCTCCCGCTTCAGGGACATCACCTCCTCTTGGGTTTTCTTTTTATTGGACGCAGACAATTCCAGCAGTGCAATATTAGCGTCTTTCTCACTAATCGCGGCCAGCAGAGCTTGTTGTCTGGAAAAAGTTCATACAACATGATCGAGTCAAATGGGGAAGTGCCCAACCAGATCTGTCAGACAGCACTGCGTTCTGGATTACTTGTCCCAATTAGGGTCACGGGAGAGCCAATCCCATCTGCCAATCACAGGGCACATATCGAGGAACAATTATTCATACTCATATTCACACCTATGGACAATTCTTCAATGATCTTACCAACAAATGAAAATAGTCGCCCAGTGTGTGGGATTCTGCAACTAGTTTTGCAGTATGGATGATTTCATATGTTCTGGTAGAAAAGCAACGCGTTGAGAGTCTCTGTCACTGGAATGCAGTCAATGAATGGAGCAATCATTGCCAGCAGCATCTAAAATATCCACATGGTTTCTTTAGCCCATTTCTTTTTTGTATTAAGAGAACATAGCTACATCGGCCAGAGCAATTAGCTTCTTGCTGGACAATAGTGCCATGTTGTTTGTTGTGTTGTTTGTGGTTTCGTAAACTAATAGGGCGGGTCGCAGTTCTTCTTTTGAGTTGTTTGACTGTTAAATGGGGAACATGCAAATGCCTCACAGGGCTTAAACAAACAACCTTGCCATGCCAGGAAGGATGCTATCCACGAGTACACCGTACTGTCGGATTTCAAATGAATTGTCCTTATAATGAATAATGGAATTCAAATTAATATGCTCCTATGCAGTGACTTTCTGGTGCCTCTGTTGGTTGCCTGGCAACTAAGTATGTTCTCTGGAAATGTTTCTGCCGGTGAACTGAATCCTGACAGAGCAGCGCAGTCGAGATACAAGCGAAATGTGGCACAGCAGTTCTTCTCTATAGCGCCACTGTTTTCCTGTCAAACCCGAGCTGCATCCAGGGAACGCGTTCGGTTGTTCCGAGCGGTGACATGAGCGGAGTTCATTTGAGTTCAAACTCACAAACCAAATCCCTTCCCCAACAGACACAACAAAAGGCGAAGACGCTCACTTCATCTCTAGAATCTCCTCCAGCTGTTTCCTGCGCTCTTGCCTCATGTTGGTGAGGTGGCTGTCCCGCTCCTGCAGCGACTGCTGCGTGGACGAGAGCCGCTGCTTGGTGGAATCCAGTTCTTGCCTCGTCCTCTCGAGTGTGTTCATCAGGTCCTCCAGCTAATTGACAGACAGCATGAGTTCAGATTGAGATTATTTAGTACACCTGAAATAGCTTTCAGTTTAGAAAAGGTTGATGAACTGAAAATTCAGTACTATTCATATGATACGCATGCACGTATCTTTAAGAGGCGTGGCCTGACGCCATTGCTTGTGACATCGGCGACTCTGTGCGTATGTGTGTGCGTCTGTGGGAAAGCTGTGGCTAATAGCGGCTTCCGCCAGATTGCGGCGTTTGTGTTTTATTGTTGATAAACGTCTAAAAAGTGCTTCAGTGACTGTTCTTTTTCTTTCTCATATTTAAGGGCGTAACAGTCAGAAAGTATATTCCGCGATATAGCGACGTAATACAAGGAAGAAACTCACTTTGGAGTGGTGGCCGCCCTCTAAGGAGCCGTCCTTACGGAGATCCTGTCCCAAACCTTTCTTGTCCCCTTGGGGTCCCAGTTTGATGTTTGTACCTTTCTTGGTCGGGTCTTTGCCTCCTTGTCTGTAAAAGCACTCATGATTAAGAGCAGCGCTGACAATTACCTGTACTCCATCCATCCATCCATCCATCCATCCATCCATCCATCCATCCATCCATCCATCCATCCATCCATCCATCCATCCATTTAAATAACTGTTTATCTGCCAAGAGAAGTATTCTTGAGCAGTTGGATAAAAAGTAAGTAAATGTGGGAGGAGTGTTTGATGTAGTCACTCAAACGGACAAAACTATAAAACGCATCCAAGCAGTGGAGGATTAGTTATTTTTGGAACCAAATTAGTTTGTGAATGGTGCCGGTCATGAAAGCACACGTCACACATGGCTTGATGGCTTCATGTGAGCAAGGGGAAGAGACTTAGAAGTTAGAACGCGTTAGGCAGAAGCTGGGGGGGGGGGGAAAGAACGTGACCTACCTGGGAGCTAAACTGCAGACGGGGGAGGGAACGGTAGAAGAAAAAGGACGACAGGACAAATGGAAAACACATAAGAAGCAGTGAAGGAAAGTAAAGACAAAATGAAGGACAAGACATTAGACCAAGACCAGTCATGAACACACTCAAGTCAAATTTCCACCCAGCAGTAACAATCCTCAATTTGACATTGCAACTGGCACTTTTGAACAATCACTGGACAGCAGTGAATCAAACTCCATCCTTGAGTGCCACCGTCGCTATGGTTACGCAAATACGTTTCCCCAGTGGAACCAAAAACATGTGAACTAAGCTGCACTGCTTGGTAGAAAAGTTGCCGAAGTTTATCATCCAAAACGGGAGGCGGCCACGACGTCTGCGAGAGCGTCGTATTCGCGAATACGGGCGTGGCCGTTGCATGATGCACTTTCACTCGGGAACTCTGAACCGTGTGCATCCGCTGCCAAGGGAAGCAGACATGCGATCAGACAGCAAAGATCAGCCCGGTAACACAAGAGGGAAAGAGGTGTTCGGGTGTAGAGGAACGGAACTCAACAACAGACTGGAAAGAGCTGGCGAGCGAACCAGTTTGGGATGCAGGGGTGGTCGGACCTGACGTTTGAGGGAGCAGGACTTGAATCTGGACTGTACCTACAAATCCCCCCCACCCCCCCTCATTCATCATGAGCAGGTGGAGCTGGTGCACAGCAGCCCTTTGCATGCAGGTTATTGAGCCGAGCTTTTCCCTCAGTATCTGCTTAGGCAAGTTCGGCAGTGTGCGATGCTGCATGATTGAGGCGAACACACAGGTGGTCGGAAATTGAAAGGAGCGTGACAGACACACAACACGTGCATGCGTGTGTGCTTGCATGTAAAACATATTAACACAAAAAAAAAATATTGGAACACCTGGTTATTACGCCTGAAGTGGGGTTTCTACCCCTTTTATAGTCTTCATTTGTGTAATACTGATGTTGGCTTGTCCCTAATTCTCTATTTTTGTTCATCCCAGACCTGTTGGATGGGGTTAAAGGTCAAGCTCTTTCATGTATTCCAAAATCTTAGTCTTGCACCATTCGTCCGTTCTTTTAGTAATTTTACTAAGCTACTTTTTTATTTATTTACTTTGCTTTAAAACGTCTTTAAATGTTTTGTTTGTGAATGTTTTTAAATGGTGTACTTTGTGAAGCACAATGAATTATCTTGTGCATGAAATGCACTTTATGAACAAAGTTGCCTTGCCGTTTCACACAAATCTCATCCAGTTGTGCCTCTAAATGGCTCGGTTGAATGAATTGAAGACATGTCTCAAGGCATTTGCACAAACAGTATATATAAGGGTATCACAATGTTCATAAACTGATTAAATGGTCACAGTGGACCAACGGTTCTTGCTGATGTTCAGATGCCACATGCCAAAAAAAAAAAAAAAAAAAAAGGCGCAAAATTAACACAGTACACATTCTCGGGCCAATTCATAGTATGGAAGCAAATAAATTTGCCTGTCTCAAGCAATCAAAACTCAATACAAGGCAGCAAAGCAAGCACATTGTCGAAAAGAATTCAAAGCAAACAATAACGCAGCGATGTTTGCGTCATGAGACCGTCAGTGTCACTCTGACGCAAGCATTCGTCATTCATTCCACAGACCGCACCGCCGGGCTCGAGTGCCAGGACAGAGCACTCACTTTCCCAGGAAGTCCCACACCATGCCCCCTATCTGCTGGGGGGCAGCGGACATCGAGGGGAGCGGGTCAGGGGGGGCTCTGCCACCAGGACGAGGGGTGGGGCGAGGGGCAGAGTGAGGGGGGCTGTGTTTGGAAGGGGGTGGGAGGGGCGGCGTATTTGTGGCAACGCGACACAGCGTTGTAAGGAAGATGGAATTAAAGAGGGCAATTATTGGATCGTGGGAAAGGATAGAAAAGATGGAGGTGATCAATAGTGGAAGGGTAGTCAAGAAAGGGAGAGGGAAGTGTGGAGATAGAAAAGGGAGCAGGATGGAAAAGTGGGTAAAGGTGGCAAAAGAAGAAGACTCAATTAATCAAATGCCTCAGATAAAATAATGTGACAATTGCAACAACAGGAAGTGATTATTCCCTTGCTGTCCAATTAATCAGTCTGGTGTAGAGATCCAACATTTTGCTGCTTCTCATTATTATGGACAACCAATCATGTGTATGACTCAACAGTACAGTGTATAAAACAATGGTTGGAGTCACTGTGAAAAATGCATCCATGTGACATATATTGCAGTCTGTAAGGCAAATGGGTGATTTATGGAGCATTTTTAGAACATGCAGGCAGTGGCTGGAAGTGCAACCGACGTAAAAGCTGTAACAAACACACTGTTTTATGTAAATGACTTGTGGTGAGACCTGACTGGTGCTTCCATACATCCATTTTCCGAACCGCTTTATCCTCACAAGGTTCACAGGTGTGCTGGAGCCTATCCCAGCTGTCTGCGGACAGTACGCGGGGGACACCCTGAACCCGTTGCCAGCCAATCGCAGGGCAAACAGAGACGGACAACCATCCACGCTCACACTCACACCTAGGGACAATTCAGAGTGTTCAATCAGCTTGCCATGCAAGTTTTTCGAATGTGGGAGGAAACCGGAGTACCCGCAGAAAACCCACGCAGGTACGAGGAGAACATGCAAACAGGATCAATACAGGAGGCAAGCGTGACTACGTCTTGTCTGTTACCTTTCCAACTCTGCGATCTTCTTGTCTTTGTCATTCTTCTCGGTCTCCACCTCGCGCAGGATGTCCAGGAGCCTCTCCACCTCCGTCTGAGCCTTGCTGGCCTCGTCCTTGTAGTAGCTCACCTCCTTCTCCAGCAGCTTCACTCGGTCCACGTATTCTGGGTTCCCTCTCGAGCCTGACTGATGCTCTACTTCGTGGGCCTTCTGAATTGCGCAAAAAACAAACCAAAAAAAAAAACACAGACACAAAAATGGACTCAGTTAACTGAGTGACGTTGACAGAAACTCCCAAACTTTGTTGATATTATCTACATTGTTTTCTTCCTCCTTTCTATCTGTGTGCCTAAAAGCAAATCGCAGAGTAAATAACACAAGGGTGTCATTAGCGATGTTAGCTCATTAACTTGAACGGAGCGATAAACTCGGGCGACTTAACGTCCATAAGAGACTCCCCGTCACTTTGCTCACACACATCCAATAAACACTAGAGAAGGTTTGTGTATTAATAAGCACACAAATACGAACAAAGCCGCAGGACTCCTGACAGTACACGAAACGGGAACAGCCACATGTCAACACAGGTGACGCACGACAGCAGCCTCCACCATAACCACAGCGGTGAATGCCGACCACGCTTGAGGCCTCAGCTAACCACACTGACACAGTCGAGAAGCTTGGCAACACTCAGTGACAACATGCAACAAAGTCGACCATGTCATGCAAACCCAAGAAAGCTCCGCAATCTTTGCGGCGGCCGCATGAAAACAACACACTCCATATTTTTTTTCAGCATGAAGAATACCGTGAGATTTTACAGTAAGACTGAGAGAAGTTGAAAAAATATACTTAAAAACTCTCAAAAAGAACTCTTCAGAAACCAAACGGCACTATTTTAAGTTGGCTTTTCCATTCTTTTGTTGACCTGCCTCCTTTTTGTATTGCTTTGAATGTGTACTATTATGTTTGCCACCCTTATGCTAAACACATTTACACAGTGGATCTAAAAAGTCTACACACCCCTGTTCAAAGTCTGGGTTTTTGTGAAAATTAGACCAATAATAAGTATTTTCAAAACTTTTTCCACCATTAACTTGACCTATAACCTTGAAGGCTTTGTGCTAATAGCTACTTTCAACTTTTCAGAACAGCATCCATCTAAAGTCTCAGTTCCACCTTAAGAAAAAAACAGCGCCAAAGCATGATGCTGCCACGACCTTCCTTCACGATGGTCTTCTTTTGGTGAGGAGCAGTGTTGTGTTTACGCCAAACAACAACCTTGATTTCATTGGGTCATCACAAAAAAAGCCCAAACACGTGGGAACACGTGTTGCGGGTTGAGTTACACCCTGAACTGGTCAGCAGCCAATTGCTTTGGTGCACGTAGACAAACGACAATTCACACTCACTTTGGCAACAAAAGGACAATTTAGAATTCCCAATGAAGCAAAACAACATATTTTTGGAATGTGGGAGGAAGCCGGCGCACCCGCGGAAAAGCCACGCAAGCACGGTGAGAAAATGCAACCTCCACACAGGATTGACAGAGCCCTGTTGCGAAACCACAGCCTCAGAACCGTGAGGCGGCTGTGTTAACAAGTCCTCCGCTGCGCTGGAAACACCGTGATGCTCATCTCAAATCAAAAACAACACACAAAAAACAGCCGGTCGACTAAATTCAATAGATTCAGCACGGATGTGACAAGCACAAACACTTGCAGAAGGCCGCCCGATGTGAAGCTCCTTGAGTGCAATGATCGACATGCATCTGCTGGGTGAAGGGGGGAGAAAAGGGGGAGGGGGTTGAAGCAGAGCCACGATTGCTGAGAGGGCCAACATGAGCACCATGTGTCATATCCCAAAGTACTTCAGCGTCCTCATGCGTTCCGTGTTCGTGGCTCAGCGAGAGGAACTTACAGGATTGTTCACGTGACTGAAAAGATGCTCAGCTTGCTACGTTGGAGGGAGAGGGGAGGGGAGGAGGGGCAGTCAGGGATGGGAGAGTACGTGTTAGGAGTCTGTGTGAGGCAAGAGACATGGGGCAGCACTTTGTTACATCTGAACACAGCGTAGACAAATGTAGAGGACCACACGAGGGGGACAGTGGCAAGAGACGGACGAATGTAGCGAGGCTGGCATTTACGGGAGCATCGTGGTCGCACTGACATTTGTTGTTTCGTTTGAAAGTCTGGTAGATGCACATTATGTTTGCCAAAAGTTGGTGGCGCAATGCGTGCAATTTCTTGTCTCGAGCGTATACCTGCAAAGCCTAGGCTTGTGACGATGCGAAGCGTTCTTATTTGTATTATCATTATGGTGTTCGAGGTTTTTTTGGGGTTTTTTTTTTTGTTAATCATTCAAAATCGGCAGAGTTGTTCACAACGCTCTTCTCTACAGTGAGTCAAATTTACTTCTATTTTCACTTTATGGGGACTTTAATATTAACGTCAGGATGCACAAAATACTTTGAACTTGCCTCCTTTGACTGATATATATATATATATATATCATTGGAAAACTGGTATTATTCGAACAAAAATCTAGATTTTAGATTACTGAGAAAACGAGTAAAATATTTCATGGTTTCATTTATTGCAATGTTGATGCCTATTGATTATTGCTAATTATAATCCCTCAATTCACCATCTCAAAAATATTACATAAGAAACATTCAAAACGATTTTTAACATCGAAATTAGGGAGGATTGGCCTTCAGAAAATGTTTTACATATGCATAGAATTGTTCCATCGTGCGATTCACTTTTTGCTGAATAAACATACTTTTCTGTGATATTTACATTCATGGAGATGTACCTGTATATCTGAAACTGCCCCAGGTGCAGCTCGGGCGATACAACAGCTGAGACTTTTCAGCCAAAAGTGTATGAAGGGAATATTATCCCGCCCGGAGACACACACCCACCTTCTGTAACTGCGTCTCCAACTTACTGCACTCCTCCTTTTTCTGCTCGATGGCGATCTCCAGGGACTTGAGCTTCGAGTCCTTTTTGAGGCCAGAAGACGCCAGAGAAGATGCATGTTCCTTCAGATCGATGAGGCTGGACTAAATATGCACACACGGGACAAGGCAGAGTGTTGAGAAATAAAGGCGCGGCTTCCCACAAAAGTACATTTCAATTTCATTTTATTTTAACCCTTTCGTGCAACCTTTAACCTGATATAATGATAAGCCGTCCACTGTAGTAACCGCTGTCCCTGAAAGGGTTAATATCCTTAATATTAACATCAAACTCCAGCTGTTTTACTCATAGTTGGATATACAGTGAAACTCCTCTACAACAAAACCTACATGGCGAAAAAATACCCCCGAGTGTGAAAAAATGTTCATGCATGAAAGCCATTCCCACTTTTCTGCTCCCCCTACAACGAAAAGTCCCCCTGTTCCGTTATACGAAATCTTTTTCTCTGCTCTTGCCTCGCAACGAGATTCACTACAATGAAAACAAGCCTTCCAGGACAAAAGTCTAATCCAACCTCAGGATGCCACAGCGACCTCTGCAGCTTCGTTCGGAAACGGCAACAGTAACCACCACACTGGTTTACACATGCGCAGTCATACAGGAAGTATTTGTTTCAGACGCAGCACGAACTTAACATTGCTAAAATGGCGACAAAACAGACCTTTGCATACCAAGGAAGAAAAAAGAAAAGCTTTAACGCTTGAAGACAGGATAAAGGTCATATAAATGAAAGATGGAGGAAGCAAAATAAAAGACATTATGCATGAAATTGATGTACCGTAAGTGAAAGTAAATGCTGATCGTAAATTTCGCAATTTCTTTCCCTTTTTTTCTTTCTACGCTGGCTATATGAAGTGTCAAATAAGTGTTTGCTCATACTTTTGCACTATTGGAATAAAAAAAAAAGTACACATATATGTTATTTGTGTGTGTTCGTGTTTACGTCTGAGATAAAATTTGCTACAGTGAAAAGTCCCCTGTTGTGAAAAATTTCTTGCTGCAAACATGATTTCGTTGTAGAGGAGTTTCACTGTATAGTTGCTCACCCGAGAGCAGGTCTCAACATTTGCAATCGTTTAGCTTTACCTTCTCTGACAGCGCCTCCTCCAGGGTGGCCAGGGCAGTGTCGGTGTTGGTGGAGTCGGTCTGCAGAGACTTGACCCGGTCCTTCAGGTTGCTGAGCTGCTTGTCTTTATCCCGCAGTTGCTCAAACAGGTTCTCAATCTGGAGGAGGAAGAGGAAGAGGAGGAGGAGGAGGAGGAGAAACACAAATAAAGGCACTAATTATAGCGATATTAACACCAAATAATTTCAGCGGGAGGGAGGTGTTACCTTTTTAAAAGTCAACACAGACCGAGAAAACAAACAACAGATGAGAGGATGAGGGTGAGCACAAGAGAAGGAAACAATGGAGGGCACACGAGCGGGTCAGGTTGAGGGAAAGTGTATCACTGGGAATATTTATAGCACACACGTACACACAAACACACACTTGAGGCAGTGAGGTAGAAAGGTCTCAGATGCTTTTCTTTCCGTGCGCATTCCTCCATGCTCAACGATCACTTTGATTTTCAGATCGCGAGGCTTGTAGTCGATGATACATAAAACGGCATTGAGAATCAATCCATTTGGTGTTAAGGGTGAATTCAAACTGCGAAGTGGACTTGACGTAGATGCATCCACATCAGTCAGCGATACAATTTACCGTATGCGGCTGTATTTGCTAGTGGAGTACTACAAGCGACTTGTGTTATTGGTATGTAGGTGAGAGCAATATGACGTAATGGACCAGAACCCGTCAAGGGAATCAAAATATGAATACCTTCTTCTGCAGGACGTTGATTTTTCTCTCTTTGACCTCTAGCATGTCCTTCATGTCCCTGATCTCTCCAGCAAGAGTGCCTTTCTCTTCGGTCAGGTCCTGCAGCTGCTTGGTTTTCTTGTTGAGGAAGGACTCTTTCTCCTCCAAACGCAGACGCAATGCATCTACCTGGAGCATTACACCCCCACCCCCAAAAAAAAAAAAAAACATGTCAGATGACTTGAAACAATGCGCGACTAGAACACCGACAGAAAAGTGTCACATTCGCTTTCAAAAGAGGCTTGGTTGACTTCACTGACTTCTTTCCGATGACACCCCCAAGACACAAGAATAAGGCACACCTGTGCAATCTAATGACATCCACCCCAGAACTAGCTGTGTCAATAATTCTGACTTTTAAGACAGATAATGCAATGCTGGATGGAAATTTATAAGATGTACAATTCAATTAAAAAAAAAAAATCTGACAGATGATGAAATAATGTTGCTGGACAAGTGTGCACACCCTCTTCTCCTTTCTAGTAGAAGCCTGACATTAATGTGCTAACAATGACCTTGGAGCTGTTCATAATCCCTTCCACCTTGTCTAAGGCCAAAAGTGAAGAAAAACATCGCCAAAGCATGTTGTTTTCATCGTCATCATGTTTCATCGAAATCACAAAATATTTTTTGGGAGCTTTTGCAACAGTTGCTGACATTATTTGCCTCAGGCCCCTAAGGCAAGGCCGTTCATTTTGCTCCTTGTGAAGGTTAGAAATGATCTTCCACGACATGTTTTCACGTTACCTCTGTTTGCAGGATGGCCGCCCGTTGCTCTTTGGCAGTGAGAGACTCTTTGAGCACTTCAATGTGCTGTTTGCAGTCCGAGTTCTGGTTGTTGAGGGTCTCCAACTTCGTCTGCAGAGCCAGCAACTCGGACTCCTTCTTTGACAACTCCTGCTTGAGTTGGTCAATCTGTACGAACACACCCGCGCGCACACGCACAGAATCCAGCTTTGGCGCTATTTTCATCAACACAAGTTGCTAGCATTAAAAATGCATTTGGGACTGAATCCCCCCCCCCCCACTTCCCCCGCATTCATCATGTATTATACATCATTCCTATTCATGATGGATGAAAAAAGGTCTATAAATAGCACAACAAAACTGTGGACTGGTCTGCGCCTGGTCCACTAACAGAAGAATCAATGAGTAAACACAAAGTCAATGCTACAGGGAGACAGATGAGTCCCTGTAGAGAGAGACATGCAGGAGTTGGCGTGATGAAGTGCAGACGTTGAATTCAAAGAACACATTTGAGTTCATTTTTTTATTGCCGGGTTTGTCTTCTTATCTCCTTGAAATAAAAAAGAAAAAACATGCACAAGCACCTCTAAGATGACTTCCAACAAGACAGTTTGCTGATGGCGCTAAACGCTAAACACGGCAGCGTTATTCGGTCTTCACCTCTCTGCACGGCTCAATCGTGACCCACTTTGGGGAGAATGTCGAACTTTGACAGGACGCAAGCGCGCCGCCTACCTTGGTCTTCATAAACTTGGAGTGGTTCTTGTAGACCTCCATCTGCTTGATCTCCTCCTCGCGGTCCTCCGTGTTCAGCAAGCCGTTTGCCTTCAACATTTGGATCTCATCCTCCAGGTCGCGAATGTTGCGCTCCAGGGAGGCAATTTTGGTGTCCTGCACGCAAACATGCAGATGAGACATATGTCAGAATCCACACTGACATGCTCATAAGTTGTGGGAAACAAATTCAAACTGAAGTCTATTATATAGTCCACAAAGGCAGACTGAAGGAGGATTTAGAGTGAGGACGACAGGAAAAAAAAAAACAGAAAAAGAGAGATAGATCGCGCGGAATGAGAGGAAAGGAAGTTCTCTGGATTGTGTCCGAGCGACTGCAGCTGTCAGAGATCTGAGAAGCTTGCTAGGCTGCTACAGCGCAGAGGACTAATCACCATTGGGAAATGTTGCACAAACATTCAGCAGTGGCAGAGTGGAGAGAAACATGCGGTGGAAAAAAAGGAGGAAAAGTAACACGCTGCAGATTTTGCTGCTTGCGGATTCCGCAAGGCTGTGAGTGTGAGTGCACCTCAGCTTTTTCTTTCTTTCTTTTTTTTTTAATAAATAATACAACATCTTCAACATGGTCCGTGACCCCTCTCACGCAAGCTTCATTTCCTTTTGCCCAAGTGACTCTGAACTTATGAACTTGTTCAAGGGCTCAACCCTAAACCACCGAAGAGGAACAGTGGCAGCGAATCCCCTCGGGAGCCGTAAGACTCTCGTGAGCGTCGTACATGCACGTTACAGCTCACCTCGCATCGACGTCCATCAACTAAGATCGCCGCAAAAGACGCAAGTCGCCGTACCTTCAACGGCGATAGATTTTATTCCCTCCACACGTCATCACCGGTTGCATCCATTTGCTCACGAAATGTTTTCCCGGACTCCCTTTGGCTCTGTCTGCTTGCATGCTGGCTTCTGACTGTCATAAACAACCACACCTGTTTCCATGGCAGCAGCGAGCAGGCTGTACGCCGCGCACGCTCTCGGCTCGGCGAGGAGGAGAGGGCGTAAGGGAGAAGGGGAGGGAGGATTATTGGCGCTTCCATCAGCATCACAAGCACCGGAGAGGAAGCGGGAGCGGTAAAGAGGAGGGGAGCGGCGCGGGGTCTTCCTGCACACAGCGAGAGGAGGCGGGTCTTCCCCCTTCGCTCGCCGCGCTCATCGACAAGGATGGCACAATTTGCATACCACGTGACGGCCGCGCCAGCCGAGGCGAAGGGGTGGGGCGGGGTTCGGCCCTGTCTGCTCAGCGATGATGTCATGATTTATTTTGAGGAAGTGATGTCAGGCCTCTGCAGTGAGGCTGCTGGAGTCGACGGAGATTCGCTCGCTTCATGGCCTGAATTTCTCGGCTTGTCAGATGTAGTCTTCAGATCGGAGGAGATCTGATTGCTTTCAGACGAGTGTGGAGCACATCTCGCGTATGTCTATGATGCAGTTGGAGTGCACTGCAATGATAGATCTACCTTTGTGCACCATTTGTGGGTGTGGTCTCTGAGGATGCCTCATGAAAGTATTAAGCCTGGTTGTCTATCCCCTTAAATTAGGGATGGCCAACGTGAATGCTGGAGGGGGCCACCATTTTTCATCAGTGCTACTGGGGGCACACCCAGAGTGTGGTCGTGAGCTGCCAGTTGTACATCCCTGCCTTAAATGGTGCACTTTCATGTTTTATCCAAGCATTCATACTCTCATTTTGGTGCTGCACTGATTAATTGGCTCAATAAAGATTGGGAAAGACTGTTCCAGAGCACTTTTCCTGTTCCTGTGTCTTGGAGCCAATACCAGCTTTTGCTACCTTCTGGTAAGAAAAGTGGGGTACACCCATGACTGGACGCCTGCCAGTAATACGGGCACAGATAGACAAACAACCATTCACAGTCACATTCAAACCTCTCAACAATTTTGAGTCTTTGATGTACCTGACCTAAAATGTACATTTTGGGAATGTGTGGGGTGACCAGGACACCCAAAGAAACTCCACAAGCATGGTGAAAACATGCACACTCCACATTCAGTTGCTTTATTTTAATCTGAATTGCATCAATCCAAAATTCCACAATGACCTCTAAATCAAATCAAATAGGCCAATCGCAATCTTTGCAACTTCGCAGATTGCGTGACTTTGTGACCAAAACAAATCTGACTTGTTTTGCGAGTTGCTAGTTCGGACCAGCGACATCACGTTCCTTTTTTTTTTTTTTTTTTTGTGTGTGCGTGTGTGTGTTTATGATTGCACACTTCTGCAAGCATGAAATTTGAAAGGTGTTATTAAATTGAATGTTGAGGTTGACACAGGCTACAGCTGCTTTGGAGCAGCCACACACTGGGGCACATATAAACACGCACGCTTGTTTAACAAACATCTGCCAGTGTGTTGACTCAGCAGAGTATCGCAATAACAAGAGTAGGTTTCCAGTGTTTGAACAGTAACTAATACACTTGATACAAAATGTCCATAAATTCAATATAATGCGCGCGTGCGTGTGTGTGTGTGTGTGTGTGTGTGTGTGTGTGTGTGTGTGTGTGTGTGTGTTAGATTTGAGTTTCTGTACGCAAGTTGTGTTCCTTCCTTTCTTGATTGGCTGTTTATTACTTGCTCTTTTTGCTCGTGTGGCACATGTTTAAATTGTACTTACTTTCATCTCGATGATGGTTTGCAGGGCCTTTGTTTTGCTTGGATCCTGGTGCAGCTGATTTCTTCGGTGCAATTCCTTGGAGAACCAAACACACAACACGCTGGGAAAGTGTATATTGCAAAAATCATAAAGGCGTCGATATGTCATGTGATAGCATACCTCCCTAAGATGGATGTTTTCCTTCTCCTTCTGGTCTAGAATGACCTCCAAGTGTCCCAGCTGGGCTTCCGCCTCAGCAATGCGCCTGTTCCTCTCCTGCTCCTCCTCCTCAGAAACCCTGCCAGGCCCCGAGGGCAGCCCTTTACTCTGCAGCATCTCCAGCAGCTTCTTAATGGACTCGTCTCTGGCTCCCAGCGTCTGCTTCTGCGTCTCGATCCTCAGCTCCATCTCTTCCAGGGTTTTCCTCAGCAGGAAGAGTTCCTTGGCCTGCCGGTCGTGCTCGGCCTGCAGCCGGCGGAAGTTCTCCTCGGTCAACTCGATGGTGGTGAAGTGCTCGGCGCCGGAGCGGTTGCCGCTCTCCTGCTGCAGCAAGTGGTTGAGGGCGTCTGCTTCTGCGTCTCGATCCTCAGCTCCATCTCTTCCAGGGTTTTCCTCAGCAGGAAGAGTTCCTTGGCCTGCCGGTCGTGCTCGGCCTGCAGCCGGCGGAAGTTCTCCTCGGTCAGCTCGATGGTGGTGAAATGCTCGGCGCCGGAGCGGTTGCCGCTCTCTTGCTGCAGCAAGTGGTTGAGATCGCGTTGCGTGCGCAGCTCGTCCTGGAGAGCCTGGATGGTCATCTGGAGATGCTGATGAGGTTCAGACAAAACACACATAGGCTCATGTGTTGGAAAAAGTACAAATGTTTGAAGGTAGTGGAACAGACAGGAGGGTGACACATACTTCTGAAATGTTGGGAAGAATGTATTTAAAGTGGCGCAACCGTGGGTGGACAAACAGGAGGAGGAGGTCTTACCTTCTTTACCAGCTAATACCATCATCAAAGATGTCAACATAGAAAGATGCCTTACTTTGGAAAACATGTGACAGAGGATTAATCAGCATAAGGAGACCTGATGGAGTCCCAAAAGAATATGCGGGGCATCTATAGAAACCCATCAAACCAATATTCGTGTGCTGAGGTTCCTCTGTTTTATTGACCTGTATGAAATTAATTAAATTAATCTGTAAGTAAATTCAAAAGGCTGCTTCATAAAGATGCCTGGCAACCTAATATGACATAAAAATACTGCATCGTCCTTCAGAGGAAAATATTGAATCTACACCAGGCACAACATTCGGTACACTTGCACAACCTCGTTACATGCAGTACAAAACCTGAATCAGAAACGATACCATTAAGAAGTTTACAATGATATTGATTTTGATTGATACTGTCAGAGAGGTACTGATTCAACAATATGATTGTGGTGTCCTGATCCATATTTAGTCAGTTGTAAAGAGCAGAATCTGTATGTCCAAAAATCTTAACGAAAAAAATTCTGTGCCATCAGTTCGATTTACTAACACTAAAATTTTCCATCAACGAAAAGTTCAGTGTAGAATATTGAGTGTTTCACTCTGTTCTGTTCTCACTCAACAAAACAGAATGGACGGTTAAAGCATTTGCTTACTTGACTTTAATTGGCATAACACTGGAAGCACATGTACGGAACTCAGTCTCGTAACATTGGGGGAAACACACGTCACTTCCGGTTTCCTCACCCAAAGCTGCCCCCCTAGCGACAACTCAATCTAACAATACTATTGTTAGATCTAACAATACTATTGTTAGATTGAGTTAAAAAAAAAATCACAAATTCAGCTTTCCGTGTTATAGTCCGTTAGCACTCTCTAGCGGTTGAAGGTTCGTACAGCAGCTAAATAATAGGGGTTTTTAACTTCAAAGATCAATATTTTTCCTTTTTATGTTGGCATGTATCGACGCGCTCTGACGCAAAAACGGGCGCAACTTCATTTTAGTGCCCAGACTAGTCTAGTCTAGCACGTTTGGGACAACGATGCGCCTCACTTGGGCGTTGTGGTGCAGGGAGCTGCCGCGCCTCTGATGATAATTTGGTCACAGAAAAGTAGGCTGCGTTCCATGCGCGCGGTTAGTCTGCACTTTGAGCTAGACTTGCGCGGATATGAACTCCTCACATTCAAAGTGACTCAAATTGGAAGCGAAGACTGGAACCAACTGCTCCTGATTTGAAGTGAAAAAGGTTAACAACTGCTTAACTTCTGTGTGAGCACGTAGAATGTGCTAACAGACGTTTCTTAGCGGGACGTTGGATGACTGCTTGCTTCGGTAGCTTTGCCCTGGTGTCCTGAATTCGACAGAATATTGTTAACATTTTTGAAATAATACTATACACGGACATTTTTTGATGGTACAAAATAGTGTGAGAAATTTGGTAGTTAAAAAAATGTAAATAACGAATAATTCAAACTGATATCACAGATGTACCTCTTCAGTAATCAGGGGTTGTGAGTTGTGGTTTTGCACGAGGAAGACACATTTGGAGTGAAAGGATTAACAACAATACGTGTAATTTACCTATAGGAACATATTTTGGGGCAGCATGAGTGAAATGGTATTGGTGGCCATTCATGGGAATCTTTTGAATTTCTACTTGGTGTCACATAAGGAGAAGAGGTGTCAAGGGATTGCCAGGTTTCTGCAAATACACATCACACTGAAGGTGACTCTATGTTGTGCACGCCACATTTGGTGCAAACATAGGGACAAACCTTTGTTCTCCTGGCATCCAGCAGCTGCACAGCATGGGCAGAATGAACAGAAAAAAATAAAAATAAAACACAAATGTATGGTAAAACAGTCAGTGTCAGGTTATGACGTCACAGAGACGAATGGGCAACATGAACCTGACCAATTTTGGAAAAAAGAAGCCTCTTTACTGTTTGTCCAGCTGTTTATGTTACTCACATTTC
Organism: Hippocampus comes; assembly: GCF_001891065.2. Taxonomy (NCBI): domain Eukaryota; kingdom Metazoa; phylum Chordata; class Actinopteri; order Syngnathiformes; family Syngnathidae; genus Hippocampus; species Hippocampus comes. Next base: position 3,909,124 of record NW_017805625.1, on the reverse strand, counting down.
GATCACAAGATTCCTTCAGAAAAAAAATATATATTGACCTTTCTGGAAAGAGATGACTGCAAAGTCACAAACAACATTCACCCTTTACCTTTACTATGAATGACTTGACTCGTTTTTACCTCACTAAAAAAATAATTGAAAATCCAACATTTTAAAATGAAATATAATTGCAGCCCATTGAAAGAAAAGTTGTGATCTTATAAATACATTTTACGTAATTTACACCAGATAGTCGACGCCACTGTTACTCATTGTGGTTACTATAAAAGCACATTTTGACACGTCATAACGTTTTTTTTTTGGTCTACCGTGAAAGCTCACGTGATTCAACACATTTTTAATTGACTGTTGCTTCTGCAACGCTGTGACAGCATTCACCTGCCATTCAAATTCCAAATCGCAGCAAAACTAAAGGCTGAAATATTAATACAGTACGTGAGTAAGTAAAGATCCTGCTAAATGATGAGATGAGGCGTCACTGTCACCGACTGAAATTTGGAATGGCGCTTTGGACAGAAATGTATTTCATCGTGTGTGCGTGTCATCTTCCTGTCATCCCTGTCCTCGTCAGCTCAGTCCAAGTTAGCGTTGCTGTAAAGTCAAATGGTCATCTTCAGTCTTTGCCCTCATCAGCTCTTCTATTTAGATACGCAAGCCTTATCGTTCCCGTGGAGTCTGTCAGGTGTATTTAGCAGTTCCCAACCTCCTGTTTGACAGCTCACGGCAGGTTATGATTTGTAGTTGTGGCTTTAATTTCCAACATTTCACAAAATACACTCAATAATAATTATGGAGAACACAGCCGTATAAAGCAGGATCTGTTCAAGTGGAGGCCCTTTGGCAAAGTTCGCAAAAAAACACCTTTGCTTGAGGAGTCACTGTTGTGTTATATAACTGAACTGGATGATACTGAGGGGTGGTTCCTGATATTTAATAAGCATTTTCAGCTACCTGGCCCGATCAAAACATTAGAAATCAGTATGATGCAGAACAGTTTTACACAAATTTTGTATTGTATTCGCACCAACACAGCACCGGTATAATCATGAGAATTATCCCACGATCTCTGTCAGCAAGCAGTGTAACTTAATGTTCTTGCTGTGTGTATTTACGACCACTAGTCGGCAGTGTTTTTCTTCTGGCATCATCTGTAAAAGTTCCTGCTGAGTGAGAGGCTGCTGCCATGTACCGCGATGTTAGTCACACTCCATGTGTGAGTCATTACCAGAATCCATCCACCGCTCATAGCCTCCATTTCGTGTCATTTTCCATTCAAGTCTTCTGTCACAGACATCGTAGCCATTTCAACAAGTTAAAATGTAGCAATGGAGAATAAAAAAAACTCACATCCCACCATGATAATGACACAATGCAATGACTCACAATAAAAATATAGATTTCAATTTTGATTGGTCAATCAATAACGTCAAAAGAGTGGTGCATCTCCTCTCAGCGTGTCCGTCCAGTATCTCAGCTTCCTCTTTATCTCATGTTCTGCCCTGATCAATAGCCTTCCGTCTTGGAGCTAAAGTGCTTAGTGCAGTCAATGAGTGCATTTGCATAATTGCACTAAGGCTGAAAAAGACTGTGACTCAACCATCAATAGCAGGAGCGTACCACTTCCTGTGAGTCAGTCAAATCCCATCTGATATTGTCGTGGTCACCGTGCCGATGAGAAAAAACACTTATCCTTTGCTATGCCCGTGTGCTAGATCCGAAAAGTGAGATGCTCCCCATTTTTTAATGCCCAACTGATCGCATTCATTCCGCATACACACCGTATTAAGGTCTCATTTTGACAGCATTCCCAGCGTCTGCTTCTGAGTCTCGATCCTCAGCTCCATCTCTTCCAGGGTTTTCCTCAGCAGGAAGAGTTCCTTGGCCTGCCGGTCGTGCTCGGCCTGCAGCCGGCGGAAGTTCTCCTCGGTCAGCTCGATGGTGGTGAAATGCTCGGCGCCGGAGCGGTTGCCGCTCTCTTGCTGCAGCAAGTGGTTGAGATCGCGTTGCGTGCGCAGCTCGTCCTGGAGAGCCTGGATGGTCATCTGGAGATGCTGATGAGGTTCAGACAAAACACACATAGGCTCATGTGTTGGAAAAAGTACAAATGTTTGAAGGTAGTGGAACAGACAGGAGGGTGACACATACTTCTGAAATGTTGGGAAGAATGTATTTAAAGTGGCGCAACCGTGGGTGGACAAACAGGAGGAGGAGGTCTTACCTTCTTTACCAGCTAATACCGTCATCAAAGATGTCAACATAGAAAGATGCCTTACTTTGGAAAACATGTGACAGAGGATTAATCAGAATAGGGAGACTTGATGGAGTCCCAAAAGAATATGCGGGGCATCTATAGAAACCCATCAAACCAATATTCGTGTGCTGAGGTTTCTCTGTTTTATTGACCTGTATGAAATTAATTAAATGAATCTGTAAATTCAAAAGGCTGCTTCATAAAGATGCCTGGCAACCTAATATGACATAAAAATACTGCATCGTCCTTCAGAGGAAAATATTGAATCTACACCAGGCACAACATTCGGTACACTTGCACAACCTCGTTACATGCAGTACAAAACCTGAATCAGAAACGATACCATTAAGAAGTTTACAATGATATTGATTTTGATTGATACTGTCAGAGAGGTACTGATTCAACAATATGATTGTGGTGTCCTGATCCATATTTAGTCAGTTGTAAAGAGCAGAATCTGTATGTCCAAAAACCTTAACGAAAAAAATTCTGTGCCATCAGTTCGATTTACTAACACTAAAATTTTCCATCAACGAAAAGTTCAGTGTAGAATATTGAGTGTTTCACTCTGTTCTGTTCTCACTCAACAAAACAGAATGGACGGTTAAAGCATTTGCTTACTTGACTTTAATTGGCATAACACTGGAAGCACATGTACGGAACTCAGTCTCGTAAGATTGGGGGAACCACGTCACTTCCGGTTTCCTGACCCAAAGCTGTCCCCCTAGCAACAACTCAATCGAACAATGTTCGATTGAGTTAAAAAAAAAAATCACAAATTCAGCTTGCCGTGTTATAGTCCGTTAGCACCCTCTAGCGGTTGAATGTTCGTACAGCAGCTAAATAGGGGTTTTTAACTTCAAAGATCAATATTTTTCCTTTTTATGTTGGCATGTATCGACGCGCTCTGACGCAAAAACGGGCGCAACTTCATTTTAGTGCCCAGACTAGTCTAGTCTAGCACGTTTGGGACAACGATGCGCCTCACTTGGGCGTTGTGGTGCAGGGAGCTGCCGCGCCTCTGATGATAATTTGGTCACAGAAAAGTAGGCTGCGTTCCATGCGCGCGGTTAGTCTGCACTTTGAGCTAGACTTGCGCGGATATGAACTCCTCACATTCAAAGTGACTCAAATTGGAAGCGAAGACTGGAACCAACTGCTCCTGATTTGAAGTGAAAAAGGTTAACAACTGCTTAACTTCTGTGTGAGCACGTAGAATGTGCTAACAGACGTTTCTTAGCGGGACGTTGGATGACTGCTTGCTTCGGTAGCTTTGCCCTGGTGTCCTGAATTCGACAGAATATTGTTAACATTTTTGAAATAATACTATACACGGACATTTTTTGATGGTACAAAATAGTGTGAGAAATTTGGTAGTTAAAAAAATGTAAATAACGAATAATTCAAACTGATATCACAGATGTACCTCTTCAGTAATCAGGGGTTGTGAGTTGTGGTTTTGCACGAGGAAGACACATTTGGAGTGAAAGGATTAACAACAATACGTGTAATTTACCTATAGGAACATATTTTGGGGCAGCATGAGTGAAATGGTATTGGTGGCCATTCATGGGAATCTTTTGAATTTCTACTTGGTGTCACATAAGGAGAAGAGGTGGAAAGGGATTGCCAGGTTTCTGCAAATACACATCACACTGAAGGTGACTCTATGTTGTGCACGCCACATTTGGTGCAAACATAGGGACAAACCTTTGTTCTCCTGGCATCCAGCAGCTGCACAGCATGGGCAGAATGAACAGAAAAAAAAAATAAAATAAAACACAAATGTATGGTAAAACAGTCAGTGTCAGGTTATGACGTCACAGAGACGAATGGGCAACATGAACCTGACCAATTTTGGAAAAAAGAAGCCTCTTTACTGTTTGTCCAGCTGTTTATGTTACTCACATTTCGATCACAAGATTCCTTCAGAAAAAAAATATATATTGACCTTTCTGGAAAGAGATGACTGCAAAGTCACAAACAACATTCACCCTTTACCTTTACTATGAATGACTTGACTCGTTTTTACCTCACTAAAAAAATAATTGAAAATCCAACATTTTAAAATGAAATATAATTGCAGCCCATTGAAAGAAAAGTTGTGATCTTATAAATACATTTTACGTAATTTACACCAGATAGTCGACGCCACTGTTACTCATTGTGGTTACTATAAAAGCACATTTTGACACGTCATAACGTTTTTTTTTTGGTCTACCGTGAAAGCTCACGTGATTCAACACGACATTTTTAATTGGCTGTTGCTTCTGCAACGCTGTGACAGCATTCACCTGCCATTCAAATTCCAAATCGCAGCAAAACTAAAGGCTGAAATATTAATACAGTACGTGAGTAAGTAAAGATCCTGCTAAATGATGAGATGAGGCGTCACTGTCACCGACTGAAATTTGGAATGGCGCTTTGGACAGAAATGTATTTCATCGTGTGTGCGTGTCATCTTCCTGTCATCCCTGTCCTCGTCAGCTCAGTCCAAGTTAGCGTTGCTGTAAAGTCAAATGGTCATCTTCAGTCTTTGCCCTCATCAGCTCTTCTATTTAGATACGCAAGCCTTATCGTTCCCGTGGAGTCTGTCAGGTGTATTTAGCAGTTCCCAACCTCCTGTTTGACAGCTCACGGCAGGTTATGATTTGTAGTTGTGGCTTTAATTTCCAACATTTCACAAAATACACTCAATAATAATTATGGAGAACACAGCCGTATAAAGCAGGATCTGTTCAAGTGGAGGCCCTTTGGCAAAGTTCGCAAAAAAACACCTTTGCTTGAGGAGTCACTGTTGTGTTATATAACTGAACTGGATGATACTGAGGGGTGGTTCCTGATATTTAATAAGCATTTTCAGCTACCTGGCCCGATCAAAACATTAGAAATCAGTATGATGCAGAACAGTTTTACACAAATTTTGTATTGTATTCGCACCAACACAGCACCGGTATAATCATGAGAATTATCCCACGATCTCTGTCAGCAAGCAGTGTAACTTAATGTTCTTGCTGTGTGTATTTACGACCACTAGTCGGCAGTGTTTTTCTTCTGGCATCATCTGTAAAAGTTCCTGCTGAGTGAGAGGCTGCTGCCATGTACCGCGATGTTAGTCACACTCCATGTGTGAGTCATTACCAGAATCCATCCACCGCTCATAGCCTCCATTTCGTGTCATTTTCCATTCAAGTCTTCTGTCACAGACATCGTAGCCATTTCAACAAGTTAAAATGTAGCAATGGAGAATAAAAAAAACTCACATCCCACCATGATAATGACACAATGCAATGACTCACAATAAAAATATAGATTTCAATTTTGATTGGTCAATCAATAACGTCAAAAGAGTGGTGCATCTCCTCTCAGCGTGTCCGTCCAGTATCTCAGCTTCCTCTTTATCTCATGTTCTGCCCTGATCAATAGCCTTCCGTCTTGGAGCTAAAGTGCTTAGTGCAGTCAATGAGTGCATTTGCATAATTGCACTAAGGCTGAAAAAGACTGTGACTCAACCATCAATAGCAGGAGCGTACCACTTCCTGTGAGTCAGTCAAATCCCATCTGATATTGTCGTGGTCACCGTGCCGATGAGAAAAAACACTTATCCTTTGCTATGCCCGTGTGCTAGATCCGAAAAGTGAGATGCTCCCCATTTTTTAATGCCCAACTGATCGCATTCATTCCGCATACACACCGTATTAAGGTCTCATTTTGACAGCATTTAAATTTCTATATAAAAATAAAGAAACATTTTGTGTTGTGATGTACAGTATGTAGCTCAGCCTCCATTTTGGGGCTTGTGCTGAAAAGGGCCCGGGCGTGTTGAGCGTCACTGCCGGTCGTGACTCAGTCAGACATAACTGGCTCCAGCTCGTATCTTTGCCGCCAGCAGGTTCTGTCCAGCTTCGGCAGCTCTGGAAATTGTGCTGAAGTCAAACAGTCGTATGTTGTTGGAACCGCCTCGACGACTCTCACACAATAGTGCTGTTTGGACGTGGTAAACACAGGCCCTTATTCCCTCACCTTATTAAGCAGATGAATGATGCGCATTATTTGCTAAAGCTTACAGAGCCCTCGAGGCACCTGCTCTGAGAGTTGCTATAATGCAAACTATACTGAGAGATATCAAGCGCCGCTTGCTTTCTTGACTTCATCACCTTCTCCGGAGGAATCATTTTGACGTAGCAAATCAGCAAACTGGAATATGTTAGTCACTAAATTAATTCGGGTTCTGTTTTATGAAATTGCGCCTTGACATACCGGTAGTTCTATTCTATAATCTTGTATAACTTAAAACTGCATGTATGGGAAAAATAAAAGCATGGGGGATGTCTACAATTTCTGTTATGTTGTGAGTTTCTCATAGAGGAGAAGATGTGAAATTCACTCACATGAAAGAAAAAATGAAAATCGTTCACTCATGTTCTAACAGGCAGTTAGCGGGAACTGAACTCAAGCTACTTGCACGGAAGTCAAGCGAATGAGCCACCACACCATAGGTGAACATAAAACATATATAATTCTTAATTATTGTCTAATCCTACAGTATATGGGCATTAAGGCATGAGCAAAACAATGAATTCAAAGGTGGCCCAAGGCTCTTCCACAATAGTCTTGGCCGTTTAACTACACAGTCGTTCTTCAGACAATGTCTGGCCCAGCGTGCACATTTTAGGAACCCAGAAATCAAGATAGAAAAGAGCAATTATGGCACGCCGCCACATCTGCCTGTGAACATAATTGAGTGCAGCGCTCGAGATAACGCCGAGTGCAAGAAATGGTCTACATCCAGCAAAAGAAGTCCAAAATGTGCATCTTTTTGTATTTTACTCTCTGAAATATATGCAACTAGGTTTAACACGTGTAAAAGGATCCAAAACCAAGTGCTGAATAGTGCTGAACAATGACATACATAGAATGAATGAATCCCAGCCCCCGTGGCTCTTCAGGTGCAACCATCAAAGTGTGACCGAGAACGAAAGCTCCACACTAACACGCCGTCTCTTTAAACTCGAGGGAAGCCACAGATGCAGAAGCAACAGACGTTTCGGTTTGAAATTGAATGGGAGGTCCACACAATCTGGCTTTAACAATAAAAGAAAGAGTTGTGCTGCTTTGGCTGATCGTAACATGGAAGAGAACAATAAAGATAACACCTTTTACTTGGCTTGAAAATGGAGCTGCATCGTGCCAGAGTCTGGATACACTCGAGTATCCCAACAAGCAAAATACCAACCGAGCGCATACGCCACTACACTTCTTCTGGCTAAGTTTTTTTTTTTTATTAGCAATTTGCATAATGAGATGAAGATGACAAGCTACGAAATGAGCATGACTCAAGGCGGAGTGGAAATTGGAACCTAGATTATGTTCAGTCTGGAATGACTTTACTTATTTTAGAAACGAGTATACGAGGCTATCACCAAATAAAAGACATCTGCGCTTTGGGGGATTTTATGCATTTAGTAAAAGATCAACTTTTTTTGCAACGGAGGCGGACAGATGATCAGAGGAATTAAAAGGCGGGAAGCTTTTTTTTTTGTGTCGTCTGTCTCTGAGCGAGGTGCCCACTCTTGTCACAAGTTGATTTAACTGGGTCATGTCGACACCCCCGCACTCAGGATAGCCAACGAAGGACCCCACGCAGACTTTGATGAATATTCTCGTGTCAAAATGTGGTGAATGCTCTTCAGTAAACACCTGGCATACGTGGTTCAGCACAACATTTCTGCCCCTGTTTTATGATCTGGTGCATTCTTAATTGAACGCGGGTTTAGACAAGCAAGTCCGACTTTAGAGTTGTCCGCCTTTAGAGTAGTCCCACATTGTGCAGCAACATGAAGGGCAGCACTAAAGTCTGCTGGAAGAGATGCCGCGTAATTAACAGAAAGCAGATGATGCCCCATCGGTGTAACACAGTGGGTCACCATATTTGGCTGTTTAATATTTGTTGTTCCTCCAGAGCAGAGAGACCATGTTTGTGAGGATTGATGGATGCTGTTTGTGTCGAAGGAGTTGCTCGAAGGCTTGTGATTACTGCCGCAGACTTTCATTAGATGCAATTATGTGGAAGTTATATTGAATGATTCTCTTTTATTTTATGAGTCACTGAACCCCAACTGCAGAGACAAACAAGCAAGCACTCCCTGCCTCTTATTTTGGGCAAATTTAAGTGGGAGAGTGAGAACAGGCACGGAGGAATGTTGTGGTGCCTTCAGTTATGAGCGACCAGATTTAGCAATTTTTTTTTTTTTTTTTTTAGATACGGGCCATCATTTTACAGGCTTTTTTTAATTTTTGCTTTTACTTGTGAGTAAAAATTGGAGATAAGAGTGCTTCAAAAAAGATGCATCAAAATGTTTGATTAATACCCCTCCCAGTCGAAGTTTGCTGACATAAAACCAAGAGAATCACATATTGTGTATTTAAAAATACAATATTACTTTGCCTTAAACTCCGGTAGTTTAATGCTCACACAATGCCATACACGGGTTAACGAAGAGCATCCATGTGGCTTTATTATAAAAAGTGATATCTGAACACGACTGGCGCAGCAACACACGTAGACAGAAAACAGAACAATGCTCACTGCCACAAGCATATATACTTTATCGTCTATGAAAAACACTTAATATTACAGCAGCGTACTGAATCAATACAAGTAGTTGTGGAACTGTTATCTATTTGTGTATGGATGATTGCGCCATGTTGGCCTAGTTCGCACGCACCAGAAGGAGCTGCAATGAATGAATCTTTAATCATGCATCAACTATTTAGTTATGCTTTTATAAAGTACAGTACGAAAGAGTGTTATTTCCCTTATTATGAAAAAAAAACTATGAAAGTCCTCACTGATATTTGGGGGATGAAAAATGAAACTAATATGCGAAACTTTATACTCCCGATTTTGACCTATTGTGGACGGGTCTCGAATGTTCCCTTGCGATGAGGGCAACTGTACTACAAAGAGACATTTCTTGTATGAAGGTTTGATTATTATTATTTTTTTTTAATCCCAAAATACCACAAATATGGGCGGTGCATACCGTGCAGCTATGTTCAAATGAACGTGTCGAATATTCACGCATTAAAGTGCAGTAACTCTTTCCAGAAAGGCCTCCGAAACATAAAAGTGGTCTACCACGTAAAAGAGGGTGAGAAAAATACCGCACGGCAAAAGTTGATGGACAAGAGGCCATCACAGAGCTCTCCCTGTAGGAAATGGCAGAAAGCGTGCACATGGGTCTCACCTGGTTCTCCTCATGAGTGACTCTCATCTGCTCCTTCAGGATAGACGTGCGCGCCGCCTCCTCCTTCCTCATGATGCGCTCCTTCTTCAGTTCGGGGCTCCAGAAGCTCTTGATGCTGTTAGTGGACGAGCCCAGCTTGCTGTCCTTCAGGTCCAGCTCCCTGCGCAGCATCTCGTTCTCCCTCTGCATATCCCTGAACTGGGCCTGCATCTCCAGCAGTTCCCCCCCACTGCTCCGCACCGCCTGCCTGAGCAGGGCGGAGGGCACCCCCTGATGGTGGTGGTGGTGGGCGTGCAGCATGGAGATGGAGCCCAGGTCACTGTAAGACAGAAGGTCAGCATGGGGCAGTCCCACCGAAGCGATGTTGGGACTACTGCCCATGGCTGTGACGCGGCCCCCGTACATGGCCCGGTTGGTGGCCCGACCCAGAGTGGTGGTGCCTTTGGGGTACGTGGCCGTGGAGCCCACGCCCTCGTGGTCGCTCAGGTACATGGGGCCTGAAGTGGCGTAGGCAGCGTTGAGAGACTGGATGTTCTCCATGGAGAGCGTCTTGCCCCCCGCGCCGCTCCCGCCCCCGCTGTTGGCCCTCCGATGGCCCAGTCTGGGGGACCGAGGCAGGCGCGGGGAGCGTGCGGGGCTGCTCTCTAAGTGACCTACAGCTCTGGCACTGCCGTACATGTCCCGTGAGTCGGCCGCACGGCCACCAGGGGGGTCCTTAACGGGGGCGCGCTGCGATGATACTGCACAGGTTCGCTGAACCGCACATGGGTGACTTGATTTATGGTCTTGGGGAGGTGGAGCTGGTCAAAGTTGGAAGGAGCAACGGGGAGGCGCCTGGAGGAGGACAAACACTTTGGATTTGTCAGGTGAATGACACACAAATTTAAAATGACAACCTCAAAGAATAACTAAATGTTCTTTCGGAGGTTTGACTGCGTTAAAACCCTCCAGGCTACCCTGACAGCATTCGGCAGCTCCCTCAGCCAGAGACTGATACACCCGCGCTGCAAGACGGAGAGGTACCGCCGCTCGTTCCTGCCGACTGCTGTCAGGCTATTGAATAGACACACCTGAAAACCTGGACCTGGACCTATTTATTTGTTGACGTTTTAATTTGCCTTAATAAGGAATGCTGCTTAGCCTGTAAGCTCTCTGGACTTTTTGTTAGTATTTTGAAACATGGATGTCGATTTTATAATAGTGGAAAAAACATAAACATGTTGCAAAGCTGAAAATCTGGTGCAAAACACGTGCTTAAAGGCATTTGAACAAATGTTGGGAGTTTGCATATGTCAAACTTTTGATGATTTCCACGTAAGCAAATATCGGAATCCTTGACTACTAATAATCGGCATTGGTCCTGGGGAAAAAAAAACATATCTATCACTAAAGCTTCACCTTGTGATCGATACTGGACCATCTGTGAGAAACTCGAGCATCCGACAGAGCTACGGTACTTTCTCTCCGGCGGCACTTGCTATTCCGACCAGTTGCCATGGTGATGACGTCTGGGCTACCAGAGATTAAGCACCTCAGTCGCTGGCCGTCATTTACCAAAGGTGACAGAGGAGAAAAGACGTGTCGTTGAAAGAGTATTCATTTAAGATTGTCCATGCGTTGTTGTTGGATTTTTGGTGGATTGATCAGATAGCATCAGGTCTCCATTGTTGAAGACATTCGCAAGGTCATTTCTGAGAAGAAAAGGTCAGAGAGGACACTACTCTTCTCTCCAAAAGTGAGTTAGCACGTTGAAGTTGAAAAGTCCAAAAATCATCTGTCAAAAAAAATAAACAAAAAATTCTTCTTCTGTGCGTTCGCCGGAGACCCGCTGAGACGCCACGGTAAATTAAATTCCAATTTAACACAGTGGAGCCTGTACAACAAGCTGCTCTTATCTTCACTGGTCAGCTTTCAACAGCTCGAGACAAATTGGCAGTGCGGGCAAAACCGTCCCCACCTTGAATGAACTACAAATGCTTTGCCAGAAAAAAGTGAGGCTCATAATGTGCGTCGTCTTTAAGTGTCATTGAAATAAATTGTTTAACAGGCCAATGAATGTCACTCCATTGTCTGCTCCCTAAATGTCCTTGCTCCACTGTGGGGAAAATGAAATTTTATCAATGAAATGGTATTGTTGCATCGTTCTTTGCGAGTGTTTCTTTCTGAATGTTCCGAATTCCAATTTCAGTGCTGCCCAGAGATGTAGCGCACATTTCCACAGGTGATGTGTTCACCTTCAGATCATTAATTGGCCGAAAATCAAAAGTAATTTAGCAGTGCACTCCAATGTGCCTCATTCACTTCAAGACACAAATAATTGGTCACCAAATTCTAGAAGAATCAATCATTTATTTTGCCCAACCCATCAGGAAAACGTACATGATATTGCTTGAAAGGAAATAAGTGGACTATCCTCACTCTTTTTTTGGATTTTTTAATTTTTTTTTTTTTAACTGAATTATTTTTGTGGAGTTGCCTGGCTTTGCAATTAAATGATGCCACGCCCCCTCAAATACAAAAAAAAATAAAATTCTAATTCGCTTCTGAATTATATACGAACCTAAAATACACTAAAGAAAAAAAAATGCTTCAACCTCATACTAGAAATTTAAAAAATAATTTACTCAATTCACAAAAAAAAAAAGACATTTTTGCTTTTCCTTTGGAATTATCTAAACACACCATTAAGGCCCTGTATCCCTCCCAAAAAATAAAAATCCGCCTTTATGGAAAAAAATATAAAAAAGTTATATATAAAGTTATATATAAAAATATATAAAGCTTGTATAGTAATTATAATCCAAAATAATTGTAAAGTATTGATAATTTGTACTGTGTGTATAATGTTTTTGGCTCCTCATGTAGCTAGAGTAATTCAACTATGTATATATATATATATAATTTTTATTTTTATTTTTTTTGTAAAGTCAGTTTTTTTATAAAAACAGCTGTGACATTTTATTGTGTTGGAGGGCTTCATAAAGTGTCCTGGCAGGTGCATGCAGGCTTTTTCCAATGCAGATTTGGAGTGTTCTGACTTTTTGCTTCTATTTTGAGCCACACGCCAACATTATACAGTACATACCAGCATTGCACAGGCATAACGAACATCATATGATTCAAGTTTCTCTTGAAAAGGAGATTTTTCATCTCAGTGGCATCATCCTCGTGGTTGAATAAAATAACGATTCAGTGAGAGATCAGAACACCTCTCGAAGAGTCAAGTGAGGGCCACAGGACGAATCATCACTGGCAATTTATTGAGCATTGGAGTGGAGAGGACACAGATGACATGCCACAAAGATTTCGCCGGTGAATGTCTGGGACTTTTTGGGGAAAGGTGGGCCCCATCCATTGTGTTCGGATGAAACAGGGAGGAGGGAGGGGAGACAAGTGGTCGAAAGGAGACGATGGCGCTCTCCTTTTGAGGTCAGAGCCTCAGAGTCTCAGGCAGACAAAGAAGGACATTTTTCTAAAAATAGCCCTCAATATGGGTTGATAAGAGTCATTTCACCCGAGAAGCAGCACCAATCCCTTGGAGTGTGCTGCAAAATGCAGCCTCCTCATCATGTATTCTACTACTGAGCCTCAACGCCCCAAATGTATCCCATTCAGAGAGGATGATTGTCATTCTTTCAATATCGGGGTCAAAGGGACTGAATTGGACATTTACAAATGTCTTCATGTTAAAAATCCCGCACTGAAGCGTTGACTATTGAAACACTGATTCTAATATTTGAATTATATGTGATGCTGCATAAGGAGCACAGACCTACTGACAGCTCATTGGGCCTCCATGTTTGATGGCCCCGGCGTGGTGCGCCTCGAGCCCCTGAACGCACCACTGTGACACCAGAGAGGTGCCAAATAAAAGCCTTATTTTATTCGCCGCTGCATTGTTTTGCAGACGGCGTTAGGACGCAAATCGTCCGCTGTCTAGTGATCAATGACCGGCCGGGAACGAGTAAGGGTCCCTTTAAGCGGCTCGCAAACGCAATCGACGGGATGGAAAAAGAGAACACTTCACGGACCGTGCGAGCGATTTCGAGATAAACGGGTTGCGATTAACGTGCAGAAAGACACTCACCTCCCCCGATGTCAATTCCTCTCTTGTGCTGCTTGACGAACGGAATCACGTCGCCTCCATTCAGCCGAGCAGCCTCCCTCAGCATCCTGCGCTGTCATTGGTTCTCCTCTGCACGCCAGCATCATCATCGTCACTACCGCAAGTGGCAGCTGCATGCGCGAGGAGGGAGGTGTGTGAGAGTGTGTATGTGTGTGTTTACGTACTCCCACATCTTCTGGGGTCTTGGTTCAAATAAGAACACTTTAGTATTATGGCACGGCACTATTTCTCGAAAAGCGAAAAAAAAACTGTATATTCGCCCTGAATTTGGTCTCACAGGCACAACTTGTTCTCATGATGTGCAGTCTACTATGCACCGCCCCCAACATGCCGTTTAAAGATGGCTCATGTCATACTACTAAGGCATGGATGCTGCTAATCCCATTGAAGGAGGGGGGGATTTTCAAGGATACTCCGCTTGAAAGACGAAACTAAATGTAATGGAGTAAACTGGTCACTCATTTCTTGCTCCACTGCCATCCAACCATGCATGGTCCTCAAACATCTGTTCCGGTTTATATGCCTCATGGCTTAAGTACAAAAAGAATATGGACATGTCTTCGGGGGCAGGGGATTAAACCTGTGTCCACACAATAATAGATTGTTGCCATGCAATGCACACAAAGCACAAATTCATAACATTATCAACATCAGATCCGGACATATGAGTTAGGAAATGGAGTGCATTGTCCCTTCATGGCCATACACAATTTTTTATTTTTCATACGCACATATATCTGCATGTGTTATCCTTTGTTACCTCCACTGGGGACTCAACACTTTTCTTCCTTTATTTCTGGTGAGGCATTTGTTGATTCTATTGGACACACCTGCCAAAACAGTACACTGGAAAACAGCATTAACAGGATTAGAAGCCACAATTGCACAAATTACAAATATAAATTTGAGCATGTCCTTCACAAGTGTTAACTAAACGGTCCCCATGGCTCCCTGCTTCTCTCCTTCCAAATTACACAGACTTTGTCCCACGTTGCATCCTAAACGCTGATGCTAAGTGTGCTTGACAGGGCCCAAAGGAGAAGCATCAGCAATTCTGAGTCGTGAGCTGCAAACACACGTATGCACACGCACACAGGCAGTGCATCTCGTGCACACTTTGTGTTATACTTGGTTAAATTCATGCTCAACGTAAGTGGCACCGAGGCAGCGCACCCATCTTATCACTACGCGGGACATCAGGGGGCAAAGGTCACACAGAATACAGTATTAGCCTCTTTACCTTCTCACCGTGTGTTTCTGTGAAAGCTATCAAGCCTCCTGGTTACTGAAAGGTGCCTGGAATGGTAAACTCGACGGTTCTTTGGATGCTAACAAATGGACGGGTGCGACACGATACGAAAGTTGTTGATCAAATGTTTTATTGAAGGAAAATATGGAAATTTACAACCTTGCCTCACCGGGATTAGCTCCAGTGACTGGGAAGAGCATATTAGCGGTGCAGAAAAGAAATAGATGGAATTACATTTTTGCCTTATTACAAATCCCTGTTGATGTTACTACTTAATCATTCAAGGAGACGTTCTAAAAAATTTAAAAAAAAACTGTGATTAAGATATGTGATTGGTTATAACGTCGACATGACTCACGACAACAGCCAGTAGATCTTTTGCCCAGCAGTCCGATGGTTCTGGGAAATGACGTGTGCTGTGATCACTGATGCTCTCTGCTGGCCTCCAGTGGTGATGTGACTCAACATTCAATTAATTGAAATGGCTCCCGATTAAACTGAAATATTCCGGGAGGTATTTCAACGAGATCCCAATAAAGGCTTAATTCAAAAAAAAAAAAAACGTTACCAGAATCAGGTTCTAAATTGTCAGGTTCAAAATGAGTTATTGCACAGTCGGCCGTACATTTAAAGGACTTATCGAAACCTAGTGACAAAAAAAGACAAGGAGCCGCTTCTCTGCACGGGGATTTTTTTTCAACTCTCCCTTTTAATCCGCACCACTCCCGGCCTGAAAAAAATGCAAAACGGATCGGGGAGTGCATTGTCCCTTCATGGCCATACACAATTTTTTATTTTTCATACGCACATATATCTGCATGTGTTATCCTTTGTTACCTCCACTGGGGACTCAACACTTTTCTTCCTTTATTTCTGGTGAGGCATTTGTTGATTCTATTGGACACACCTGCCAAAACAGTACACTGGAAAACAGCATTAACAGGATTAGAAGCCACAATTGCACAAATTACAAATATAAATTTGAGCATGTCCTTCACAAGTGTTAACTAAACGGTCCCCATGGCTCCCTGCTTCTCTCCTTCCAAATTACACAGACTTTGTCCCACGTTGCATCCTAAACGCTGATGCTAAGTGTCCAAAACAGTACACTGGAAAACAGCATTAACAGGATTAGAAGCCACAATTGCACAAATTACAAATATAAATTTGAGCATGTCCTTCACAAGTGTTAACTAAACGGTCCCCATGGCTCCCTGCTTCTCTCCTTCCAAATTACACAGACTTTGTCCCACGTTGCATCCTAAACGCTGATGCTAAGTGTGCTTGACAGGGCCCAAAGGAGAAGCATCAGCAATTCTGAGTCGTGAGCTGCAAACACACGTATGCACACGCACACAGGCAGTGCATCTCGTGCACACTTTGTGTTATACTTGGTTAAATTCATGCTCAACGTAAGTGGCACCGAGGCAGCGCACCCATCTTATCACTACGCGGGACATCAGGGGGCAAAGGTCACACAGAATACAGTATTAGCCTCTTTACCTTCTCACCGTGTGTTTCTGTGAAAGCTATCAAGCCTCCTGGTTACTGAAAGGTGCCTGGAATGGTAAACTCGACGGTTCTTTGGATGCTAACAAATGGACGGGTGCGACACGATACGAAAGTTGTTGATCAAATGTTTTATTGAAGGAAAATATGGAAATTTACAACCTTGCCTCACCGGGATTAGCTCCAGTGACTGGGAAGAGCATATTAGCGGTGCAGAAAAGAAATAGATGGAATTACATTTTTGCCTTATTACAAATCCCTGTTGATGTTACTACTTAATCATTCAAGGAGACGTTCTAAAAAATTTAAAAAAAAACTGTGATTAAGATATGTGATTGGTTATAACGTCGACATGACTCACGACAACAGCCAGTAGATCTTTTGCCCAGCAGTCCGATGGTTCTGGGAAATGACGTGTGCTGTGATCACTGATGCTCTCTGCTGGCCTCCAGTGGTGATGTGACTCAACATTCAATTAATTGAAATGGCTCCCGATTAAACTGAAATATTCCGGGAGGTATTTCAACGAGATCCCAATAAAGGCTTAATTCAAAAAAAAAAAAAACGTTACCAGAATCAGGTTCTAAATTGTCAGGTTCAAAATGAGTTATTGCACAGTCGGCCGTACATTTAAAGGACTTATCGAAACCTAGTGACAAAAAAAGACAAGGAGCCGCTTCTCTCTTATAATTGATGTCACACTTCCCATCACTCGTGGATGAGTCACACTGCCTGTGAGGTCATGGCTGGTGGAAATGATGGGTTAATAGTGTGGGGCGGGGGTTGCACTCACGCCGTGGTTTTCGGGAAACGAATGACTGCAGATTGATGGTGGTTACAGTTTATGAGTTGACAGTTTGTCCTTATTAGAAGGACGTTCAGGCCAAGTGAGAGGGGCCCTTCAGACAAGCACCCAGAAGACAAGAGAGAGCTGAAGGGCAAAAGGCGACGTGGACAGTCATTAGCCATTTTAAATGGGTTTTTTTGAAGTCTGCTGCTGCACCCGTAAATCCATCTCTGATGGCTCGTATCAATTAATAGGAACATTATAGAGGTGTTTTGAACTGTGCAATCCTAAACCATCTTTATTCCATTCCAACGTTTATATTAATGGTAAATCTTGCCTCCTTTGAAGACACTTTTACATGCGAGCTATCAGTGGTCAACACAAAGAGGTTTCAGGCTTTTCAAGCTATACCAGGCGACCCGTTAAATCTCAGTGGCCTTCTATTAGCAGCAGACTACAGTGGGGCCATTGAAGAAAAATGACTCAGCATCAGTCGATTTTTCTTTACCATTAAACTTAAGGTCAAGACACTTTTACCTTTGTGGATTTTCCACTCTATTGACTGCATACAAATTGATATGACCGCCTCTGTGTGTTCCAGTAAGTACCCGTCGAAATCTAATTTTAAGTTATTAACCCTTTCGTGCACCCTATAACCTGATAACATGGTAAGATGTCCACTACATTGACCGTTGTCCCTGAAAGGGTTAATAATGATGTACTGTACATTGTCTTTCATCAGACACGGGACCACACATATTCAAGACTTAACAGCCTCTTCCACGTTCTTCTTTCTTTTGCTGCATAATGCGCATGCACTCACAGGCGACAATGAGGCGCTCTAGAGCAGCCACACCAGTAGACTATCCTAGGGCAAGATGCATTTTCAGAGTGTAGGCGTAGCGAGCGAGCTAACTGCATGTTAGCTCACGCCTGAGCTGAAGTGTGCCACTTGGCACAGATTTAGCAACCACCCCCCGCAAAAATTGCAGGGAAACTGAAATGGTGAGACACAGATTAACATTGCACTGTGTCCCCACAAGTCAGTACTGCATAGTTCTCAGTCTTGACACATTTTCAGCAATCATCTTAAAGCGTGTATGATGGGTTTTTCGAAACAAATCTCTGAATTCAATTTACAGGGTCTTTCAGCAGGTGTTCAAAATGAAAATGCCTTATTTGGTACATCGAGGGCTACAATTTGACTCTGCAACAGATTGTTTCCGCTTAGTGTTTCATGTCGAATATTTCCTTGAACGACAAACAGAAGTGACGGTCAATTAGCATTCCGGGGGTTGGGTCGGATGTACCACAGTAAATACGCTAATAATGACATGGTAAAAATCACAATGTCAATCATTGTCAGTGGTTCAAATGCTGAATTTCAAGTAAGGGGAAAGGAAATATGATGGTGATGTGAGCCTTAAATGGAAGCGACTGCTCGTCGGTGAGGAGCAGGTGCGGACCACAGAGGTGCATTGATATTTAAAGGGCAGCGGGGAGACAGACTTAGTGGCTCTCAGCACGCTGGCAGATAGATGATCGGACCAACAGAGGTGACATCAGAATTATTAATCCTTTTTTTTTTCAGTAGCAGCAGGCATAAATTCCTTCTAGGTACGACCTCCACCACTTAAAAACAAAAAAAAAAACAAACTTGAGCCAAAGTGCTAGTGACATTTTCCGTCCTGAGGCCCATTTGTACCCCTGAGACACCTTTGGACTGCAAAATGTCAGCTTGAGCCTGAGGCACAACAGGACCGACGCGAGCGACTCGGTGATAAGTGGGAGTGAAACCAGATGAGGGCAGCCTACATCTGCAGACTCTTTAAACGGAGCAGAAAAGAGGTGCACGGTGGTTTGTGTTCTCATGGGAACCAGGAAGGAAATTTTACTTTGACAGGAGCACTCGTTCACTTTTTGGGGGGAAAAAAATCTCACAGCGGCACTTGTGAACAATCGCAGGAGAACACGATTGTCCAACATTATCCAATTTTACTTGAGTAAGCATGTACAACTTACTATTGTGTTTTAAAATGCAGCTAATACTATGACAATGTTACTAGAAAACTTTTTTTTCCTCTCTTGACACTGTCCCAGACAGTTTGATATTTCTTTTATTTTTTAACTGAGCACCTGGAAACCTTCGCCAAGGGAATAAGGTGACACGGAGACTAATGTACAAGACAACATGACATTTCTTTAATTTGTATTCTTTTTCTCTGTTTGGAAATTGCAGGGTCAATATTTTCATTGAATCACATTACTGGACATGATGCACCAAAATGTACTTATCAATTTTATCAGTTTACAGGAATACACTGAATAGAGCACAAGGTTTCACAATGGATACACGACTGACGTTTTCCCCATTGTACTTACAACAGTGAATGACATTTTCCAGATGTTTTCTTTTCTTTTTTTTTTGTTTTGTTTTTTTAATTCCCTGCTTCTTCCACCAAAAATATGATCACATTCTAGATCATAACCACTGAAACCTCCTGACTGTGGGACACTGAAGGCAACTTGTTGCCACGGAGGTTCTAAAATACACTAAGGATAGAATCTCGACATAGACGGTATTGTTCCATTTTTGTTCCACTGTTGTAGACAGTCAGTACAAGTTAGCCACATAGACTATGCATAAGCAATTATCATAATCATCTTCCTTGTTACTTTTCATAAATGTTATTATTATTATTTTTTTTATACACAAAAGTTGGCAGCAAATACGGCATGGGGATGCACATGACAGCCGTACTCGGAACAAAAGCTGTACAGTCCATTGAATGTGTATTTACAGTTAGAAATGAGGATGGCTGCGCTAAAAGCTGTTGAGTCGTACGTGCCTCACATCGAGCAGATCTCGGAGGCACTGTGACATAACTTCCACGTGTCCGCTAGCCTTCGAGCAGCGGCCGCTACCAGCCAGGCTTGTGCTTTCAACATAAAAAAAGACACGCCCTGATTTGTGAGTGACTGGCTGAACTTTTTCCTCATCATCTGCTCATCGGCCTGTTCGGTGAAATCATGCCGGGTTGTAGTCATTCGGGGATAACCAAGCATTTAAGCGTATAAGATCTAATCATGCACCGTTCCCGCTATGAAGGCTTGGCTGCTGAGTGATTTTTAATCAAAGGTGAACTCTTTATCGAAAAGAAGCATTCCATTCAACCCCCCGCAGGGTTACAGTAACACCCAAATATGTACACAATGATATTGACACAAATGAAGTGCTGACCATGTGTTTTGTCGGAGGTTCACAGCAGCACAAACGGTCACCGCAAGCCTGGGTGTCAGGCAAAACGCTCAAGGAACTAACAAACAGCCAAGGAAGCAGCCAAGCAAACCCATGCTACAAAGCGACATGATGGCGGAACATTCGAAAACAGACGGCAGACACAGTTTTACCCTTTGGCAACAAGTCCCCGTGGAGGGCGGTGACAGCTTAAGAAACATGCGACGGAGAAATCAAAACAACTCTAGTTCAATCGTCCGATTGATTAAACAGTAAAAACATAACGAAGATCTTCAACCGCTTTAACTCGGTAATCGTGGTGTCGTTTTGCTGCGATGAACGTCACTACCGGGTTCAAAATGAGTCTTTGCATAGAACATTTGAATTGCTCATCTAACACTTGGTGTGTGCGCGGGCGGGTAGTAAAGGCAGTGGGCCCAGCTTGTTCAAGAGGTCGTCGATGACTTTGATAACAATAGAGCGGAAAGGAACTCTGGGATGGCAAATCTGTGCGTCTGTATGTGTTCCTACCACTCTGCATGCGCTTATGCATCTGCACCTAACACGCATGCACATCTGGACATCGGGTACGATGGTTGTAAACCGTTCGACAAACTGTACAAAACAAGGAGCGTTGGATAATTCCCCATCGCTAACGTACACAACATTGATACCATTGTGCTATATACCGTTATCTGCATGCTATTGCTTCTTCTTCTTTTTTTTTCTTTTTTTTTTTTTTTAAGTCACCGAGCGAATTATTGGCTGCGAGAAAACAGACAGTTGACAAAATAAAACGCTTCAAATATAAAGTTGTACCAAATAAAATAAGGTAAAAATGTTGTTCCATAAATAGACAAATGATAGATTTACATCATGACATCTTGAAAGATTATATACATACAGTAGTATACAGCTGCGTAAAAATAAATGTGTCATGATATGGACATTTGAAAAGAAAAAAAAAGAGGTATATAAGTTAAAAAAAAAAGTTCTGAATAAGGCCCGTCCAAATCAGTGAATATGAGGCAAATTGAAAAGGAACAAAATGATGAAACATGAACGCTCCGCGCAGACAATAACAATGGCTTTGTGATGGCAAGATATAGAGCCACTGCCACACTTTCATTTGGTCCTCTCGTCTGTGTGATTCTCACACTTATGGGCACACTGGCAGTAATTTCTTTCCCTAATAAAACATACAGGAAAATTTACATCTCATGACTAGTGGCTGTTGGAAAACTACAGATATGGATTTGTTTTTCTTTTTTTTTTTTTCTTCATATATTTGTGCGTGCATGTATACATTTACGCAATGCATTCTGTATAGAGACACTGAAAAAAAAAATCGGGAGAAGTAAGAACACATTCAAAGACCGGGTTACGTTCCCATACTGGAATGTAGAGATCGGATAAACCGAGCACTCGGGTTTGTTAGTGGAGTCGTCTGTGAGCGATATGATTCTTTGGTACCAGAAAAACCTATGATGTGCTTGAAGAATCAGCATCGATGTGGAATCAAATATCCTTGCCGGACGTGTAATCCTCAGACATGAAGAGTATCCAGTAGAGGGCGCACTGAGGCTTTCCTCCATCAGTGGGCCTTGAACTTTTTTTTTTTCCATCCACCAAGGCTTTCTATCGAGGAGAAGAAGAAGCAGAATACGAGTCCTCCTTTCCCATCTCTCCTCTGCCTCATGCTCATTACTGTCCTCCTGGAATGAAGACAAATATATGGTGAAGATGAGTGCGTCCTCACTGGATTAAATTGACCACATGAAGATGACAAACCAAATGCGGGGCTTATGTAAAGGCTACCCTCAGGGGGCCGGTGCTTTTAGATCCCCTGACATGGACCGAATCAATGCGAATGAAACCAATCAATGAGTTTAAATCAGATCTCTGCCGGAACTTCACGCTGCAACTCGCAGCCAATCGTCAGCCTGATGGTGTCAGAGGTAATCCACTGGGACGAAGAGCTGCTTGGCCTCAAAGAGCCACTGAGTCGGGATTTATCGTCACATTCTCCTGATGAATCCACAGACTGGCCACGGACTCAAATTGACGGACTTGTCAGCGCAGCGTTTGTGGCAGCTGAATGAAGGGACCTATCAACTGCACTCCGTGAGAGTCCCAGCAGGTGCTTGGACAGAGGCTGAAATCAAATGAATTCTAATTCACTTTATTCCCTCCTCGGTGACTTTGCGCCATTGAGCAGAATTAGTCCATTAGTTAATTGCAGCATGTAATGAGGACTGCTAATCGTAAGTCATGAATCTGTGAGCCCGCGTGCGCTCTTGTTCCAGTGCACCTTTGTGTGTGTGTGACATTAAATCCAAGCCACAATTAGCTTTCTCGGGCTAATTTTAACCCTGTTTGCCTGGCCCAGATTATTGGAAGTGTGTGGAGTCTTAGCACTCGGCTCCCGAGCTCTTGGTTTTGCATTAGAAAGTTGAAAACCGCAATGAACTGAAAATCCTCATCAAGCTGTGAAGCAACAAAACAACAAAAATAAATAAAAATATTTCATAGTGTTTGCAAACAATAGGCAGCGGGATACTTCCGGGTGGTAGAATGATGACAAAAACTTACTGTTTGGGGTTGCGCCCCCAAACATAAAAAAAATCAAAAAAATCAAAAAAAAAAAAAAAAACAACCCCCCCCCAAATAAAAATCAAGTGGTGAGGAGGATAAAGCGAGTCAATGTATTAAAATAGTTCAAGAGAAAATATGTTTTGAGTCATTTCACAAAACACTGTAGCGAGCCTGCTAGCTAAAATCAGCTTTCACCGTTAAAGAGCACCTGTGCGATTAATACGAGCAACAAAAAAAGTCAACTAATTAGCCAGTCCTTTAATGATCACGTGTCACTCTTTCTGAATTTCCACAACATATATTTTTACATCTAGTTGCTGTTGGAAAACTACAGATATGGATTTGTTTTTCTTTTTTTTTTTTTCTTCATATATTTGTGCGTGCATGTATACATTTACGCAATGCATTCTGTATAGAGACACTGAAAAAAAAAATCGGGAGAAGTAAGAACACATTCAAAGACCGGGTTACGTTCCCATACTGGAATGTAGAGATCGGATAAACCGAGCACTCGGGTTTGTTAGTGGAGTCGTCTGTGAGCGATATGATTCTTTGGTACCAGAAAAACCTATGATGTGCTTGAAGAATCAGCTTTTTTTTTTTTCTTCATATATTTGTGCGTGCATGTATACATTTACGCAATGCATTCTGTATAGAGACACTGAAAAAAAAAATCGGGAGAAGTAAGAACACATTCAAAGACCGGGTTACGTTCCCATACTGGAATGTAGAGATCGGATAAACCGAGCACTCGGGTTTGTTAGTGGAGTCGTCTGTGAGCGATATGATTCTTTGGTACCAGAAAAACCTATGATGTGCTTGAAGAATCAGCATCGATGTGGAATCAAATATCCTTGCCGGACGTGTAATCCTCAGACATGAAGAGTATCCAGTAGAGGGCGCACTGAGGCTTTCCTCCATCAGTGGGCCTTGAACTTTTTTTTTTTCCATCCACCAAGGCTTTCTATCGAGGAGAAGAAGAAGCAGAATACGAGTCCTCCTTTCCCATCTCTCCTCTGCCTCATGCTCATTACTGTCCTCCTGGAATGAAGACAAATATATGGTGAAGATGAGTGCGTCCTCACTGGATTAAATTGACCACATGAAGATGACAAACCAAATGCGGGGCTTATGTAAAGGCTACCCTCAGGGGGCCGGTGCTTTTAGATCCCCTGACATGGACCGAATCAATGCGAATGAAACCAATCAATGAGTTTAAATCAGATCTCTGCCGGAACTTCACGCTGCAACTCGCAGCCAATCGTCAGCCTGATGGTGTCAGAGGTAATCCACTGGGACGAAGAGCTGCTTGGCCTCAAAGAGCCACTGAGTCGGGATTTATCGTCACATTCTCCTGATGAATCCACAGACTGGCCACGGACTCAAATTGACGGACTTGTCAGCGCAGCGTTTGTGGCAGCTGAATGAAGGGACCTATCAACTGCACTCCGTGAGAGTCCCAGCAGGTGCTTGGACAGAGGCTGAAATCAAATGAATTCTAATTCACTTTATTCCCTCCTCGGTGACTTTGCGCCATTGAGCAGAATTAGTCCATTAGTTAATTGCAGCATGTAATGAGGACTGCTAATCGTAAGTCATGAATCTGTGAGCCCGCGTGCGCTCTTGTTCCAGTGCACCTTTGTGTGTGTGTGACATTAAATCCAAGCCACAATTAGCTTTCTCGGGCTAATTTTAACCCTGTTTGCCTGGCCCAGATTATTGGAAGTGTGTGGAGTCTTAGCACTCGGCTCCCGAGCTCTTGGTTTTGCATTAGAAAGTTGAAAACCGCAATGAACTGAAAATCCTCATCAAGCTGTGAAGCAACAAAACAACAAAAATAAATAAAAATATTTCATAGTGTTTGCAAACAATAGGCAGCGGGATACTTCCGGGTGGTAGAATGATGACAAAAACTTACTGTTTGGGGTTGCGCCCCCAAACATAAAAAAAATCAAAAAAATCAAAAAAAAAAAAAAACAACCCCCCCCCAAATAAAAATCAAGTGGTGAGGAGGATAAAGCGAGTCAATGTATTAAAATAGTTCAAGAGAAAATATGTTTTGAGTCATTTCACAAAACACTGTAGCGAGCCTGCTAGCTAAAATCAGCTTTCACCGTTAAAGAGCACCTGTGCGATTAATACGAGCAACAAAAAAAGTCAACTAATTAGCCAGTCCTTTAATGATCACGTGTCACTCTTTCTGAATTTCCACAATATATATTTTTACATCAAAGTAACCTTTTTCGGATTCTTAAAAAGTACAACATAACACAACTGATAATTAAATAAAAATCTTTTTATTTTGTTTTCTAAATTTGAACTTCTGAATTTTTTAAATTCAAATAAAACATACCAGTAAACCTATATGTATATATGTTGCCTTTCAAATAAATCCGTCTATTAATCAAAATAAAGAATAAACCTCCCTTTGCGGGTACGCGGGGTACACTGTCCTCCATAGTTTTCAGTCTTTTCATGTTTTCAGCAATTACTTTCCAACATGTATAATCTCTGAATTGCTTTACAGGGTCTATAATAATAATATAGATATATATTTTTTTGCATAATCCTACAAACACAGGAACACTCAAAACTGAAAATGACCTCCTTGGCAGAGGCCTGGATATGATCCACGTTACTTTTCATGGCTTTAACTTACCTTCCTTTTAAGGCATCCACTTGATTTTCAGGTCCCCCCTCCCCACTCGGCAGCACTTCAATCACTTGCATGTCTGGGGAATTCAGTGCTGACAAGGCTCTCCTTTTGATTCTAACTCTGTTCGGTAATTTGAGGTAAAGTAAAGGCACCCTAGATCAGTTCCAACGTACAAAGTATTTCATGAGTCACCACTGATAGCTTGAGTCGTCTGCTTGTGCAGACCATGCTGAACTCCACTCACCAGCCACAACATTAGGTACACCTGTCCAAACGATGAGATTTCAAGCAAGAACTGTATCAAAATAATGCTCAGTTTTGATATGAATTTGGCTCTTGCAAGTTTCCGCAACTTCTTTGCAGTCATCAAAGAACCCGAGTGCTCAATAATTTACTTCTCGTCGCATTTGTTTTTGTGATGCAAGTGTTACCCAAAGTGGATCATAGTTCTTGACAATGACTCAATGCTTGATCGAGCAGGTGACAACGTATTCATCTCCAGAGACAAAGAAGAGCAAAAAAAACAAGACACTTACAGATGATTGTAGCATCCCACTCTCTCGCTCAATGTCCTCCGTGATGGTAAAATGTAATAGATGTTGTTTCATAAGTTTTTCTGGTACAAAGCCTCTCATTTTGTATTGTTGTGACTATGCAGACCCTAAGGAGAAATACATATTTAACGAGAATTGAATAACGACAGAGTTTAGTACATTTGCTACACATTACATTAAAATTATAAAGCATGTAAATCACAATTATTAATGACGTTTAGTTGACAAGTGAGTTGCCATCTGCTGACTCACATCCTAAAATAAATCCCTATGTTGTGTTTTATGGAAAAAGTGGATTGTGTAGATTTTCACTCACCCTCGCCTCATCAATTCAAAAGAATGAAGTGAATTTCTTCCCAAGGCCAGACAAAGCTGTGAAAATCAGTCAGACAACATTAAAAAAAAATCAACACATCACTGTTGAGCAATCACACATCACACATAGAGAAAAACTAAAAAGCATCATAATATATTAATCAGCGGCTGTACCGTCTCCCAGCTTTCCCGCCTGCTCCGCTGCACCTCCTTGCAGAATTTTGGTCAGAACGTTTTCGCCCTCAGCAGGTGCCTGTCCAGCTGCAGCACTGCCAATACCACCAGCTTTACTGCCGATCCCAACAGGGGCGGCTTTCGAGCCTGCAGACAGAAAAAAAAAAAAAGAAATACAAATAGGACCACCATATATTATGTGTTTAAGCTTGTTGATTGGATTGGATTGGTTTGTATACAACTTTATTGTCAAATGTGCTGTATGTGTAAGATACAGCACAGATGAAATCAAAGTTCTGCGACTTACCAATGCCTGTTAGAGGGGGTGGTGTTGTTTTGGTTGTCTGAGGAATGGTTGGGACCGCCATCGTAGACTTCATTCCTATGGAAGTTGCTGACGGTGTGGCATCCATTTTTCCCTGGAAAAAGCATGGCAATAACATACATTTTGACTCAATTTACATCACCGACACAGACAAAGTGGTTTAAACTCAATTTTGGAGTCTAAGAAATTATGGATTTATCCTCAGATTTTATCTTCCTTGTTGTTTGAGAGTAAGACAATACTGGTTAAGGATTTTGTGTCTTGTTTTTGAATAGGTATTCCAGTCGTTCAATTTTTTTTTCAAATTAACTCGAGTAATAACATATTAAAAGCTTGCTCGTACCAAAGATTTTGTTTCCCTCATAAATTGGGTGAGCACTCACAAGTCAAGCTACTGCTAACAGTATTTAAATTATGGCGCAGAGAATTGTAGCACATTGTTTTTCAACTAGAAGCATGGTGCTATTGACGCATTTGTCTGTTGACTAACCGATGTAGTTGGTGGCTGCCCTGCTGCAGAGCCTCCTCCTGATGGGCGTCCCTGTGTCTGGCTTGGTTTGGGCGGCTGCTGCTGCGGTGGTCCAGTTGCTGCACTAGTTGTTGGCTGGCTGCTCGGAGGGGGTTGACTGTGCTGCAGCGGCTGCTGCTGTTGTTGTTGTTGTGCACTTAGCTGCTGCTGCTGCTGCTGCTGGGCTTGCTGAGTACTATCAAGAGCTTCTGAGCCTGCATGTCTCCCTGACTGGCTTTGACCACTTGAACGCTGTTGCCCAGCATGGCCTTGCTGCTGCATCTTAGAACCTGCAGCAGAAGGATCTTGCCTTCTAGTGCGCTCTCCTGGTTGTCTCTGGCTCCGTCCCCCAGTGCCGTGGTGATAACCGGCAGCCGAGTCACGGGAGAAGTCTCCTGAGTTGCGGGGACTTCCGTGGGCAGAACGGGAGTCTGGGCCACCCCGCCTCTGGGCAGAAGAAGCGCTCCTGCCATCAGATCGTCCTGAGGTGTCTTTGGGGTGTGTCCTAGTAGGACGGGAGGACCGGGGATCTTCAGAGGTGTGTCGAGAAGAGTTGTGCCTCCCAGAGCTGTTGCCATGATATCGCTGGTCTCGTGATGATGCCGAGGAGGAATGGCGTTGATGGCTGTCATCCTGAGGACCGTATTCCTCTGGTGGCTCATCATAGTCATGGTAGGTGTGCTTTGTGCGCCTACCTGCAGATGACTGACTTCCACCTCTGTGATGTCTTGAACGTTCTGAACGGGCCTCCCGTGGCTTTTCAAACCAATCAGTCTCCTCTTGGCCCAAATGATAGGCTTTTTTTAAAACCAGAAGAAATGTTATCAGTCAATAGTTTGTCCGAGCAAAGTGAAGTGTAGATAGAAGCCATGCGATAAAATAAACTCCACTTCGTACAGCCATGCACATTTTAGGAAGCCAGTGAAAAGAAGACAGGACACCAACTTGTACACAAAAAAGCATGCAGAACACACAAAAAAACCCAACTTCTTTCCTCAGAGGAGACATTCCAGCACTCAAAGACAACAAAAAGGACAACAAAAGCGATGGCATTCTCCTCAACATTCTTCACTTGGCATGCAGTCTCTTTTCAGCACTTTAAAGGTGATCAAACATGTAAAACAGCACAAATTATTCAGCACCAGTTACCTTCACTGTCAGAGACAGCACAGTGCATGTCATCTACAAGGTAAGGGTCATCTGGCTTATACACATGACTCCTCGGAAGGTCCTTCTTGTGGTGGTCCTGCACATCTGGAAGCGAATGACTTGACCCATACTGGTTCCTCACGTCATGGGCATTGGACGCAGCAGAGCTCCGTCCAATGCCTACAGGTTTACCAACAGGACTGATTGGACTTTCTTCCTCAGAATTTTGATTGCGTATGGGTGGCCTTCCACTGCGGCCGCTTCTCTGAGAACGTTCCATGGCATCCCTCTCATAGGATTTACTTCTGTGACCTGAGGCATCTCGGGATGATATCTTATCCATGCCATACCCGGTAGACCTGGACCTACCAGAGCCGTACATGCGATCTTCTTCCTCAAGACCCTCGCGACTGGTGCCATAATATTTCTGCTGGTCAAAAGCATTCCTCTTCATTCCGTATGCCATTTCATCCTGCTTTTTGGACCTGGACACCACAGTACAACTGCCTCCTGTCGAGGTTGTCATAGTATATGATGCCAGGTCTGCCTCCACATCTCGAGCTTCCTCAATAGGAGAAAATTTTGAGATTTTCTGTTCCATTCCCTGTTTTCGGTGCTTACTACGTTTAGAAGAGACTACGGCAGGGGCAAGATTTTTAGGGGAGACTTTGTGACTACTGGAGTTGCTTCGTGGTGTGTGTTTGTAGTCATCGTAATAATAAGATCCACCAGTAACTGTGGTGCTAGTACGACTGTCCGCTGTGCTCTGGTAACCCATTGTGCCAGTGGGTCTTCCATATGCATCCACTGGCTCATCTTCAGGTCTACCATAGGTGCTGCCACGTCCAGGGCCATTCTCGCTGCGATATCGCCCTCCTACCGGATGACCTAGGGCATCAGTGGGTTGACTGGTGTTGTCTTTTGTCAATTCGCTGATGTCATCAATCATGACATAATTCCTTGGAATGTTCTGCTCTAAGTTAGAGGTGTAATGTTCATCTGAAACATAAGCAGATGTGGGGCTGTCACCAGAGTGTGTAAGGCCAGGCTCAGAGGGGCGATATTGTCCATACGCATTGCTGTAGGCGGAGCCATATGTCGTATCTGGAGCTGATGTGGCCACCGACACTGCTGGGTTGCTGATGACCTCATAGTTGGTGGGAAGTTTCTGCTCAAGGTCAGCCAAAGACGTTTGCCTTGGTCTTTGGTGTACTGTGAGAATATCTGCCTGGGTCGGGTATGACAGTCCAGGTTGGTAAGAGCTGTGACTGGGATAAGGAAGGCTTTGGCCTGGCATAGACTGGCTTGGTGAATGGAATGCCTGGTGCCCATGCTGATGCATGCCAAGGTCTGTTTGGTAAGAGGGTTGGCCATACATACGGGAGGAATAGGTTGCCTGGTTCTGGTAGCCAGGGCCTGGAGTGGGGTGGGGTTGGAATGTCCCTGGCTGGGGAGCAGTGGATGAAGGGTACTGGGGAGGTTGGAAACCAATCTGATGGTAAGTGGAGCCTGGCTGTTGTGTTGATGGTTGATTTTGCGGGTAAGGATAAGACATATAGGCGGAGGTTGAGGAATACTGGGATGTTGCATTGATATCATTAGTAAATGGACTCAGCGGTGCAGTGCTGGGCCTTGTCAGCAAACCATTAGCATCAAAGGTTGCTGTTGCTGTTCCCATCCTGAGATTATTGAGCTCGCTGTCTGACATGTAGTCTCGAGCATCACCCATACAACGCAAGTAAGCCAACTCTCTCCTCTCGCGCTCCTTCACCATGGTCTCCTTACGTTGAGTAATGCCTAATTCCAAGTAACGTAATTTGGCATCAATCTCTTTCTCTTCTTCCTCCAGTTCAGCTTGCTGCTTCCTGAGCTTTGATGACTCTTGTTCCACGGCCTTCAGTTCACTCAGCAAGCCTGCCTTTGTGACTCCTTGTGCAGGTCGAGGCAAAACCCTCTGAGGCATGCCAGGAGAACTGTACATTTGTGCTGGTGTAACTATGGGAAGTGGAGTCTCTTCTGGAGGGGGGCTGGGAAGAGTCCTCTTTACCTTTCTCATCACAGCATTCTGCTGCTGCTGCTGCAGGGAGGCCATCTGCTAAGAGAGGCAGAGACACATCAGCAGAATGAGCTATAAACAGAAAATGTTTATGTAAATTAGGCTCATTAATGTACCTCAGTCTGCATACCCTAATTTAAGAGCTATGTAGATTGATGTTGTCAAATTAAGTACTGAATTTTAAACTGACCTACTTGCAGAGCCGGAGCATTATTTACATCAGAATTTTAAATAAAATATTTGATTTTGTTAAAATGATTATATACGACACTCTTAGATGACATATTTGTGAAAGATAAAAGCGTGACATGCACATCTAACCAGAATCACTTTAAATGACAGGTCTAATAGATTTTGACAAGAAGAAAACAGTTGAATTTCTGAAACAGGTTAACAAACAAATCTCTGAAATAGTCTAATTTGTTAACTTACAAATGTATGCAGTTTTAAAATTTGTCGTATTTCTCAAATTAACAGAGGCATGCAGTACGATGAGGAGAGCATTATATGTATTAAAAAAAAAAATCAATAACAACAATGTTACAATATGCCTGTCTATTACTTACAATTTAGTTGTAATGGGTAGATCCATGATGATGATTTAAAAGGTAGATATATAAATAAGATGTACCGGTATGTTTATCTTTCAGATCAATTTGAATAATTTTCAAAGCAATATTAATTTGCTTTTTAAAGCTGATAATTATAAAAATGGGTAAGCATAACATTGATGTACTCATATTGCGTATCCTCCTGGCAACTCTTTAGCATTTGATAGCCAGAAAGAGAGAGCGAGAGGGAGGGAGGGAGGGGGAGAGAGAGAGAGAGAGAGAGAGAGAGAGAGAGAGAGAGAGAGAGAGAGAGAGAGAGAGAGAGAAAGAGAGGGGGGGGGGGAGATCGCAAGTAGGGAAAAGTAGAGAAAAGGCTGAAGGGAAACATGTTTCTGGCATGGCATACACTCTTGTGAAAACATTTTGCTCTCATGTTAGATCCCGTGTCGCGATGGAGTGTCAGTTACATTATCGGTTACAAGATTTTCTTTACAATAATATGTTTGTAACATGCACCCCCTCTAGTCTAAAGGTAAACACGGTATTCTGATTAATATTGCGTTTGTGGATTAAGAATCCACCCGTTTTTATCTATCTCAGCGGGCGGACATTTTGCCACTTGCTGTCGATTGAAAATGACATCACAGTGGCTCAGTGCTCAGGTAACAACCAGTCAGATGCAATATTAATCCAAATAACATGTTTAGACTAGTGGGTTTGCAGAGAACATATTGCAAAAAACGATTTTGATTTGGCTTCCCCCTTTTAAGATAGTTAATATACTCATTATTATTAATAATAACATTGTAAAAAAATTGTCATTGACCACAACATTACATATACCTGTACAATACAATAGGATCCATTTCAAATTCAATCCAAGATTTATTAAGTAAATTGAGGTAATTGCATAGAACATTTTTGCCTCTGTATAAATCAGCATGTATTGTATTGTATTATTTCCCCCTGATGCAATGAAAAAAATTATTAGAATGGTGTTTCCTACCTGACTGTTGGACACAGCTTGCTGATAATATGGACAGAATCTGTTCTTGGTGGGATCCTCTGATGTGGGGCTGATAGGCTTTGGATCAGACATGGAGCGCTGCACACTTTTGATGGGTCTTGGTAGAGACTGGTGGCGTTGCGGCGATTCTGCAGTGAAAGCCTTTTGCTGGGGTGTTACATGGGCTTTATTAAGCTTTTCTTGTGAGGCAAATGTTGTCTCCAACATACGATGAGGAGACAGAGGAGAAACTGGGGAGTACAAAACCTGAGGGGATTTGGGGGGCTGGCGAGGAGATTCATTTGGTTGCTGCTGATAACCAATTTCCAGAGGGTCGGGTTTTCGTCTCTCAAACTTGGCAACTCCTTGAAGTCTCTGGGAGTTTGGATCAGATGTATTTGAACCAACTATGTGCATACTTGTAGAGTATGGGCTAATTGTTGTCGGGACACTGAGTTGAGGAGCAACGACACCTTGAGACTGTGACTCTGGTTCAGTCTGACAAGCCAGACTTTCTCCCTTGTGGGTCCTTTCAGGGGCTGCTATGTAATGTAACAGGTCGACCTTTGAGGTTTCTGCCATGGTGATATGAATAGCTGGCGAAACCCTACCTAGTTGGTCAGATTCCGTCTGACATGAGGAGTCGTTTGAGGTTTGAATAGCTATGCTGGTAGACACTGCTCTAGGTGACCCATCTGATTTAGTCTCACTACCGGATTCTGAGTGCTTTGATATACGTGAGCGTCGGCGCCTTACTGGCTGCTGGTCCCAATCTGCTTGGTCCTCTTCATCAGTCTGCACACTGCAGTCTGCAATCCGCCTTGTTCGTCTGCGTCGATTTGTGAATCGGTCCTCTCCGTCTTCATCATCTGTTTGCATGCAGCTGTCTGCTATCTTCTTCACAGAATCATCCTCTGTGCTATCTCTAAGACGGGGCATAGAATTTTGCTTCTTCATAATCTTGGAGTCAGTCTGTTTGTCATTGATTCTCAAAGACATTTCAGACACAGAGCTATGAATAGGCCTAGCAGCTACCACAGCTTGAACCACTTGTCCATCTTGCCAGAACTGAACAGCTTGCCCATCTTGTTGAATAACCCTTCCACTCTGATCACAAATCAGGAAGCCTTGAGGAGGCGCTCCTCCGACCACCACCCCTTGTATGGGCCCCTGGGCAGATGCTGCTGCCTCCACTGCTGCCGTCTTTTGCCTTTTCTGCTCCTCCAGCTGCAGTTGGAGTTGCTGCTGCAGTGACTGGATTTGTTCAAGCTGCATTCTCTGCTGAGCCAGTTGCTCTCTTTGCATGATAAGCTGAGTCTCACGCTCTGCTTGTTGTTGTTGTAGAACCTGCTGCTTGATGGTATGCAATTCTTGAATTTCACGCTGTACAATTAGCTGTTCTTTTTCTCTGTGACGCTGAAGCTCCATCCGATCTCGCTCAAGCTCCTCGTGAAGGCGTAACTGCCTCAGTTTTTCCAATTCAACACGCTCTCGCTCTAGCTGCAGCATGTGCTCTTGTTGTTGACT
Organism: Hippocampus comes; assembly: GCF_001891065.2. Classification (NCBI taxonomy): domain Eukaryota; kingdom Metazoa; phylum Chordata; class Actinopteri; order Syngnathiformes; family Syngnathidae; genus Hippocampus; species Hippocampus comes. Next base: position 3,875,298 of record NW_017805625.1, on the reverse strand, counting down.
AAGCCTCTCATCTTCCTTAGCTTTCTGAACATCAATAGGAGATATTTTTGAAGTTGGAGCAGTGACACTGGGTGTGATGTTACCATGTGTCAAAACAGGGGGTTGGGGTTGACTGATGGATTGAGCTTGAGGATGGGTTTGGGTTAAGGATAAAGGTTCAGTTTGAGCAGGTAGTTGCTGTGGCTGCATCTGGGCTTGTACTGGCTTGACAGTTGGAGGCTGTCCTTGACCTTGAGAGATTGACATCATTTGTGATGGTTGTTGAGTCTGATCCCCCTGTTGAAATGTAGTGGTCTGCATACCAGCTCCTAATGTATTTTTTGTTGTGCTGGCGAGGGTGGGTGGGATGATTGGAGCTGCAGTTGAAGGCTTTCCAAGGTACACGGGAGTTTCATGTTGTGAGCTGCTTAGAGTAGGTATACTGGCAGAGGTTGTAGCTGGAGCAGCGTACTGGTTTGAAGGAGGATATGAATATGTTCCTTGTGTGGCCAATGGAGTTCTGGGACTCATTTGAGGCAACCTGGTAAGACTAGCTAATGGTACAGCAGTTACACCTACGGGGTATGGCCTGTAAATGCCTCTCGGCATTGGGTGCAGAACAGGGCCTGGCTGGGTAGTAATTGGCAAGGTAGAGGCTATTGGAGTGTTGATGGTAGAATATATCATGCCATCACCTCCTCTTAAAGCAGCAGGATACAAGGCGCGTATACTTGCTTGTCTTGCATTTATTAGGTTTGTTAGGGTTTGACCATTTGACAAGGCTCTTCCATCTGGGCCATACATCAGACTTGCTCTTATTGATGCTAAACTTTGATGGAGATTTAGCCTACCTAAATGTGCACCTCTTCCAATCCCATAAGGCATTAGTTCAGGATTATTTCCATACCGTGTTGCAAACTGATCTACTGTGTTAAGAGCAGCACACATCTGACTAATTTCCCTTGCAGTGGTTGCACTGAGTTGAGCTAGACTGGAGTCCTGTGGTCCTGTTAACTCCTTTGACCCACAGCAATAGTCAGAATTGATATTTGACATTGAGCCATAACGCCGAATGGGTAACGTGGGGCCTGCAATGTCTCCTTGGTGACGTAAGTCTGTGTATGAGCCATACTGAGCTCCGATGCCGAGGTATCCACTCTCATAAGTCTGGTTTGTGTTGCTAAGATCTACTGCTACACTCCCCTTCATATTCCTCTGGTAGTGACCAGCATCAGTCATGGCAGGCAGATTAGTATCAGACATGGAGGGTTGTATTCTTCCTGATGGAACTATTGGTGTTTGATATGGTTTAGGTTCCTCTAGTACACCCTGTGTAGCATGAGACTGTTGCTGTTGACTGATATTGTAATGCAGAGGAGAGGCAGGGGGTGGTGCTTTTGTGGTCTCAGTGGAAGATTTTTTATCTGGTGATACTGTTGTTGGCTTCTGAGTGAATGACCCTGCACAGGAACCAGCAAATGGCAAATTATATACAACGTCGCAACAAGCAACTTGGTTTTCTGGTTTGATCTGCCCAGTCAAGTCCAAGACTTGAGGCACGGGAGGAGGATCATCTTTCTTGAGTAACTGAGTCACTGCTCCTGCCTGTGATGTTTTACTCTCATCAAGCTGAACCATCATCACATGGGGCTTTCCTGTGGACAGGTTCATTACTGTCGGCTTATTCTGTAGCTCTAGTGCGACTCCACCGTAGATTTCATGCGGGGCATTACAAACAGGTTGGGAAGCCAGTGGAGCTACTCTAGCAGTAACTATAGGCTGGGAACTGGTTGTCTGGCTAACTACGAGATCTTTCTTCACCACAAGTGGAGGGATTTGATTAGCTAAATTGTAACGAGCAAAAGAAGAATGCTGTTGATGTTGCTGGAGCTGTTGTTCAAGAAGTTGCTGCTGCTGCAGGAGCTTTTGTTGTTGTAATTGCAGCTGTTGCTGTTGTATACCTAAGTTTTCAAGGCAGGCATCAATTTTGGGAATAGATGGATCTGAAACCGGTGACTTACTCTGGGATAAACACACGGCTGATCCCACTCCCTGCCCCAAATCTACACGGTTATGCAAAGGATCTCCATAGATAACTGGTTGTTTAGGTTGCGAGATGAACATTGAACCTGCAACCGTCACACTTACTGTTGTTGGTGTTGATACCGATACATGTGGTTGCTCTTGTGCATTCAGGTTTATGATAAGTGGTTGCACTGCCGTGTGCCGAACAGATGGCTGTTCGGCTCCCAAAGAGTACTTTCTTGAGTCAGTAGCTAAGGATGTTAGATCCATTCCTTGTTCTGTCATTATAATTGGGGCAGATCTCATTGGGGCTCTAAGATCCACAATATTAGCTGGATGGGTTTGACTTTGAACCATAACCACTGAAGTGCCTGAAATATTTGAGATTTTACATAGAGATATATTCTCCATGGAAAGTGATCCATGACTCTGTACGCTACTAGCAACGTTTGTTTTTTCAACATTTTGAGCCCTTTGTGAAGAATGTTTTGGGGCCTGCTGGAACGAATTTGTTTGTGGTGAAGTTGGAGAACTTGCTGATGGATGCTGGGAGCTATAAAGGGTTTTATAGCAAACCTGTGTTGGTGATGACAAAGGTGAAGTGGATGAGTTTACAGTTACCGGTTTGGCAGGATTAGGAGCTGTAGATCCAAGTGTTATGACCATTACTGGTGAATCTTGAGAGGACTGTTGTCGTACGAGGCGTGGTGAACTAGACCTTTGAGTTCCAAGGGAAGCTACAGTTGATGATGGCCCGCCAGGCAGTGTTGGCAACTGCCTGCCACCACTTCCCGTGGGACGCACGGTGGGTACATGTGTTGGGCTTTGTACAGGAGAGGTGGTGGGTGAGGCTTGTGGGCTAGGCCCTTTGAAAAGGGAGAAAACTTTGTAGGTTAAAGAGGATGTTGTAGAGTCAGGTGATGCCTGTGCTGGCCGTTGGGAGCCCGCACCAGTTGCATTTCGAGTTGTAGCAGGGTGACTAACTTGCATTTTGCTTGTGGTAACCCCTCCAACAACACCTTCAATTTTGGCACTCTGTGACACCATCCTGTTTTGAGTTTCTTTTGAAAGATGTTGTGCAATTCGTGGGTCATTTCCAGTTGTGGAGAAGGACATAGGTGCAGAAATATGGGTTTGGCTTGAGCCAGGGGTTAAGGCAGAACCTGTTTGAAGGTTTGTATTGTCACTAAGCGAATGTTTCTGCTGCATAACATTTTTTCCTTGTTTCTGAAGGAGCTGGGCTTTCTTCATCATCTCCTCATAGACTTCCTCTGCACTTTTTAGTGTTTTATCAGCAGAAGACATAGATGGTGCCTTCTCTTTTGGAGAGTATAGTGATGTAAAAGTGGGAAGGTTATATTCATTCCCGGATTTGTAGAGCTTGCCACCTATTATCTCAAAGCCTTCTGCTTCAGAGTCCATTGAGGGTGAGTATTCGGAGCATGATGACCTGTGCAGCTCTTCCATCTCTGCAGCCTGTCTCAGCTCCTCAGTTGGTGATGCATCCTCAATGGGAGAGAGATTACTCGGGGGAGTTTTGGATCTTTCCCGGCGTCTCTGGGCTCGTAGTTCCTCCTTATCCCTCTTTGTTTTTCGAGCAGTACTTCGAATCCTCTGTTGCTCAAGATCTCTCATTTGTTCCTGTTCTCTTAGCAGCTCTTCTTCCTCTCTGAGCTCATCCTCCTCAGAGGAGTCCTCTATTGTGGGCAGCAATGGCCCATGTGAGCGATGTCGAGCCTTCCTCTGCTGCTTTGCTTCCTCTAGTCTTGCTCTTCGACTAGGGCTGCTGTCACTGTCATCTTCCATGGATGACACTGATGTCGGTGATGTCCCTGAAGTGTAGCTAGGAGTGGTAGCAGGCATAGTGGACGAATATTCTCCTTTGGATCTCTCTTCTGGAGAACCAGTAAGACTCTCCATCTCTAGTTCTGGTTCTCGTAGGTCATGCTCAGCACTGATTTCCATGTCTCTGTTATAACTGTTGGTGTTATTTAACTCAATTGTCTTAAAACGGCGAAGACCCCCAGCCATTACAACATCTTCCTCTTCTTCTGCCTTATACACGCCTGCTGAGTCTTTGGCCGCATCTTCAAAACTACTGGAATGGTGAGGGAGTCGCCGTCTCTCTTTGTTCAAATCCCCACTAGTTTTATGACCTTTTTTAGCCTTCTGGTCTCCATATTCCTCCAACTCATCTTCATCGGCACTCATCTCCATAATTTGTCTCCTCATAAACTCTTCATCTGTTAAATCTTTGTGTGACTTCTTTTGTCTCACTGGTAATGGCGAAAGACCACTTTCACTGCTGTCTTCTACATAATCATGACGAAGCTTACAGCTGAGCTCATCATCTGATTCATCTCTTGTTGCATCGTCATCCGGACTAATGCCTTGTCCCTGTCCAACAGACAGCGAATGAGGCCTATGCTTCTGGTCTGATGCAGTTTTTGACTCCAATAGAGGTTTCATCGATGTCTCTAACTTAGTGATTTCAGAGGAAACGGGCACACCCCTCTCATTGAGCTTGATCGCGTCTTCATGAATCTGACCAATAATCTCTCCTTGATAGCTAGAGATTCCATCTGAGGAATATCCGGTGTCACTTAAACTCTGTGTACTTGATTTGATGTGATCCTGAAAGAAATAAACAGAGAGGAGTCAGAAGCAATGAAATACACAATTTTTTCTTCAATTAACTGGTTGCAAGGTCCATTACAAGCTTTAATACGTAGCCTTTATCGCACTATTTCATCAAGCTTCATCAAGTTTTGAGCAGTTCTCAATAATAAGGAATAAAATGCACCGTAACAAACAAAAATGGTGCCTCTAATTAAACATGTCAGGGGATATTACAGTACAACGATAGAACAACCATATCCTGGTAGTGATAATATAAGATCAAATCAACCAAAATGCTTTACACGCCAAATACAAAATTTCACATAGATCCCACCGGCAATATTCAGTAGTCCTCATGGGTTGGATCAGGTTGTCAATACAATTTAATTTGTGATAGAATAAAAAAAAAAATGTCCTTTTGGTTGATTTTCTCTTTCAGTGTTGCATACAGACAAATGACACAGTGCTTGTAAAAAAACAGACTTTGAAACAAACATCAACAGACGAATGTCATTCTGTCACATGGTTGATTGTGACCATGGTGCATTCTCTTATGAATTCTTCAAGATGTTGAAGAATTATGGTCATGCATTGAATGCTCCAAATATCATGATTTTCACAAAGTCTTACACCTAACAAAATGCTTCAGAGAACAAAAGATCAGATAGAAACCAAAAATTGGGACAAAAACAAAAATTACAATTGAATTTCCATTGAACATGTTTATGTTGCTGAAAATTTGAGAATGGACATGGTGATTATGATGAACAAATAAAGGAAATAAACATTGATAAGCCATATATTAATACAAAATACATTCAACAAAACGGGTGATAACTATTACAGCATAGCAGAGCAACAATAATATGATAGGACTAACTTAAATGGTGTTGTGACAAAATAGTTTATCCATAATGGCAGGAATGAGAGGACTGGTTGATAGCTAGTTGGATGGATGGATGGATGGATGGATGGATGGATGGATGGATGGATGGATGGATGGATGGATGGATGGATGGATGGATGGATGGATGGATGGATGGATGGATGGATGGATGGATGGATGGATGGATAGATAGATAGATAGATAGATAGATAGATAGATAGATAGATAGATTGTCTAAAATAAGGCTAAACGTAAACAAAAGTTGTGGTGAAGATGATGAAAAAGATGGACACAAGCAACCAAATGAAACAAAATCATAAATGTTCAAAACGATGAATTGTTGGAGTGAAGAGAAGGCGAAGATTCAAGCAGCTCACTTCTCGGTGTCTTGGCTTCTGCACATCTTCTGCTATCTTCGAGTCTTTTGGTGAAGTGACAGTCACTGACAAGGCTTTCTTTGGCGAGGCCTTGACATCCTCCTTGAGAGATTTAGGTGGGACTTTTGTCTTCTCCTGGCTCGGTATCTGTTTGCGTACCTGAGATGTACCTGTGGGTTTAGACTGGGTGGGTGCTGTTTTTGATGAGGTGGGAGAGGTCTTGGAATAATTGGGTGCTGCTTTAGGGGGGGATGCAACCTTGGCACTAGACAAAGAACCCTTAACCTGAGCAGTGGGCTGCACAGATCCCTTTGTCAGAGTCTGCCCTTTAGCCTGGCTCTGACCTTTTGTTTGGTTACTAGACTGAGCGGGACCCTTACTTTGAGCAGGGCCTTTATTTGGAGATTGTCCTTTACTCTGGACTTGGGGTTGTGTTGAGCGCTTGGATTGGGAAAGTGATTGAGAGGAACCCGTGGCTGAAGGAACAGAGTGGGTGGAACCCTTGATTGGAGGGGAAGCTTGACGTATCCCCTTGGTTTGAGAGGAATGCTCAGCCTGTTTCATAGGAGAAGCAGGGCCACTTACTTGGGGACCCGGTGGTTTCTGTTGCTGCTGAGGACCTGGGGGTCTTGGCCCTGACTGCTGATCAGCCTCTTTCTGCTGAGGTGGTTGCTGATTAGATGCTGCAGGTGGCATGGTGGACCCCACAGAATGTGTGGCAGGGCCCGGAATATCTCCCAAACTTCCTGACAGAGCCCTCTGTGTCTGGCAGTTCAAACAGAGCCATTCTTTTTTCTAAAATAAGAAAAAGATTACATGAATTAGGAACACTGTAAGAAAAAATACATTAAAATTAAAAATCAAGTCACTTAATACTAGATACACTGATGAGCTTTTTTCTGTTTTGAAGCTGTCCAAACGTGGCCTTTGATCTGTTTGAGATGTTTCACTAATTTGACAACATTAAGCACTTTCAAACTGAGTACACAGATGAAAAGTGCTGTGTGAATATAAACTCAAACATCTGTCACGATAGACTGGCCATGAGAATTTATATGGAGCATACAGCATCTGCTGTCAGCAAGACTACAATTTGGCCTCCACTGTTTGCGCTGAACATTATCTATATGTAAATATAAATACCGACACAACTGAAACTGAAACAACTGCTAGCGGCGCTAGCAGAAAAACCTTCACAAGAGAGCAAATTCAACATACGCAGACTAGATATCAGGTCAGTGCGGCAGATCGTTGAGGTGGCTCAATGAAATGGGATGGTTATATTACAGGTTATGAAATATGAAATGAGAGGCGTCAGAGCTATGTTTGTAACCCTGCTCTCCGTTTCTAAAAGGATCATCTTTGCCTGAGGTCTGAAGAGGCAGTCTGTCAAGACTTGCATAACACCACAATACGAAGCACTGCAACACATCGAATTACACAGAGGGTTGATGACTGTTAAACTCGGACTACTGTCAATATTTAACAAATGTTTTAGGTCAGATTGTTGCAGTAAATTTAATTAGGGCAACTGCTTTCTCAAATACAATACTGTGGCATTTTCCTCACATGGCAAAAAAAAAACCCATTATCAAGCATTCAATGAGTTCTGGACCTTGAAGAAAGTCTATATTACAAGCAAGACAAATAATGAGTCAAGGCTGACAGTCGTTCAGTTAATAGGAACATGTTGTTGTAAGACTTTCATTGGTCTGGAAGTACACGAAGGTCATGAAACTCAAAGGTCCTATGCATAAAAGCTGAAACATAAATACAGAGTGGAGTGTCTGTGTCAAACTCTGTTGCACCTGCCGAATTCCACAGGAATCTGTTGTCTCAGCTAAGACCATAGTGTGATGATGGAGCAACTGACAAGCCAAACAAACAGACTTGCTTTGTTTTCTTCTCTCTCAAGTGCTCTACTGAGAAGCTATATATAAACAGGTGCACTCTCAGAACTAACCATCTGTGCTGATACTCTCACACATTAAAAAAAAAAAAATCCTGTGCAGAAATGCTGATAAGCTACTGCATGCTTTGTGGCCAACATGTGATTAGTGCGTGGAAGATACATGATGTCATACAGTTGATGACACAGTCACACCCGAAACAAAATATTCAGTATATATAACCAATGATGTAATCTTCCCTGAAATCTTCCCTTTCGACATCAAATCTTTTATAGGTTCTACACAGCCGTTCAAGTGGAGGTAATTTATTGGAAATATTTTGACACAAAAGCTCACATCTTCCTGAGATGCCAAACTTTCCATTTGCTCCCGAACCAGCATGATGTGAAGTGGAGATATGTGAGGACCAAACTGGATCTGAGAGTGGCAAATTATTCATGTGGAATGCTTTAGCTGGTATGGAGGTGCAGAATATGGGTTGCGCTTCCCACCTCTTCCCACACTGTGTGCAGAAAAATCAACTTGCTATTATAGAGCATGAGTTACTTGGGATATAGCCTTCGACTGTAATTCCCAAAGAACAAGCCAAACAACACATGATAATGCCCTTCTCAAGTAAAGTATAGCACCATTACAGCACGTGATTGTGGAAATAAACTCCAGCTGAAGCTACAAAACTGAAGAAATGGTTCACGGTATCACTTTGCGCTATTAACAGTAATCCACTTGACTTTTTGCATTTGTGTGCATTTGTGTGTGGGCAGAGGTGTCTGTGTGTCAGGAGCAGCAGCCTGTTAGTGAGATCATCTCGTTAGTGAATTGGTAACCTCGTTAAATGGCAGGAGGTTAACTCGTCTACTCACTGGAGAGTGTACTTCCCCTTGGCTCTCACATGGATCTTGGATGTGGCTGACAAGACTATACACTAATCTGTCCATTAAATTTGGAGCCTGTAGTGCCTGTTCCTAGCCACTAAAACATCAGTATCCATTGGTCACGAAGAGCATCATTCTAGCATTTTAGTTAGCTAGATAGGGCTAAAATACAATAATAGCATACATGAAACTTGTCAAAATACAGTGCAGTGGAATTTCCAATGACAAACATGCTAATCTGTGAGAATGGTCGATCGACAGATTGTTCGGATTTTAAACTAGTATACAAGCAAACATTTCCAAGCTTAAACTGTCACCATAAAACAAATGGTTATTAACTTTGCAAGGAATGTTTTAAGGCAGCATTTCTCCACCACTGTGACAAGACAGTGAGCTGTAAAAAATCAATTGGAAATTATGCAGTTGCACTTAATTGGTCTGGAAATGACTATTTACAAACAAATAATGTATCATTGCTATGTATGACAGAGATGTAGAATGACAGGCAGAAACATTTTCCCCCATTAGATGTCAGAAGGTACTGTTAACTTGTGTATCTACCTGCTGCCAAGGATACAACGGAATAATAGATTTGTGTTCAACTAAACAGACCCAGATTTCACACTGAGTAAATTGAGACGAGTTCGGCCTCAGATCAATTTACAATATTTTGTGATAATGTTATCTTTTGCTTGGCTCAATAAATATTTGGAAACACTGCTCTAAGTAAATCTTGCAATGCAATGCAATGTACTGCACATCAGTATATTGTCTGGAGTATTGTGAACCTTCTCTTGCATTTTTTCCACAGTCATAAGTCTCTGCTGATGATAACACACCATATAACCAGAAAATAAGCTTAAACGATGTAGGCAGATGCAGGCCAAACATAATTTATGACTTGAATTGTGAAAAAGAGCATCATTTATTCTGTGGGGGCACTCTGATGCAATAGCAAATGTATATTCAGTTGGAGGCTTTACGAAATTCACTTGACAAAGCACAACGTGGTTTCTGGCATGAGAGACAAAAGTAGAAACTGAGAAGACGGCGACGAGTCTGCCTACCGACAAGAAGAGGAGAACGTGGCGCTCTGGCGCAGCCAACTCACATGATGCAACTGCCCTGTGTCAACCGTCAAGACCTTCACGTTCCTGGGAATCACAGTATCTCAGGACATGAAGTAGGAGGCCAACATTAACTCCATCCTGAAAAAGGCCCAGCAGAGGATGTACTTCCTGAGGCTGCTGAGGAAAAGCAAGGCCTGCCACAGGAGCTGCTGAGACAGTTCTACGTAGCAGTCATCAATTCAGTGCCGTGTTCCTCCATCACAGTCTGGTTCGGGGCCGCCCAAAAAAAAAAGACAAAATCCGAATGCAACAGAAAATTAGGACTGCAGAAAAATATCATTGGCAGCGCCCTACCCATTCTCGAGGACTTGCACACCGCAAGAACCAAGACAAGGGCACGGAAAACCCTACTGGACCCCTCACACCCTGCCCACCACTTCTTCCAACTACTCCCTTCAGGTAAGCGCTATCAAACCATGCACACCAAAACCAGTAGAAATTCAAACAGCTTATTCCCTCTCGCCATTAACTCCCTAAACAGTAACTCAAATCTATAGTAGCTCTTTGCATTATTGTAACCCCCCGTGGAACAGTATTACCGCGGTGATCATTGTACCTCCAGCTCTCTACGTACCGTACTTAAACAATTGTCATTGATCAATATTCCACAGCACCAGACACTTTAAAGTGCTCAAGGACTTTCTATATAATTGTACATCTGAAGTTGTACGACAATAACTGCGACTGGTCACTTAAAAATGGTACAACCATTATCTGCAGCAACGGCGCAACCGTCATAGAATTCTATTGCACCACTGATCGCTTTTTCTCTGCTCGATGGCACTGCACATTGTCACAAAGCTCATCAGGTGGTACTACTGCACAATGGTACTCTTACATTATGGAAAGTCTTTCGATACTTATATGTAATGTTTTCGTTAATCGGAGTTACTTGTTATTGCAATACTAGTGGAGCCCATACTACCAGTGACAAATTCTTTGTTTGTTTCCTTGTGTGTTCTATATACTTGGCTAATAAAATGATTCTGATTCTGATGATCCATCCAGGCTACTTGCTGCCGGAAAAGCTGCCCTTTTATTGTGAAAATAATGAGAGATTGAACACTGCAGGTTACCACAAGGAAAAGGTCAGAGAGATTGATCCCAGCTCCCAATGGATTCTGCTGTAGCCCTGAGAAGTCACATACGCTGACGTGCATCTGTGTCTGTCTTTGCATATGCGCGACCAGAGGGCTCCCATGTAATTAGGTGCAAAAATGCATTATGAGGTGTCTGCACATGTCGGTTCACTTACATATTCATCAACATTATGTCATGTGGCATACTTTGACAGCCATGAAGGAAATCTACCACTCAATAAGGACTGAGAGTGTACCCTCAGAAGAATGAGCAACGCCAAAACATAGCTTTGAAAATAAAACATTAAATCCATAAGAATGATGTTTCTTACAAGCTTATTGTGTAATGTGTGCTGTTTTATTGTCTCACTATCGGGAATAATCCAATACGCACCAAATAGTTTAAATGCAAAGCGCAAACAACCAAGTAGCAGAGAGGGAAGGAAAGGCCATATGAAGTTTGCAAATTTAAGTTCAAAGAGAGCCAACAAACTTGCACAAAGTAGGTTATATGCAACTGTAAACTGTTTGTTGGATTTTAGCTTGTAAAATCTTTTTATGTCGGCTAATGTTTCATTATTGTTTTGACATTTGCAGAAAGGTGGACAGAATTCCTTTCGGGGGGAAGGACAAAAAAGTGATATTATGATGGGGGGTTGGATAGATAGATAGATAGATAGATAGATAGATAGATAGATAGATAGATAGATAGATAGATAGATAGATAGATAGATAGATAGATAGATAGATAGATAGATAGATAGATAGATAGATAGATAGATAGATAGATAGATAGATAGATAGATAGATAGATAGATAACCATAGGTCGTATTGTTCAATAGTTTGTCGGATTGCAGAACAGAAAAGAACACTAATAACTGAGCCACAAAACTACCTCCTGCTGAGGGAGTGCAGAAAACATTCACACTTCCTGCCATTGGAGGGTGCCAGAGAGTGGAGAATTCCTAGAGGGAATGTGGAGCCCTGTGGAAGCACACACACGCCCACACACTAACATGAGAGCACAGTGCAAAATAACAAACTCGTGGGTGCCTCAGCCAGATTTGAGCAACCTGCTAAATATTCCACTTGGGAGAGTGCTTCATTCATTCGTCTTCCCCCCTTCCATCCACAATACTTACAGTCATACTTTAGAGCTGCAGCTCACATGAACTCACACGGTAGTTGATATTTTCTTATGTTGTATGACAAATTGAGTGGAAGCTACAAAACCTTGGTGTTACCCTCCTACTGTCAGTCAATGCACAGCAAGAATCAGCCCCATGTGGGCTTTCTGCCTGTAACCAGACTGCAAATTGTGAGCAAGAAATGTCAGCTGTCATTAAACATACTTGCCTACCTCAGCATGAATGAACATTTGAGCTGCTTCCACTAAGATCCGAACAAGAAAACCTCTCTGCAATGGCAGAAACATATTTGCTGTGTGTTTTGAAGAAATCTACAGGTGTCGCATCGTTGGAGAGTAAAACTTGACATTTAAAATAAGCACAGGTTATCACCAAGTTATAGATGAAAACAAAAAAACGTCATCATACTGTCGAAGTGACAAATATGTTAGCAAAGGCCATACAAACAAAGTTATGGGGAATATTAAAAGATTCACTTTGATTGTGTGCATTAAATCTTACCTCTCTGTGCTTACGATCAGCACACAATACTGTACTCCCATTTTCTATACTGCTTGTTCTCATATGGATGTTGGGTGAGCTGGAGCCTATCCCACCTGACTTTGGCAGACAGAGTGTACACCCTGGACTGGTCGCCATCCAATCGTAAGGCAAATATAGACAAACAACACTCCCATTCACACTCATGAGTGCCACATCATAAGGTACACTCTAATGAGCAATGCCTAAGCTGTTAGTGATATTTTGATGAATTAATCAACTATAGGTACACATCAGGAAAATGTCCACACAATGAGCTACAGTGAGGTATGCTAACGTCTCGTGCAGTGTGCTCACATTCCGTTATTGTGCGAATTGAAAGCCATATTTTGGTCGGTGTACAAATTGTATAAAATATATGTAAATATAAATAAAAACGTGATCATCTTTTTTCACATCAATGGTTGTCCGGGAAAAATTACTTATTAGTGCTAGACCCAAGCCTGTTAGCACCACGCTAGCTGGTGGTTAGCTCCTACGGTTGACATATGGAAAGCCATTTATTTTCACTTTACAGTCACTTTAAACCTATGATAATAGCACTCAAACAAGGATGGTAACAACATTCATTCAGCTGCAACTCAAAATAATTTTTCGTATTTTGTGTATTAGAAAGAATAATGAGCCATGCCACACAGGAGATCATTATTAATTTAAAAAAGTGAAGGTCAGGAGAGCAGGAGGTCAGTACAACTACCACATGGACAACACTCTCAACACCTGCCTTGGGAAATGTGGGCACATTTCCCAAGGCAGGTGTTGAGAGGTTGAGTGTGGAAACGTGCTTGGCTCAGTCAGCACTCGGAACCTGAACAGTTGATACCAGGAGTAAGGCACATAACAGGATTTACAAGAGTGCGGCAGATAAAATTGCCAACTAGGCAGAAAATCTGAGCCCTAAATCTTTGTAGCTCCATGAAATGCAGTCTGAATGAACGCGGTTTACGACGAGCAAGTGCGCAGCGTGAAGCGTGAGCGAGCACGTCACAAGAGTGTGCCAGGCTGTGGCACGCCACGCCGCAGCTGTGACAGGTCGGCCAGAGTCAGCAGGTATATAGGTCAATCCCCCGCGACTCCTTCAATGGGGACACGTGCTCCGGCCTGTGGATTAGAGCGGAAATGAAGGCTCATCCACAGAGCAAGCAGCACTCAAGCCCAGTCAAAGTCACTTCTACGCAGGTTGGCCAGGCCCATTTGAGGTGAATATGAAATACCATGCAATCGTAAATTTTAAAAGAAGCCTTGCTGAGCCGTGTATGCAATCCAAAAAAAATATGCCTTCATTGAATTTTCACAGAGTCACTCTTTGGGTATCTGACAAACTTTCAGAGTATGGGCAAATTTCTTTGTGTGAATATCGAATTAATGACGATGTTTCAATAATTCTAGACAGTGTTTCCACAGTTACCTTGAAAAAGTAACTTCGGTACTTTACTGATTACTTGATTTTAAAAGTAAGATTTGTAAAAAATGAAGTTGCTTTCAGAGTTGACTGACACGTTTGGCACAATATATATGTAAAGAGAGAGAGAGAGACAGAGAGAGAGAGAGAGAGAGAGAGAAAGAGAGAGAGAGAGAGAGAGAGAGTGTGGTAGTGAGTGAGAGAGAGAG
>NW_017805625.1:3783591-3860977 GCF_001891065.2 Hippocampus comes | reverse complement strand
GAGTTGAGAGATATATATAGAGCGAGAGAGAGAGAGAGAGAGAGAGAGAGAGATGACGTGTATGTGAGGGTGTGATTAATGGTTTGCGCCTCAACAGTCTTTCTTTAGAAAGGGGCACTAAAACAGCACAGTATTCTGAATGCAACTACCTTATTGATCACCCAGTCACATTCCATTAGTCATTCTCTGATCTCCACCTTTGCAGCTTTAATTAGCATTCAGGCAAAATGGCAAGTGCAAAGAGAGAATGCGGTAAGAGAATGTGGCTGAATAAACGAGGCATATGCACCTGTCAATAATTGCGTGATTCGTCAGTAGCATCAGTGCACGGGTTGTTCTCACTCTCCCATGGCGACGCAATAAGATGAACGACTCAAATTAGCTTTTTCTCTATTCACGTAGGCCAAACCTCTATCCGCTTATCTCATTTTGAAAATGTTATTAAAGCTGCAAAACAATCTTATGCTGTGGCGGGCAGATGCGTCCAAACAGGCTTGTGTGTTGGCGCCATGTGTATGGCCCCAGGACACATTGATCAGACAGTCTCTTGTACCCATGTTTTCTATTAGACAAGCTTCTAAAACTAACTTCCAGCAAACACATGCTGTGTATTCTCATTCATATTTGCAGCTAGCAAATTATCAGCACTGTGACTTATTCGCCGTTGTAACAACAATTTGGGTTCTAATTTGACATGTTCAAGCTATATTGTTATTGCTACTGATCCCTGCATGCATTTGACCTCCACTGTCGCCTAGCATGGTGGTGATTATTTGATCAATTCACTGTGAAAGATTTATGCCTTCCAATCTACTATTGCAGGTCGACAATTGCTCGTACTTGCTTTAAAACAAATCGTTCTAAACGTTACACCGCTTATAACATGATTTTTCTTGTACACATAGAAATCACAATCATTTATTGCTTTCAAAACCTGTAGAACCAGCGTTAGGATTATGTGAACAATTCCTCCATAATAAATATTTAGGACACAAGTGGACTTTGCGGGTTATTTGATTGGAATAGATTTTACAGTTTCCGGCAACACACGCACATAAATGAACATCTGTCATCACGTTTCAATACATTGCTGCTTCTGTGAAATCCACAGTATCTATCTGAGATCACCACTGTTGTTCTAAAACAGAGAGGGAAATTACTGGCTGCATAATTACAGGCAGTTTGGGGCCAAAATAGTATTTATGAGCCTCGGAGGACAACAAATATACTTGACAGGTGCTATTCCCTCAAGAAAATGAACAAAGAGACTGACAATTGCCTAATACCCTGTCTACAAATACTCAATGGTCATCTCGAGCAAGCAAACAACGCCCATAATGGCTTTGAAACAGACTCAGTATCCAGCATTCAAACACGCAACCGAGAGTGACTCCATTTAAGTACATTGCACTTGCTCGCGGCAGTAAACTTTGCAGACAGTCAAGCTGAAGCGTTTCCGCTACATGGAGGCAGTGGGTTGGCCATCGTTCATTGAGCAAAATGTCCTCATCTAACTTTGGCCTGCCATGTTATTGTTGTCAGTCCACAGCTCAGAGCGATGGTTGGGCCCCCCCTCGCTAACTGATCTGGTCAGCTGCCCGACAGCTGCAGCACAGAGAGATTAGCAAGGGGTTAAATGTAATATGTGAGCGATCAGCGAGCTTTATCTCTTTCATTTTGTCTGTCAATCTCGTGACCCTTTCATCAGAGATCTCCTGCTGTCTGGCTGTCCACTGACATACAACCACTTGCCCCTGTTCTATAATCTCAAATTTGTGTCGCATGCCTTTTAGTGTTTGCAGCCTCCGAGCTAAGAGCACATAGAACACGCAAAACGAACCCCCACTTCCTCCCTAATGCCCGCATTAGGGGAGTAGTTGCTTGCCTGGGGTGCTGCAGAGAGGAGCGAGCGGGTACACCCATCAGGCGGGTGAAATGATGTGTTGAGACAGGAGGACCCAGAAGCAGGGGTGGGAGGAGTGCTCCTGCCCACCTCCGTAGCTCTGACAGCGAGAATAGACGTGGCGCTACCAGGGGCCCCCCCAGAGCATCGCTAAAACTCGTTAGCATAGCCACCAGGCCTTGAAGATGATGAGTTCTGAAAAGGTGATTAAGTCAATGCTGAGGTTCCTTGTAGGCCTGGCAGAGAGACATTCACTCATGAGGTAAGAGAAGCATGGCAGAGGCATAAAACACCACTGCAAAGGATGGGGGAGAGATTGGTAATTTAAGTTCTATATTCTTCTCGGATAGCCATTCATCAAAAGAGCTGCAAAACTGGGAACAGGTGGAAGCTGACTTCAGAACCATCTTGTGAAAAATGAACTGCACACTGCACGGAGGCTTAGCAGGATCAAGCATATAAAAATGCATTTTCTGTGTTAAAACGTGCCCCTTATGCATTTTCCTCTCACTTATCAATTTCCTTTCATTCTCAAGTTCACAAGAAGGCAAAACAATAAAGCCACTGAAATAGTTTGAATTATTATTATTACAGAGTCTCGTCGATCATTTTAAATGTTATATAATAGTATTACTGTACCATATATTATTACTGTTTTTGTCATTCATCTTATTACGCTTTGAAGCGCTGCAGCGTGATATTCAGCTACAGCGATTTCGATGAAATCAATGTAACTTCAGTTGCCAACCGCCAAGATCCAAGAACGGAGAGCGATCGTCATCCCAAAGAGAAAACCAGCATTCTGTCTGTGCTTGTTGCCACATATTCAGGAAACAGTCACTGCTCGACACCACGTCATGCCACTCCCTGTCTACAGCTGAGGCACACGACGAATTCTGTCCTCGAGTCCTCTGTGGATTAAACATAGCGTGTGGAGCCATTTTAGCATTGTCCTGTTAGTCTGGAATGCAAGAGTTATACTTAACTTTTGCTTTGCCATTCCAATCTGCTCTACTAGAGCATATTTACAAGACTTTGTATTAGTGTAATCATACAAGGCACACTATTCTCAAATGGCACTTATTTGTGTAGGTGGAGCATTACAATGTTGTGTAGGGGAGGGTTAAGCACTGTACTTGTGGGGATCGCTGCGCTCCCTCAACGCAGATTAGAAAGATTAGCTCTTTCATCCAAAATGCCCCCCCGCCCCACCTCCCGCAACTCACACAACTCACACACATACATTATACTAACTGCCTCTATTTTTTTTCTATTACTGTATATCCAAATCACCTCCTGGAATTTTATCGTATTATGTGCAGAGGTTTTAAAATGCTCTCCCTGCTGTTGCTGCTAAAAATAAATAAAGAAATAAGACAAATGCCACACACACTGGAACAAGAGAGGGCTAAGCATCTATGTTGCAATGTCAACAGAGAGCAAGACAACCGCAAGTAATTGCCAACTCAATCAATGTCATCTGAAAGTAGTCTTCAAGTAAGGGATGCATTTGGAGGGAGAAGAGTGATGAAAGGAAGAGGATGTGAGTGCATGTGTATATGTCGACAATTGAGAGAGAGGCAAGGGAGGGGAACAACGAGAGCAACGCAGTCAAGAGTACAGCAAAAGGGAAAGTTTTTCCTCATTTACATCGCTGTATGGTAACGTAGGAAAATGTCGACAATTATTGACTAAGCATCAGCAACTCAAAACAAAGAAATATGAATTAAAATTCATGTACGGCACCGCTAGAATTCATTCATTTCAGACCGTAGGTATTCTTCAAATGTATGCGGCTTTTTTTTTTTTTTTTTTAATGACAGCAGCAGACGTGATCTGTGCGCACGGCGGCTTGCATAACAAGCAGCACAAAGGGATATTAGAAGTATTAAAAGCAGCTGACCGGGGATGGATAGCTGTTTGAATTGCTGACAGTGTACCATCGTCACTTGGGGAGCAGCCAGGCTGCGCGCGGCAGGCTTGGATGCGAGATGCCGTCAGCCATCTGGCTTTGGAAGGAACTCCTGGGGGAGATGCAGGCCGATGCCAACCTTCAGAAAACACTTCCAGCAATGTTTGAGAAGTAGAATGACATGTTCATCAATACCTGCTCCTGTGCGAGAGTGGCTGCTGCGTTCCTGCAGTGGTAATATATGTACAAATATGTGCCGTGCATATCCAAGGCTACTGAGGTCTGTGGATATTTGTAATCGTGACTGGAGAAATTGCTAAATGGATGAAAGGATTAGGGTTGCTATGTAACAATATGGGTGCATAGAACACATCATTAGCTGAGAAAACAGTGCCGATTGTCGTCGAAATGTAAATGACATCAATATTGTGTTTGAAGGGTGCATTTTCTTCCACATCATAGTTTTATATACGTTTCCTCTTTACATTTCATCATGTGCTTAACATTCAGCGTTTTACTGCATCCTGAGTTCCAGGCACACACAAAATGAGCTGAAGCGTAGATCTTGCAGATGGTGTTGCAAATGATAAAAAGTGCCCCTTGTACGGACTATAATTGCTTTGTCACAGCTGAGCATATTAAAGAATGAGATTGTAGAAGAGCCCTTCAGTGAACTGGACTGAGAAGACGACAAGGAAAGACCACAACTGAACGTGGTCACGTCACACACATTAGTTGACCGTGCTGAAAAGGATAATGTCACTCATTTGTGTTCGCTTTAAAGCGAGTGCTTCAAGATGCTAAGGAGACTTGTCAAGTTAACGTCTGTCGCTGACTTGCGACCAGTCCAGCCTGTAGTTGGCCATTCGCCCAAAGTCAACTGGAATAGACTCCAGCGACCTTGAGCACGATAAGCAGTGTAGAAAATGGATGGAAGGACAGATGAATCTCCAATGTGCTGTCAGGGGAACAAATATGTATTTGAGGCAAATTCTCCCTTTCATAATTTCTCCATTGTGAGACAAATCAAGGTTTTCTTATCTCAACACCTAATAGGATGTCGCAAATATAAGTTCTCAAACGGCATGTTGACTTTTTGTTTTCTACAGTGCACATCCTCATGAGGGTCACGGATGTGCTGGTATGCAATCTAATTTCTTAATTCTCATGTTTATCCATGTCAGAAGAAGAAACTAGTTCTCTCCTCACGCATGTGCGCACACACGAACATATTGACCTTATGTGGCACGAGAAATCAAACACAGCTCTCTCGCTGCTCTACACTGCATGAACTATTTATAATATTCTCCCTCATTGAATAATTGATGGGCTATGTTTCTCCACACATTTTCGACTGCTCCGTGAAAAAAAATTCCATATTTTTACTAATGATGTTTCAAGTGCTTATGCCTCCGAGTGTATATCTTAAAAGCGATGACCGCATCGTATCTGTGCACAAATATGGACGAATAATGTTGTAGCGAAACACTCAGGTCAACTTGCACATGACAAATTATGTTGAAAGCACATTTTCATATATTTACATTCAAGACCAAGCCAAAGTTTAGCATTCACTTTGCTGCATATGCTCCCCTTTGTTCCTGTAAGAGATGAAGATGCATGCGGTGCACTGTAAACTCGAGGGGGGGCGAGACAAGGTTGCTCAATCTCCTTGAGAGGCATGATCGTGGAGCAGAGGCTCCCAACACAAGCACATCTCATACATGAGCCGCCCATGACTTTTTGGGCGCTAATTTATGAGGGCTGCTTTGCAACACAACAAAGTTGGCGTCCGCGTACTCATTATCTCCGATTTTCACTCTCCTCTCTCCATTTATCACCTCGATCACTTCTCTCCTCCTCCGCTCGTTTTCACACCGACGCCGGCGCTCATTGTCTGGTCACAGATTAGAAAGCGGCGACAACAGCTACGTTTGAGGATGAGTTATGGATGTTGTCACTTGTGAAGAAACTATATTGGTGTCAATATTTGTGCTGTACAAAACATTTGTGTTGCTGTACTACTTTTATTGTGATTACATTTTACATTTAATCGGACAATGTATGATGCCGAAGGGGAAGTTCACTCAGCAAAGTACTTCACACCAGTAGCTGAAAATTTACATCATGACTTTGTTCAAATCAAAACGGGATGCATCATAATACGGCCAGAACTAATACTGCAGTCTGTTGTTGCAACTGTTTCTAAAGTCTTTTGTCTTTGCAGAAACACTAAGAAAACGCCCATGGCAAACACGATGAGTTATACTAAGCCTCGAGAAATTTGATGTTCATCTCACATTCAAATCATGAATAAACAAAGTCCATGCCGGCGGATGTGCAAATGAATGGTGATGGGGTTACTTGAGACATCTGAGCAAGACAAGGTTCCCCTAGTGGTAGGGTGCAAGAATAAAGTACTTTCAAAAACCCTGGTGAGACAGGCAGATGATTTCTTCATGCAGTTGTGGGGAAATGACGCCAAGACACAGAAGAGTCAAGTTTGCAGAGTTTGGAAGAGGATGAGGACTGTGTCAAACACACCGTGGAAATCAAGCTGGATTCAAAATTGCAAACCTCATCTTATTCACACACTCAGGAACATGCTGCCTGCCAGTTTGCTTGGACCAAAACCAAAATGTGTTCACGACTCTGTCAAATAATGTACCTTTTTCTGGAATGAGCTTTGGAATATAGCAAATGGGGCAGAAAAACAATGCACATAATAACAGAGTAAAAGTCATCTCAAAGTTTGGTAGATTGTTAGCTCCATAAACAGTGAAGCATGAAAGGGATGTCTGGAAAAACAAACCAGCTCGCTGTTTCCATAGCGATCTATGAATGGCCTGTACTGGCGCTTGTGACAACCAGACATCTAGGAAGACAAGTTTAAAAAAAAACAAAAAACAAAAAAAAAACAATGCCTTGCAGAATGCCTGTAATTATTTCTGTCATTCAATTGGAATTTATTTGCATAATTAGACTTGTTGAAGCCCAACTCTGGAAGTCTATGCACATCTCATATCCTACCAATTGGACCCCTGCCACGGTATTGGACTGGTAAAAACACATAATCAGGGTTTCCGCTTTTTTCTTGAAATTATTTCCAGAACTTTTTCCATCTGCTACAGTACGAGTCAAGTTATCACAACATACACTAATGAATCCCACCTCTGAGTTTTAGAGAAGTGTTTTTTTTTTCACAATTGCCTGTACGTTATACTTCGTACATTTCATCTGATTGCTTCAATCTTACCAAATACCAAACCAAATTGGTTAAAAAAAAATGAACGGCTCTCTCACACATCCTGAAACATTATTCAGCAAATTCCACAAAAGACCCAATGATGGAGCACGAAAACCAGCCGAAGCAAAGGGAGGTGAAAATCAGCCATTGATGGCATTTTACGGCACCTGAAGCCAAATGCTTCGTCATCCACACAGGAATTTTGACATTTTCTCACAGACGACAGACAGACACAAATTCATAACCACATGACCCCCTGGGCAAGGACATGACACAGCATTTCTAACGGAAGCTTATCTACTGATCATGAAATAGAAAAAAAAGAAATGAACAATCTGCAGTATGCTGCTCTAAATGCACACTAGTCGTTTCAGGACCTTACCTCGACTAGGTGTGGAGTGGGGTTGAATCCGCACTTGTTGCACACTTTGGAGTGGCACTGGGTACAGGTGTTATAGTTGGGTTGTTCACTTGCGTTGCCGAGGTTAAGGGCCGTCTTGCAAAGAGGACAACAAGCTTTGGGTTTGGAGTAATCTGAAGACGCAGATTGCTGCTGAGGAGGAGGTCGAGACCCTTGTTGTGCAGATGGAGGTCCTGAGTGTTTAGGTGTCCCAGGTCCTGGACCGTGGGGTCCCCCTGGTTTAGGGGCCTGTTTTGGGGGTGGTTGTTGGGGCTGAGTGGTCTCAGATATCAGTGTACTGGCTTGGTTAAGTAGAGAAGCACCAAAGCCAAACAATTTCCCAAAGGTCTGCTCAGGAGGTGGAGGCTGTCGTGAAGGAGAGCTGCCTGCGCTGCGCGTCTGGTCCTGGCGGGGGTGGTGGGGTTGGTGGGCAGGCGAGTTTCGGGACAAATCGGGCTGGGACGGTGCTTTGGCCATGCCAGGGAGAGGCACTGCCCCCGGAGGCAACTTTGTCGGTGGCTGACCTGGGCCAGCTGGACCAGTCTGTTTCGAAGGGCCTGAAGCGGGATGCGTCTGTGCTGGCCGAGTCTGAGGAGTTGTCTGCATCTGAGGGGCAGGCTGAGAAGAAGCGTCAGATTTGGGTTCTGGTTTGGCAGCGTGGGAAGGAGAGTTTATCTGTTGTTGACTCTTGGATCGTGGTGTGGTCATATCCATCCCCAACGCTCTCTGCATCTGACAGTTCAGGCATAGCCACTCCTGCACCTGAAATAAACACGGGCAAAATACGACAGTAAGTAAATAAACAGGACCTGATGTATTCTGTGGACTATCCGAAGAGACAACTGTGCAAGTGTTGGACCCAACACGAACACAGGCATTCTCCAAACGTACTGGACAGTGACTCTATGTTGTTCAAAATGATATCCACCCAGCCATAAAAAGGTCAGCAACAGTTTCGATTTTCAATTGGCCTCCTTTCTTTTTACACTTATACGCATGAATCGTTCTCAACATTATGACTGTAAAAATGCACACAAGCCAACATAAGAGCAGTATCAAAATGATGCTCAAATTGTGATCGTCACAGATGCGGGTACTGTAATCAATTCAGAGTCAATTTATGATTGTGGTTGTAGTTTGGCAGTTACAATTGTGTAAAACGGTGTTGCAGCATACTGAGAACGGATGCCATCATTTTGGCTCGACATCCCAGAGTTGAATTTGATGCAGTTTGGACACATTGGAAACAAATCATTTCAAAATATATTGATGATGTTGGAGGTGACAGAGAAGACCACCATCACTATTCTAAATTATACTGTAAAATGGGGTTTTAAATCACAGCGAATCAAAGAAAATAATGCGTCATCCTTTTCGAGATCTCTTGATGTGACATGCACGTACAATCTTCTACCCTTCATCCAATGCTGGCAGGGACAGGCTCTAACCCTCTCTGAAGGGGAAACATTTTGTATGGAAGAGCACTGAATTTAATAAGGAATGATGTTAAGTATCTAATTGAAAAAGGATTTAAGTTGCCCTTTGCCTCCGGGTGGGAATTTACTGGCAAACAGCATTTAACCAGAAACAAACGTGCAGGACATAAAATTTGACAAGCAAAATGATTTTTGGGGAGCTGTCTCAGAAGAACCATGGTGGCCGTGGATTTAGTCATCTTCCTTGAGCCTTTTTCTGTAGCTCATCCCTTTGTGCCGCTTTCAACATTTCATCTCACTATGTGATGCCTTCCTCATTAAAATCGTTCCATCCATTCTGTTCTTCTATTCTTCTGCTGTGGCCATTTCCTTTACATCTATGCTGCAGAAACTTCGCACTTGTTGCTTGGTTGCGTCGAGGCACATAATAAGGTGAGAGTCAGAAAAAGGCCCTCCTCCGCCTGATGGCACATGGTCACGTAATAATTGCCATCCCGGTAATTTGACAGCTGCCTCACCATTGTAGCCGCCTTAGCTTTAGGGTCAATACGTGTTGTATCCCTTGATCTGATAACGGACCATATTACGTAACTCGGGTGTTCAAAATGGACACGAGCCAGTTGAATCATACTTACGTTCAGTTACCTTGTGGTTTAAATTCTGCATTTCTAAATATTGTTATGAGTGCCCTATAAAAAAGTTAATGCCTCATAAATATTGTGAGTAAAAGTTTCACAGATCTCTGCTCTGTGACTTGAAATATCCATCCATCCATTTTCGAATCCGTTTATCCTCACGAGGGTCGTGGGCGTGCTGGAGCCTATCCTAGCTGTCATCGGGCAGTAGGAGGGGTACACCCTGAACTGGTTTGCAAGCCAATCGCAGAGCACACATAGACAAACAACCATTCGCGCTCACACTCACACCTAGGGACAATTTAGAGTGTTTCATCAACTTGCCACGTATGTTTTTGGAATGTAGGAGGAAACCGGAGTACCCGGAGAAAACCCACGCAGGCACGGGGAGAACATGCAAATACCACACAGGAAGGTCTCGAAGCCAGACTCGAGCCCGGTATTTCTGCACGATAAGGCAGACGTGCTAACCAGTCAACCACCGGGCCACTGACTCGAAATAATACCTAAATAAATAAATACATAATATGAAGCACCTTGTCTATTTTTGACAGAGCAATCAAACGTGGCAGTGAGTTTGATGAGCTTCTCGAGTGTTTTATAGGTCAGAAGACTTTCTAATGAAAGACACTCAAATTCTGCTGATGCCAACTAATTGGAGGCAATGTCACAGCGCTGCTTTTTTCAATTTTGCCATTTGACTCAGTGTCTATTTTTAACCCACTCAGCCAGTCAACCATTCACTAATGCTGTTTCCTCCTTTTCAGAAATAGTTACCCATTTAGAGTTCTGTTCTCAATTTGCAATAAACAGCCTGTACCCTAGAACAGCAACACAAATATAAAATAAAAATGGTGAGACTGACTCTCAAGCCACCACGCTTCTCTAATCCTCATGAAACCTGATCCCTTCTGTCGACTCCTGGAAACTCGGAATCGACTAAAATGACATTTGCCACGCTTGGGAATGGCACTGTGTCAGGTGTACGAATCACTTGAGCGAACACAAAGTAAGGCTAACGGAATGAAGTCAATTGAAAAAGGGAATCGGGTCGAAACAGCCAGGTGAGGAAAGACGTGCTTCTCAGCCACTGAAGTAATATGACGTGAGTGTAATATTTGAAATGCAATGAGGGCTGGTATGTTCCAGTCATTCTCACTCAGACATTCAGTAAATCAGCAGAGACAGAGTAAGCCACACGCACAGCAGCATGGGAGCCCCTGTCTGGTCTCCTGCCAATCCTTAATACAAAGAGTGATGAGGTCACGGTTCTCTCTTGTCAGTCAACGGTGAAACTGTGAAGTCTGGGAAGCAATGTCGAAAGAATATGGAGCAACAAAACATCATCCAATCAGAGATTTACAAATGGAAAATCCTCTTTCTCTCATTGCCATTGTCTCTATTTTTTCCTTTCCAAATGACAGTTGGGATAATCAAAGAAGTTAAGCTCATTGGAGGGTGAAAAAAAAAAAACAAACCGGACAAACAAAGTATTGCGCAACAGGGACAGCAAGCAACTATTTATCACTTTCATCGTGGCTCTGCCCTCCTCTCCGCCTCATCTCTCCATTTCATTTCTCTCCGCGTCCCCCTTGTTATGAGGCAATCATGTGAATCTTTATGAAATCTGATCTCGAACAGAGAACAAAAACGAGCACTCTCCACACAACGGCTCTCTGTCCTCCTCCGCCGTCGCTTCTCTTTTACACGTCTGTCTTTTTTACTTTGCTATTGATATTTCTCTACCATATTTACATTTCTCGTACATTCCTCCCGAATTTCCCCCTGCAGCTTCATCTACATTTCTTTGGTACATGATAGCCCTTATTCAGATGTCATGTTTGATTGTTGCGTATTCCGTTACTGAATGAATGAAAAGGATTGAGGGAAAAAAAAATGCTCATCCAATTTCCCCGAAAATCTTTTAGTGTGGTTGCATTGCTTTTTTGTTTTTGTAAGATTTGAAAACAGCATCTGAATTCATCATAGAATAAAGACAGAAGAGAGTCTCCGGAGATGAACAATTTGATGCCGATCCAAATAAGGAGTGTTTGGCCTCGTGGGTCTGTGAAAATAATGTCATTCAAGTTATAACCAACTGGAACAGCCTCCAACTTGAAGAAGTCAAGAGACAAGGTCACAGGTATCACAAGATTGCAATGCAATCAGAATACTTGTGATTCAATAGCCGATTAATCGCTCCCAAATTGGGCCAAAACACATTGATATTCTTCCTGACGCTTCTTCCCTCCCTGCCTGACTTTGCTGCGAAACTAAAAAGTCTGGATTTATGTGTGAAAATGGGCACGGTGATGATGCAATACGTGTAGTAATGAAATGATTTGGAGGTACGCTGGAGCCTTGAAGGGGACAACCGGGGGGTTGCAAGGTTTGACTCGGCATACTGGAGAGTAGCACTGGCATTTGCTTATGGGATTCATTTTGTCCTATGTGCACACCCGCGCGATATCGAGAAATACCTATTTCTGAAAAAGACAAAAAAAAAAAAAAAATGCTCTCTCAGTATCATCAATTCCCCTTGGCTCAATTCAGCATGATGGCACACATAACTTACTTCTAGATATGAATGCACATGCAATGCAAAAATAAAGCCTATAAGGACATATAACAAAGCACATGTTTGATCGACAACCAACATTGTCAATTCACTGTCTAATCGTAATATGGTCATTGACAAAAATGTCACTAAATGTGAAAAATGAAAAAAAAAATGCATAGATTCGCAACAAGTAGTATGACATAACAAAAAAAAATATTCTTTGAAATGCCCCATCCAACTTGATTGTAGCATGAAGAAACTTTAAATGCAGCGAGTTGGGGGATAATAATTAAACCAGTGTCCCAGATTTTCTTTCTGGCAATTCTCCTTGCAACATATTTCAGTTTATGCAAAATTCAGACTGCAGAGTCTCACATGGATTCTTGACCCAGTTCACACTGTTTGTCCACTTCAAAGCTACAGCTTGACATTTTCGGTAAATGTGCTTAACACTGACATTTACTACACAGCAATGGATAACATGTACAGATCGTTAAAAATTATGAAGATATGCATTTCGAGGTTTCTTTTCTTGCTTGCCATGAAATGATTCTCAGTAAATCAGAGTGGCAAGCTGAAAACATTTGTGACAAATAATCAAACTTATAATTATCTTTCAGTTTTAAATGTATTGTCTCCTGCTTGAACTAGCCACAGAAAGAGAAAGAAAAACTGCTCCATAAACAGCTTTAATAGATCTGAAACTGAACATTAGAGCACACACAGTAATCAGTAATCTATATTGTTCAAGGCAGAATACGATTGGGTCGCATTGAGGATTGGAGACGTGGGAAGTTCACCATTTGAATGAATTTGAGGAAATTAGGTGCCCAAGTACCCTGAGGCACAAAGGCTTAATTAAATAACATTTCTGAAATGCTTTCTGTGACTTCATTGCAATAACCACTTCGTTTCAAGTCACACACAGATTCATGTAAATAAAGTAAAAAAAAAAAATTTAAAAAAAGAAAGAAAAATGCTGCAGTCTTCCAACAAGACCATCCACTTATGTCCAATGTGTATGGGATCACCTTATGAGAAATAGACAGACACTTCTTAGAAGCAGGTATCAGGCTGTTCAGTATTTGAACGGTATCACCTGGCATGCAAGTTTTTGTAATTCCTATTAACTCCTGTCGCTTGTCTACGAAAGTTTTCTTTTTCTTTGAAAACGTACAAGGTTCATTTTATTAGATGCACCAAATTTGCTTCCATTGTACGTGTGGGCAGTTGCCGCCTACTTGATTATTTTCGTCATATAGGGAATCAATAGAATAGGAATAGGGAATCATGCTGCTAATATATACAGCTTTTCTGCAGTCTCTTTGTGTGAGGGCATTCCTTAAAACTTTTCCATCGCTTGTGGGATTGTTGGTAAAAAGAAAAACTACAAAAGGAGGCAGTTCCAAGACAACCTTCAAACAACGTTTTAAAAAATCATGACTGCATGACTCGCTCAAAGCATGTTATAAATCTATTTTACAGAAAGTATGGGAGCCACTGCCATCACCCTCATGGGATATAACATCAAAAGATTTGGGTTTTTAAGGCAGTTCGTCAACGATCGCTTTTCCGCTGCGGCACCTTAGACCCAAGCCACCATCGCGAGGTAGGAGCTATTAATAGAAAGTGGACCAATTATGAAGCACATGGTTCCGTGTACTATAGTGGGGGGAAAATTTGTCATTGGGGACCTTCTGCGCTACTTTATCTCTCTGAGCTTTGGTTTTCGATTGGGTTTTTTTTTTCACACTCTCATTTCCTCTCAGGATTATGCTTCCCGTCTAAAATAATGACTAACCCTTCTAACCTGAATGCACCATCTTTTTATATATATATATATATATATATATATATATCGGTACATGCATATACAGTACCGGGTACTCTGTAAATATAGTTAAGAGTCATACACACGCACACACACACACACACACACACACACACACACACACACACACACACACACACACACACACACACACACACACACACACACCTTCGTGTTATCTACGCAATATGCCGTCATTATCCGCAGTTGAGTCTTCAGTCACATCACTGACACTGTGACTAACACACCTGAAAATGTCTGTGTCTAGAATGTTTCTGATCAGCAGATCTGCCTCCCACTGCTCGAGCTGGCCATGTTCACTACAGTGATGGGTTAAATGGAGAGGACATTTCATTCATTAGCATGAAGAATGTGTGATTTCAGGAGCAAAATGAATGTTTTCTTTCTTCCTGTTTAACCCTTTCAGTGGACAGCTGATCATGTTATCAGGTTACAGGGTGCATGAAAGGGTTAAGGAGAGCAGTGTTGGCATTGTATATTTAACGTGTTGAGGAACATGAAAGAAAGTGCTCTTTTCTTTTTGATCATAACACGCAAAATGCCGTAGGGACGAGAATATCCAAATATGGAATGTCTCTTGGTTACCAGCACTGGTTCTATAGAAAGCTGGTGAAGAAGTGGCGCTCCTTTGTGGAAGCCCGTTCACGGCCACAGGAGCACAGAGAAAGCATCGTCGTGCAAGGCGCAGCTATGCCTTCCACAACGAGGCGAGGTAGATCGCGCACTGTGCGAGGGGACGCAATCCGACCTGCGATACCTGACCGATGTGATGTAATGCTCTGAAATGTGCAAGACATGTCGTACTAAATTACATCAGCAAAAAAACGAATAAAAAGAATTCAAATGTTATTGACTTAGAGGCATTTCCCAGCTTCTTCTCATATTGTAAAAAAAAAAAATCTGGTTGTTCAGTTGCCGACTCTTAAATGTGCATCGGTGTGAATGTGACAGTGGTTGTTTGTCAAAACGTGATCTGCGATTGACTGCCCCGCCTCTTGCACAAATC
Source organism: Hippocampus comes (assembly GCF_001891065.2). Taxonomy (NCBI): domain Eukaryota; kingdom Metazoa; phylum Chordata; class Actinopteri; order Syngnathiformes; family Syngnathidae; genus Hippocampus; species Hippocampus comes. The sequence continues at coordinate 3,846,026 of NW_017805625.1, read as the reverse complement.
AAGTGAGATAGGTCCCAGCTCACCTGTGACCCTAAAGAGGACAGAATTGAAGAAAATGTATGGATGGATTTCATTTTGACTTTTCAAATGGATCTACTCATACAGTATCTGTTTTTAAATATTTTCGTCTTTAATGTTGATCAACGAAAATGTGGAGAGAATCAGTTTCATTGACAAACGATAAAGCTACTAAGATATGTTTCTGTGAGGGAAAAGTCAAATCCATTCTAAGTAGGTTAGGGTGGTAAATCTTCAGATCTCCAGAGGCAGGCCCGCTTTCACTCTGTGTTGCGCTCTCAGCATCTGACAAGCTCACCAAGGCTGAGCCATAACATCCACCTCCGCAATCCCTCTATGCTGCCACATTCTCCTCCTCTGCCTGCCATGAGCTATTCTTTACTGTGTCCCTCGGCTGTGCTTCACGCATTTCTATCCACCGACTGCGCACCGCTACACTTACTCGTACACGGAACGCAATCAACCTGCACCAAGGCTTGGACATTCGTCACCTGCAAAAGTCAGTGCGTGAACAACAGTGACAGCAGCAGACCTTGCATACAATCAGCGAAGTCAAAACGAGGTAATATGCGGTACGAGTAGGGATTTGATCGTTTATATGACACCATTAATGAATTTGTTTAGATCTAAATCTTTCTCGAACCCTAATCTTTACATCACTGGAAGAATATCTATTCATGTTTTTTAATTTAAAATGTTACGACGGTCAAACCCCACCTCCGTTAAAATGTAGGCCTAAATTAATAGCTTGAAACCCAACAACAACAACAACAATAATAACAACAAAAATAATAATACTGTACCCTAGATTTATTTTATGCCTTTCAATTGACCTGAGAATGCTTTAATAAGGGTGGTAAACTCCACTAAATGATGAGGAGAAATGTCCAGATCCCTTTTGGCAATGGTGGAAGTGAAGAGTTAATCAGCTGGTCAAAGCTAGGGGCTCAACATTAAGTGCCCAATTAAAAATAAAGAGTTGTTTATGAAATAATAATGTATTTTTTTTAAATCAAGGTATCAATGTATCACAGTGTCAAAAACACAATACTGTGGCAAAGAGGAAAGTAGTAATTAGTGGTCGTAAAGCATGCACGCCAGCATCCTTGCACTTGAGATGCATTTTTTTGAACTGTATTTCTACATTCTACAAAATATGTTGTAGTTTCGCTAAAATAAAATGATTTTAAAATCTTTTTGCAATCAACAAATGGGTTCGAATAAGTGTACTTTTCAGTAAATAGTGATAGTTATTTCCTGGGGGGGGAGGGGGGGTAAAATCAGTGAGGGTTGACTGTATGTCAAAAATTGTATGGAAGAAGCGACACAATATGCACATGAATCTCCTGAAAGAATAAACCCACTCTGGTGTCAACAAAGTATGTCCTCAGACTTTTGCAATCACATTTATACAAAGCTGCACACTCACAAATTAGTCATTACAATTGCATACTGTAAATCCACAGTTGGAAAACTCAACCTTTCACACCTCGCATCAAGTATTTATTCAACCTGCAGCTGCTCTACAAGCCTTCAGGTCAGCTTAAGCGATGAGGCATCTTGGCTGTAATTTTCAGCATGAATCACCGGAGATGATGTGAAACTTTAAGACAGATGACACAGCCAAACTGGGCTCAGAGTCACAGTGAAGCATAGCCTAATTCAAATTAGGCAAGTGATTTATTTTCGGATGAAGGCAGAAGTCTTTCTCCTCTACCTGTTGACAGAAATGACACTTAAGATGCATTTCAATGATGGGGAGCTGCTTGGGAGCTGTTCACCGGGGCTATAAACAAAAGCTTTATTTGGTCATAGCTCGGGACATCATTTGGCTGCTCATTAGTGTCTCTCAAGAAGGATAGAGGAAGCATTTCAGTGTTTTATGAAGTACACTATTTTTACATTGTAACATCGCCTAAGAACTAAGACATATGAGCCGACGACTGGATAATTAGAGGACGAACAGAGCTTGAAATATTTGCCCAGTCAGACTTAACAAATGAAGCTGGACCGTGCTTCACTAAATAGCATACTATACATACAGTATATGCTACTGTATATGGTCAATCAACAGGCGGTAATTGCCATCACTGCCAACTTAATCTTAATCCTCTTGACATTTTGGATAATGCTAGGCTTCTGACTGGAAAAAAAAAAAACATGTCACAGACACGCTAAAGCATCTTGTATGAAGACCTTCCCAGAAAAGAAGCTGCAAAAAGGGGACCGCTCCACATGCTGTTTCACGAAAACCGGTGTAATAGCAACAACGTAATATGTGTTTCCTTTTAAAGCATCGTGAATGATGTCATTGTTCACGTGTGACGCAAACTGCCTCTTCCACCATCTGCTATGAGTGCAGAGTTGTGACACACCTTGGAAGGACACAAGCCAACGTCTTAAAAATTAAAGGATGTCTGCATCAACCCAGTGCGGCACATCGGAGAGTGTGCTTGCACTATAAAAAGTGAGTCATGTACACTATATACAGTAACCTACGTATGAAAGAGCACTGGGGATATGATATGACGTAAAATGAAGCACAGAGGCATCCTGTAGTATGTTTAATTTGTCAGCCTCGCTTCTGTCATGACACGGCTTAACACAGATAACAGACAGGGTGCTTTTGATTAATTCAACTAAAGATTCTAATGATCAAGTACGACTTTTTCTTGCATCATGGTCTTTGTGGTAATTAATATGTGTGTATGCTGGAAATCCGCGGAACTGAGGCAAACATTTTTTCTAGCAATCAGGAAATTTGCTTTCTTAGTCAGACATATTGAGAGTGAAAAACAACACATCGTGTGTTTTATTTTTTCTGTTTTATGACTAACTAGATGGCTGAATATGATAAAATATGTGGTAAGAGTAAGCAGTGCAATTAAAATAAAATTGTGTCAACACAACGAAATAGGTGTCATTTTTGCGAGGCTATTTTGAATCTGAATGCGCTGTGCTGGCAATGTTTTTCAAAGACTAATGGGCTATTCCACTGGTGTCAAACCCAAGGCCCGGGGGCCAGATCTGGCCCGCCACATCATTATTTATACAAAGCTGCACACTCACAAATTAGTCATTACAATTGCATACTGTAAATCCACAGTTGGAAAACTCAACCTTTCACACCTCGCATCAAGTATTTATTCAACCTGCAGCTGCTCTACAAGCCTTCAGGTCAGCTTAAGCGATGAGGCATCTTGGCTGTAATTTTCAGCATGAATCACCGGAGATGATGTGAAACTTTAAGACAGATGACACAGCCAAACTGGGCTCAGAGTCACAGTGAAGCATAGCCTAATTCAAATTAGGCAAGTGATTTATTTTCGGATGAAGGCAGAAGTCTTTCTCCTCTACCTGTTGACAGAAATGACACTTAAGATGCATTTCAATGATGGGGAGCTGCTTGGGAGCTGTTCACCGGGGCTATAAACAAAAGCTTTATTTGGTCATAGCTCGGGACATCATTTGGCTGCTCATTAGTGTCTCTCAAGAAGGATAGAGGAAGCATTTCAGTGTTTTATGAAGTACACTATTTTTACATTGTAACATCGCCTAAGAACTAAGACATATGAGCCGACGACTGGATAATTAGAGGACGAACAGAGCTTGAAATATTTGCCCAGTCAGACTTAACAAATGAAGCTGGACCGTGCTTCACTAAATAGCATACTATACATACAGTATATGCTACTGTATATGGTCAATCAACAGGCGGTAATTGCCATCACTGCCAACTTAATCTTAATCCTCTTGACATTTTGGATAATGCTAGGCTTCTGACTGGAAAAAAAAAAAACATGTCACAGACACGCTAAAGCATCTTGTATGAAGACCTTCCCAGAAAAGAAGCTGCAAAAAGGGGACCGCTCCACATGCTGTTTCACGAAAACCGGTGTAATAGCAACAACGTAATATGTGTTTCCTTTTAAAGCATCGTGAATGATGTCATTGTTCACGTGTGACGCAAACTGCCTCTTCCACCATCTGCTATGAGTGCAGAGTTGTGACACACCTTGGAAGGACACAAGCCAACGTCTTAAAAATTAAAGGATGTCTGCATCAACCCAGTGCGGCACATCGGAGAGTGTGCTTGCACTATAAAAAGTGAGTCATGTACACTATATACAGTAACCTACGTATGAAAGAGCACTGGGGATATGATATGACGTAAAATGAAGCACAGAGGCATCCTGTAGTATGTTTAATTTGTCAGCCTCGCTTCTGTCATGACACGGCTTAACACAGATAACAGACAGGGTGCTTTTGATTAATTCAACTAAAGATTCTAATGATCAAGTACGACTTTTTCTTGCATCATGGTCTTTGTGGTAATTAATATGTGTGTATGCTGGAAATCCGCGGAACTGAGGCAAACATTTTTTCTAGCAATCAGGAAATTTGCTTTCTTAGTCAGACATATTGAGAGTGAAAAACAACACATCGTGTGTTTTATTTTTTCTGTTTTATGACTAACTAGATGGCTGAATATGATAAAATATGTGGTAAGAGTAAGCAGTGCAATTAAAATAAAATTGTGTCAACACAACGAAATAGGTGTCATTTTTGCGAGGCTATTTTGAATCTGAATGCGCTGTGCTGGCAATGTTTTTCAAAGACTAATGGGCTATTCCACTGGTGTCAAACCCAAGGCCCGGGGGCCAGATCTGGCCCGCCACATCATTTTATGTGGCCCGCGAAGGCAAATCAAAAATGTCAACTTCCAAGATGCTTCTTAAAATCTCTACCAAATTTAAAAATTATCATATGTAATAAATAAACATATTGTACGCATTTTCTTGTGACCAAACCCCTCATAACAGTAACTTAAACAATAGTTGAATAAACTGTTTTTCTTGACTTTTTTTTTTATATGGTTTCAGTCATAGCGGCCCTCCAAGGGAAATGGTAACTAAAATGTGGCCCACTACAAAAATGAGTTTGACACCCCTAGGCTATTATCTCACTCTGTGACAACCTTCTATACATAGTTAGCGAGGTCTGGTTCTTACCTCAGTAAGGTGAGGGTTGGGGTTGAAGCCACACTGGTTGCACACCATGGAGCGGCACAGTGTGCAAGTGTTGAAGCTTGGCCTGTCATCAGCAGTGCCAGTCAGGTCGGCCGTTTTACAGACGGGGCACAGCTTGCTGCTGGGCATGGGCGCTATTTGAGGCACAGAATAAGGAGAGGTAGGGAAGCTGGCTCGGTCCGGGGACACCGAAGGGGACCTCCCAGTCCGGCTGCCACCCACGTCCACATGCAGGTTCTTCCTGGACACGTGACCGTGGCCCTGCTCCCCGTAGGATGGGGCAGACTGTGGGGTGTCATGGGAGGCCAGCCTGTCCCCTGTCCCTTGACTGCTGTGGACTCCTGATTTAGGTCCCTGGTCTGATGCAGGTGGCCTGGAAGAAAACATACATGTATCAGAGTTGTTGTATTTAGGATAATTATTGTTGACAAATTGGTTCTACACTACTATTTTATTCCATTTTAAAATGCACAGGGCATAATCGATGCTCACACACTGGAAATCTGCATTTATTCAGTACACTTCTAATTAGTACCGTACTTGTTTATGACAATGCCGCTTCTTATTTTGACAGTTATTTGTGAAAAGAAGTTTCTGGAATTGGCTCACTAGTCTTTTTATTGATGATGGCTGCAGTATTTTAAATTCTGAAGTCTACAAAACCATTTTGCCTCGCAATTTACAGAAAACACATCCGGGAGAAGCTTCATCATGCGACAAGTTAATTACCCAAAACATACTGCCAAAACAACAAAGGACTTCATCACAGGTGAAAAGCGGATAATCTTAGACTGGCCAAGTCAACCACCGGACCTTAACCCAATGGAGCATGCATTTTACTTCCTGAAGAGGAGATTGAGTGGAGAAAAAGCTAGAAACAAACAAGAACTGAAAGAGACCACAGTAAAGGCCTGGAAACACATTTAAAATGAAGAAAGCAACAGTCTGGTGAAATCAATGAGTCGCAGGCTTGATGCAGTTATTGCAAGTCAGGGTTATGTCACCAAATATTAAATCGTAGTCACTATAAGGTTATTTAAAAATGTCCGTTGCAATACCTTTGCTCGCTTGAACTCTTTGAACCTGTCTGGCTACAGTAGTTCCAACAAAGGTAACATAAAAGACAACAGCGATGCAGTGTCAATGTTTGTTGACTTTCTCTGTCTGTCCTTCGGGCATTAGCGGAATCCTCAAACAAGTATGGAGGAAGTGGCTTGTCATAACAACTTAGATATGATATTGTCATGGCCGTCATCTTCAAAGGCATTTTCAGCATCAGTTCACCCTCCGTGGTCAGAGAAGAGTGGAGATAAAGGCTGGAGTAAAAGAATTCAAATAGAGCGTGTTAGCCACTCTGAGTCACTGTCACTGACTTGGCCCACTGCACAACTGGAACTCTTTACAAACCATCATTGCTCTGTTACATTCCAAACTGACAGGGTGACCACCACTCTGGTCTCTGCTCTGAGCTAAACTGGACTGGATGAAAAAGCTCAAACTCGTGACCGGGCATATATTGTGAGAGGAAATGGCATCTACATTTTGTATGTTCACAGACCTGGGTGACTTGTGATTTACATTACTGATGAGTAGTTCCTCCTTAAGTTGTTCAATGTTTTGATGGCTGCTGTCAGGGCTTTCATGTTCTTCCAACCAAGTTGTTATGGATTTTCCCCAAGCATAGAATTGTCTAAAATGTCTTGGTAAATTGACATAATTAAGACTCAGAGGGAACTAATGGTTGTAGCCAAGTGTGGAGAGTATATGTGTTTGATGAAAATCCATGATCAGTATGATTTTAGTATAGCCTGTCACATGTAGGTTAAGTGGCGCCCCCAACTTTAATGTCTTTCGCTTGGCAATCAGAGTGGACCGCAAAAGCACTTGACCAGTAAAAATGAAAGAAGGTATAAATGGAAGGAAGCAATGAAAAGATTTCTTCCATCCATCAGCAAATGGGAATCCACAGAGGAAAACATTCCATTTTTATGTCTATAGTTTTATGTCTACGGTTTGACAAATTGCTTCATCACAAAGTGCTTACTGAGAGGTTTGTAAAATGCCACTCTTGTAATGGGAGTCGTTAATGAAATGTTCTCTTGTCTGGAAGCAGAAAGACACTTCTTTGCACGGTCTCACGATGGTGACGATACATTTTTGTATGTACAGCATCGTACCTGTGCATTTAGTACGCAAGATGGGAAGAATGATCACACGTTTACAAGTTGCTTCATAAAATGGGTGGAAGCCAAGCCAACAGCCCACAGAGAGTGAAACAGCCACCCCAACCACTCAAAAGACTCAAAACACTTTGATGAAAGCCTAATGCATTTTTCTGGTTGAATGCATTAGAATTATTCTACCACTATCAAATTTACATCTTCACGCCCACATACTGTATTACGTGTTGTTTGTGCCAAGAAAGAGCCATTATATTACTTTGAAAGGATGGAAAAAAAGCGAGAATTATAGCCTGTCAGTTGATGGACCTTACAAAAGGCACTTGTAGGTTCAGACCATTAGTGGAGCTCAGCTTTTACTCGGAGCGCAGCAATCCATTTTTACATCAATGAAGCTAGACATGAAATCCTTCAAATATATTTTGTTTTACAGGACATGATATTTTCAAGATAATCTTATTATAGTGCCTCCAAATAATGCAGATGATATGAATACAATTAACCTGTCTTACAATGAAAAATGACCTGAGGCAAAGACGGATTAATGAAGACAGAGATAAACGTGAAGCCAGATAAACATGAAACATTTGGGCAAGTTTCAAACGATTCAACATTTATAGTTTCCAAATTATACAAAGCCCTTATTTACTGTTAAGACTCTACACAAGGCTCCTTAAAGCCTTGACAATGCTAACTCTGAGGTTTCTTCACTGATAACTGCTGTCGAATTAGCCCGCTCAGCTAAAAAGAGCAATTTTACGTCGCAGCGTATGATTCTCATCTGCCTTCCACACCACAAATCGAATTACCTCTTAAATGTGACTCAAACGAACTGCATAGTGCTCTAAATCAGCGTGACTCCTAACGGAAGGGTGGAAATAATTAGTAGCCAGTGTGACATTCCACCACCGAGTGCATTCTGGGATTTGTAGTTTAAGTGTTGCCGGCCGACTTGCTAGTTCTGATCGAGGAGAGGAAATAAAATTGAAATACATTTTAAATACAGTGCTACTTTTCCTATAAACGTTTCCAATGAATGTTAATGTGAAATCCAGGGCCAACAGTCATGTCATTATAGCAGGACATAGCTTCCAAATGCTCTTTTATATTTTTCTGCAGTGTCATACGAGGTGTGTCCGAAGAATCCGGGAGCTGGGTAACGAAAGATATATCCATCCATCCATCCATTATCTGATCCACTGATCCTCACGAGAGTTGCGGGCGTGCTGGAGCCTATCCTAGCTGTCTATCCTAGCGGGGTACAACCTGAAGTGGTTGTACAAAAGATATTTCAAACCTAAAACAAGTTTCACCCTTCATTGTGGTCCAGACGATCGACCAATGCGCTAAGCATCTGACAGGTGCCAACACCTTGGCAGAGAAGGTTGGGAAAATGTGTTAGACTCCAGGAGGAATTACTTCCAAGGGGAAATCTTGTAGTTTACAGTTTGGATTTGAAATAAATCTTTTGTGGCAACAGTCCTGGTAATTTTCTGACACAAGTTGTAGAGGATGTGGCACTTACACAACCTAACATTGAACAGCAACAGTTTGAAATACATTACATTAAGTGATTTTTAATTACATCATGTTGTTGTTTTTTTAAATCGTGAACGTGCTGGCATCTCTGAGATGATAGGGAGCATCCTGTCGCATCTGCTCACACAATTTTTTTCGGCACTGTTTGGTCAAAAATAGTTACATTTGCCAGTGGACAGTTGGAAAAAAAACTCAGCTTTGGCGGCAGCTCAGTTTCTGTAACTATATGAGCTAAACCATCTGCAATCTAAAATTACCAAACACATTTGGAAGAATGTGTTTTAAGCATAAAATATGACTTTGGAAATAAACCATGCCTTCCACGGGCTTATTTTGAAGCTATTACATAATATTCTTGATCTCTTTGCCAGGCATCTATTCTCTGGCCACATATTGTCATGAATAATAACTGCTTTTGCATTATTTGAGTTGTGAGTACCATTTGGCTGGAGGACAGTGCTTTCATGGCGCGAGTTTAAATTAAATATGAGGCTGCACAGTTTGAACATTGTGACTTGGAATAAGACCACAACCATAATTGTTGTTCTTAAACTATAACCTTGCTTTTAATTTGTAACTAAACATTGCACATAGAGCATACATTGACTTAGATTCGTTTATGTTATTTTTAATGGATTCCAGTGAACTGCGCGGGTGTGCGACATCACTGCTTGACTTCTAATTTGTTCTTATTTCATATTAAATACAATGTTCAGTGAAAATGTGTCAGATGCTAAAACTGTCATCATGAAAACCTTTCCAGGTGTGATGCCAATTTCTGATGTAAGATTTCAACATTGCTGGAAGCCTGAGAAGTAAACTACTGCTGATCCATAACATTTGTTCTCACTTGGGTGACAGGCCCAGTTGACTTAGAGCAAGAGGAAGGGTACACGCTGGACTGGCCAATCACAATGGCACAACTATTCACATTCATACTGACACCTATGAAGTGCAAGTGCAAATCAAGAGTCTTCCGTGAACTTAACATTCATGTTTGCATGAAAACCGCGCAATCATGCAGAGAACATGCAAACCCCACACAGGATCAAATTTGACCCCTGAACTTCAAAACTGTTTATGCTTTACCTTCTCTATTTCCATGGTTATCATCACATCTTGTCTTCTTTTTCCAGCAGTTCGGAATTGTCGCCCTGTACGTGGTGGGCCTTTAAACCTGCTTTTTTTCCCCAAAGCTATGCACGTGCGCAGAACATTATTAAAGGTATCTGCCTTTCTCTGCACTTTAATATTAATAGCTATGAAAGACCAGGGAATTCCAAGCCATCTCAATGGATGAAATGCAAGTGTGTCATTGCAGTCCGATTGATGTGTCTGTTAGGTAACATCCGATTTTGTAAGCAATGGTAATCTCTCCTGCACACCCACAAAAACTGGGATACTATGCATGATCAAACATGAATAATAATGGATATGCTTAAGAACTACTGTGCAGTCATTGTGCATTTCATGAGGGAACATAAAACCATTCTTCCTTATTCCTGCGCATTGGTGGTAAACAATTCCCACTGGATGCATAATGATTTGGAGTGTGATCTGATAGAGTCACCGGCCTTGGCTCAACAACGATGCTGTCAGACTTGTACATTTGTCATCTTACACAGCAACGACACAAGGATCCAGACGTTGCCTCACCAGGCGAGGTAGAGTTCTCGGAATGACTTTGACGTTGAATGGAAAAAAAATGCCGACGTGCGTACGGGAAATGAATGAAATTGAACGCTCGCTCTTATTCGCAATTTCTTCACACCGTTGCCGAGATCACCTGCTCAGATGTCGCTCGTTCATTCATGATACTAGTGAAGCCCGAGGACAAGCGCCGTGGAAAGGGGCGTACAAATGCCCCCATGATCGCCGTACTGTATTTACGTTGTATTGATGTTCACAGCGAAAGAGCCTGCATGCTAACATGTTAGCGATGGCGAGTAAGCGTGTTGTAGAGAGAAAAGACAGCGAAATTGATGTCAGGATGGCGAGTTGCGTTGACAAGGATATTGGGATAAATAATTGAGCACCCATTCAAGTCTACATCTCCATTCGCAGTCGCTCGGTGCTCCATCTACAGGATACGCAAGCCACTCCACGCCGCTCAACCTCCCTCGTATTTGGCCACACTTTTCTCGCTCGGTCGGTTACCTGTTAATCCCCGGGCCGGGACCAGTGCCACTTCCTCCGGCAGGCGCTCCATTGCTCGGCTTGATGAGCTGTCCAGAGTCCGCTGGTGCTGAAATGGAAACCGGAGCACCCGCAGCAGGAACGGCGCATGGGTCGCCTTGTCCCGCCTGTCCCTCCCCTTCCATGCTCGCTTCGTTCCCCATTGTCTCGGGAAAGGTTCGGAGGGGGAGATACGATGTCGTAGACGGTTCTTCGGCTGCGGGAAGAACTCGTATAAAAGTCAGCGGTGCTCCCCTTCCGCCATCATCGCCTACAATTCAGCATCCCGCACGGAGCACGAGCGCAGGCGGACAGAGCGCGGGGGCGCGCTGACGCAATGGGTGGGAACGTGAGTGCCTCGTACGTGCGCGTTCACGAGACTCTTATTTTAGGCCACACGCAAATAGCTCTTGAGCTCTTGGTGGCACGTGACCGGAGTCCACAGAGACATCGGCGAGTCAGACATTTACGCACTATTTGTTCTTTCGTGCAAATGTTTCAAATCAAGGATGTAGAACTATTTCACGGGCCACAAATGGTTTCTCATATGACTTTGAAACAACGCACTGTAAATATAATCGACTCGACGGTTAATTGGTTTTCACAGTAGAAGCCAAGGAATCTTGTTTGTTCTACTGACGTATTTTTGAAGGGGTTTCATAAAAAAAAACAATGTCTGCAATTTGTGTCAACATTATGAAAAGGGAAGACACCTAAGAAACATTAAGTAGATGAACATGATGTGTTAGAAAAACAAACAAAAAAATCTTACCGTGACAATCCATCCATCTCTGCTTGGTCTATTTTTTATGCTGATTGTTATCACAAGCAAGTGATGTAACAGTAGAGTATAACTCTGGTTAGCACACACACATCTGTTCTACTGAAAATACACAACTTTAACTTTGCATCAGTCTGAGAGCCATTATGAAAGATTATTCTGTTAGTACTCAAGTTCACTGGGGTGAAATCTGGAAGGGGAAGCACTGAGCAACTGGAGCAGTATTAAGCAATGTAACACAATGTAAAAACTGGACTTTCAACACACACATAAAATTATTATAATTCATACATGTACAGTATTAGAAAATAAAAACAAAGGAGCTAAAATGATTATCAGGGATTGGAAATGTATCGTGCGTGGACCACAGAGCCCACAAGAACATTTGATCTGTCATGCATTTCTAAAAATGTATAAAAATCCAAAGGAGTGATTGTAAAAGAAAATAATAACATTTAAAAATGCAAAATGTTTAATAAGAGCAATACCAATAATGTCAAGCTCACTTGTGACCCGCCTGAGGATAAGCACAAAAGAAAATGGATAGATGGGTCATAAATAAATAAGTATAATCCTTACTCACCAGTTTCTGTCATTGTCAAAAAATAATCAATCTGGAAAAGAAAACACTGTTTGAATTGACTTTATTGCAGTAATGGCAAGCACAATGGCAATAACACTGAGCTCAGGGGGTTCCTGCTGAGCACCGTAAACATATAAATATGTACAAGACACACAAATACACACATGCAAATTCATTATTACGCCACTCTGAGATCTCTTTCAGGTTAAAAAGAATTACAAGAGATTATTTACCTTTTACAGAAGATTGAAGAAAAAAATATTGCGGGTTGAGAACGTTTGTCCAAAACAGGTAACCTTCATTATTAAAACTCTCTGAGAGGAATGTAATTTTTAAAATTGGTGTGTTTGATGAGTGGTATAGAATTTGGTTAGCAGATGTAATTTTATGATATACAGACACTGAATAATTTATAATTTGGGAAGAAAAAAAAATCTTGAATATGCTGACCATAAGTCTGTATACAGAGAAAACATCCAAAACCATTAAATATTGCATGGCCAAAGAGCATTGTAGTTCATGAAATACATTTCCTTTGATTCCGTATTTACAAATTGTAAATATCAGTATACAATATCACTAAAAAGGTATTACATTTACACACATGATTGAAAAAAAAAACAAAAAACAAAAAAAAAACTGAGCAAACAATTTGGTCAGTTTCATGAAAACAACAATGCTGGGACTAAAATGCCACGATGAACCGGTGACATGAAGTTCATGGGCGTGGCGATTTCTGTTTAACCATGATGATTACGACTGATCCTGACAGCCACGCGTTACTTTAGTGACACGATATGACTTCTTAAAATTACTGCCGCTTGGCCTTGTAAGGTCGCGAGCGTTTCCTGCGATCGGGCTTCCTCTGTTTGTGCAGGCGGCCGATACTCACTCCCTGCCGGCGACGCACCGAAATGTTCTGCTCCACAAGGCTGGCTAGCATCCCTGCAGAGTACAACCAACGTAGAATTAAAATACACGGCGGAAGTCCGCGATAGAACTCGTGTTGTTTTTCGTATATGCAAATTCTTTGTAAATAATCATTAGAGCTGTTATTTTAGGATATGGTAATACTGTAAGGCAAGTAGCAACATTCACATGAGAAGCCCTTTTATTTTCGGGGTACCACAGCAGTACATGTGTATTGACTAGGATGTACATCAATTGCCTGTCCCTTGACAATACGAGGTCTGCCAAATATTAAGAAAGGAAGGAAAATGAGGCTAACGATAAGACGGCATTGGGCAAAAGAGAGGACAATGTTTACCTTCTTGGGCCAGCATAGATATAAAGGTGCAAATAAACTCATCGTAATTATGGGTCCTTCTCTGATCGTCAATCTGCATACAGGAAGATAAACATTTTGATGAGAAACCAATCCAAAGTGCCAGCCAAAATTACACTCAAGTGGTTGGGAATATATTCAACCCACTTTGTATTTCTTTCTTTTTTCGACTTCCTCCTTGAGATACACTTCATAATTGGCAATGTCCGCCTCTACACACTTGAGAAGTGCAAGCAACTCCTGCAATTGACAGAATAGTGTCTTAATTATGTGACTGCTCTACACACACGGAAGAAGTTGTCATTTTTGGACTTACTTTGGGTGAGTACTTATCCCCCGGGGGCTTTCTGTCGGCAGCAGGCTCGATAGCATTGAGCTTTTCCTTGCTAGGTTTCACATCTTCCCCATCTTTGTTCTCCTCCTCCTCCTCTTTCTTCACCTCCACAGATGGTCCCTTGTCTTTCTCGGTTGTTGTTTCCTTCTCCGCTTGATCATTATCCTTTATCTTCTCAGGATTGCAAGGCGACTTAATAGCATCTGCAGCCAATTCGGCTTTAAGGCCCCCCAAAAAAATAATAATTGATCAACACAAGTTCAAATGCGTTCTACGTACTTTGAACAATATCACATTGTGCCCCAACATGCCTGGCAGCACTAAGGACCGATGGAAGAGATGCAGCATAATTAAGAAGTAAGGACAATAGATAAAGAGCGAATATACAGTTGTGAGTATAGTTTTTTTATGCTCTGTTTGAATGTGTTGCTGTTTGATTAAAAGAGTGACAACCAGCATGAAGCAAGCAAGTTTTAAAATAATATGGACATACAGTATAGAAGAGTATATCTGATGATCTAAACGGCAGTGAGGTGCATGGATACTCACCAGATGGTGGAAGAGAATAGATGATTCCGTCCTCCAGGAGATGTAGCAGGGCCACGCTGACAGACGGACCCAGTTCTCTTACAGCACGATTGTGTCGGGAGTCTAGTCGAAGCAACTCGTCTTCTCCGAACAGCACGCGCGATAGATGGGATGCTACGGGACTCGATGGACGCGTAGCGGCCTGTGAGCGTGCGGGTGAGCGAAGCGGCGAGTTGAAGGCGCTGCCGATCTCCGAGGCCGTGTCAGTGCTCTCGTTGCTGGGTGTGGGGGAGGGCTGCGAAGCGGATGTGATGCAAATGCCGCCGGTGCGGCCTTCGGTGCGCACAGACAGCGGTGTGTTGAGGGCATCTTTTTTTTGGGCCTCCTTATTTAGTTTCTCAGCTAAGACACTGAGGGCAATCTGGCTTTCCATTCCAGTTACGACTCTTCCTGTTCGTGATCGCAGACCGGCCTTCCGTCTAAACCTTGAAAAAAAAAAAAAAAGAACAGTTCAAAAGTGAAATCATGAATGTTGTAAATCAAGGAGTCAAAAGACTCGCTGCTATGGTGAGGAGGAAAAAATCATCAGGAAACTAACCTCGTTGCTGCTCCTGCAGGTGCTGTGACTTCCTCCTCATCCTCATAGTCATCTTCATCTTCAGAGTATGCTGGTCGTGCAGGTGCCAGCACTCGAGAACGTCCCACACCGGCAGCAAGATCCTCCTCTTCCTGTCAATCAAAGTATCTTCATTTCTCAAAACGTTGTTTGCAGCAGCTGAAGTCCTTTCAACGCATAACAGATCGCTTTTATAAAGAACTAATGGATTTCCTAACAGGAGGCATGACCGTTGTTATGTCCTGTAAGTGGCAGTATAACTGAGTTTTTAACCAACATCAGCGGTCTTTTGTTTGTTTTTAATACTTGATCTGCCATTCGGATTTTCACCAAAATTGAATCATTCTATCCTTTTTCCATGTGTCACAAAAGCATTGAGATTCATTGAAAATATATTGAGCAGTGTTTGCTGCAAACATACAAACAAAGGCAAGGAAAATTATAATCTCCCTCTGAGCATTCTCCTGAAGGCCAAGCTGTTTGCAGGACTGCAAAAAAAATGCATGCCATTTATTTGTTCTTAATTATACAGTCCTGTTACTGTTCCATACTGGCAAAAGGTGAGCGTGCATTAAAGATTCAAGAGTTGCCCCCCCCCCCCCCCGCCCCTCACCTGCATCGGTGACTTGGCATAGTTGTGATTGTCGAGGAAGGCAGGCAAGCGTTGAACGATGGGGTTGGTGACTTGCTGTGAGCCTCCTCCGGGTGCTTTTCCTGTGGCCTTAGTGTTTCCTGGAGGAATGGGGCCAGCTTTAGATTTCCCTCCTGACTCATCTATAAAGGAGACAGTATTATATTTAAAATCCGCCTTTTTAGGAGACATAAAACTACTGGCAAGAATAGAAGAATATGCACCAGGGGTAGCTTGATCAGCCCCTTGGGATGTTACTAGCTCCGTGTCTGCTTCTTTCTTGATTGAATTGGTGTTGCCGTCAAGCGTGGGAGAGTCCTGCTGCTTCTTGTCATGGACAAGCTCAGGTTGGGTGAGTCGGATCATCTGCACTCACAAAACAAATTTGTAATTTTCTTAGACAAAAACATGTTTTTCATCACAAAGACGAAGAGAAGAATTATTCGTTAATGGCCATCATGACTCCAATTCAAAGAAAAGAACAATGTGGCGGTTCGATCCACGATTTGAGTTTTCTTTATAAATAAATATAATAAATATAACATAGCACAAATAAATCACTATTAATGTGTATAGTAATGGTTATTATATTAATGTATTTATTGGTTTCTACTCATTACAGTCACAATGTATATAATTTATTAATAGATACATTTGAAAAGTCGATGGCGCCTGTGTTTTCCTCCATGCTCCACTTAAAATTATTTTGGGATGATGTCTTTGAAGCTGCATTAACATGTTTGCCGTGACTTGGGGGGTGTTCTTTGAAGCACGCTAACGAAATGCTACTTAAATGAGCTCTGGCGGAGGGGTGTGTGTGTGTGTGGGGGGGGGGTTAGTTGGTCGTAATTGTCAAGGTTATTAGTTGTGCTAGTAACTTGTATGTTTCTTCCTTTTGTCTACGCTCCTCACGTAGTTGAACAGAACCAGCATTAGTGGTAAGGCAATGCACGGCAGCTTTATTTATATAGCACATTTAAAACACAAGGCAACTCAATGTGCTTTACACAAGCAAAGACACAAGGCCAACTAGCATTTACAAGGTGGTGGTGGTGGTAGCCACAGTTTTGCTCACTCCAGTCACATGACATGCGTATGGAGCAGGATAACTGAAAGTATTTGTATTTTGATAGTATTGCAATTTTCAGTTTTAATACGGTATAGTTAGAGCCCTATCTGGGCCCCGAATGTCTATTTCCTACCTTCTGTAGACCTTCCAAAATAGTCTGTCGATTCTTCTTTAAAACCTCCAGTTTGGACTCGTACTTCATCCTACGGTCCGGCACCACTGCCATCAAGTTGAAGCGGATGTCATGATATGGCTCACTGAGAATGAGAGGAGCACAGGGGCTGACAGTGAAGGCAAGGGGACGCTATTAGGAATGACTGGTTCAACACTCACCCAGCAGTAGCCAGACCAATCCTCTCCATGATGACCCGTCGAGCTTTATCCGTCCATTCCTCCTCCTCTCCCCATGGCCCTAAGAGAGTTCAGTAAACAACATTAAACATTATTATTTACGACGTTCAAAGTGCCAGAGTTCTACAAATCAGTGAGCAAACACATGTACAGAAGCATCTAATCTTACCGTGGTCAATAGGGTAGGCCTTGAGGCCATCAAGCTCAAAGAGGCGATCTTTGATGGGGACATAGCTCACAAAGTGGAAGGCCTCCATAGTTCGAACTGCACTAATACCATTCTGTTTCTCCGGCAGGTGCCGAGGTTCCGGTCTCCATAGAAACAGAGAGAGAGTTTTTTTCTCAAGAAAAAAAAAAAGATTTCCAACACAGGATGGAATCATTTACAAAATGTAATGGTACCCTACCTGGCATGGCTGTTATGTGCTCTGGCCAGCTCAGGAGCATTTCCAATGGCATAACCTTTACTCTGCAAAATAGATGGCATTTTAAACTTGCATGGACCTTGGCGAGAGCATGCATGCTGTCCATTATGTTCACCAGGGTCTCTCCGATTATTCTCAGGGCCATGATTGAGGATTAATTGTGCTGCTGGGATTTCCCCAATCCCTTAAATATGTCATGTAGGAAAAGAGGAGACTCACAAAGGTACTAGGAGTGGGAAAAAAATGTAATCAACATATTCTACAGTGAAGCTTTAACCGAGGAGTAGTCTCTAATACACTAATGATGCCACAGATTCCATATTGGGCATTTATAGCTGTCACGCACATGAACTCTTTCAATCACATTATATGACAATCTAATGCCCCGAAAATTGTAGGGCTTTTATTATTTATTGCTTATTTATGATGTGTCTGTTCTAATGCTACAGCACAATTGTGTTTCACTTTAGATAGCTGCTATGCTGGAACAACAGAAGAAATTGTCTCCTTGAAGAAAAGTAATAAGTGAGGATGTCATCTATGGGAAATAAAGCTCTTCCCTTTAAAGTAAAGTTGTCCAGCCTTCAAACAAATCTGACCGTTTCCATTCCCCAAAATGCACTGGTTTTATAGCCTCACAAATCAAATCTAAAGAAATTATTAATATAGTACATTTTTCTCAGAGATGCTTATGCCAGAAAATGCTTACCTCTGGGCTGAAGCCTTTTGTGAAAGCTTTCATGCGACTCAGGGTGGTGCCAAGCTCGACACCACTGCAATTCAAAAGCACACTCAGCAAGGCATGAGTGGCACATGAATTTGGTATCAGCTAAAGGGAAAAATTACAGCAAGTAAGCATTCAAATGTTTTTCTCACTATGCCATCATGAATCTTTTTCAGGTCCATGATCGATTGAGTACCTGATGTGCAAAGAACATATCATTAACTATCTCCTCATCGATGACAGAGGTTTCATCCACTAAAGTATTAACTTTCCTCCTGGATCGACGCTCCTCAATCCACTTAAACAGAAAGATGAAGCCATAGACTGGGCTGGAAAAGATAATGAAGCATTCCTCAAATGTTCAGGTTTACAGAAGATATAGGTAAATAGTCGGCATACGGAGGTGTCAGAGAAGTTCCAGGACCGGTTTCACAAACTACAATCTATGAGTTTTCCCCAGCAATGTGGGCCAGATGATTAACAAGCAAGTGTACAAGGAAAGTCTGCAGCGAATGCTTCCTTCAGTGCACGAGAAGAGTCGAGAGTCTTGGCAGGACAACTTGTAGCTGCTTCAGCATGACAAAGCACCTGCTCACAATGCTCCGAGCATCCGATGGTTCCTGACTGAGCAGTGTGATTTTCAGCCTCTTTCTCAAGCTTAAGGAGGACATCAAGGGGACCTGTTATGAAGATGTGAATGACATCAAGTTGGATGGGATGACAGCGTTTTGGAGGATCCAAGAAGAATTCTTCCAGAAGTGCATGGTGTGGTAGAGAAGGCTGGGAAAATGCTTTAAAACTCCAAAGAGATTACTTTGAATAGATCTTTTGTGACTCCAGTCCTGGAACTTTTGTGCCGTACGTCATATTAGCATTACGGGTAGGTCTCGGCTAGAGCATATTTTTCTCATTGTGCTGATTAACCTTTACCGATCACTTACCTTTGACACTTGCTTTGAAGGTCATATATTTCCTCGACCTGTACGCCTTTAACACCTGCAGAAAGGGAAACCAACTAATTAAATCCCTTTTTCAGGAAGGAATAAGTTGGTTTTGTTGCAATAATGTTCTTTATTCTGATTCATAAGGTTTGTTTGTACTACTCACCAAAATCTTCAACTAGCAAAGTGAACAATCCTAATAATGGGGAAAATATGTAGTTAACTCAGCGTTTGATAACTTCCATGACAGAAATCCAGAAAGCCCAAACATACATTATGTGTACTGCAGTGATGATGAATGAGCAAAAGAAAGCACGATTGCTCCCCAAAGGCATGGTAAATAAACTGCACGCAACAAACTGTACATGGCTGATATATAGGTGTCTCCGGAGCATAATACGAATGGAGAGGAGCAGCTTCAATGAATAATTATTGAACGCTAGCTGTGGTAACGTTACTGTGAATCTGTTGAAATAACTCACCTGGGTCGCTCTCGAGCTCCAGCCACCCTTTGTTCATGTTTGCGTTTGCACTCAGTGCGCACTACCATTTAAGCGGTTTTATTGTCCGTATCCACCGACGAAGAAGTAGTACTGTTGAACGCGCCGATCCATTCACCATAGAAGCTGAAGATAAACACAAAAGACAAGAGTCGGCCGCCTACAAATTGCGTCATCAACAACCGACGGGTTGTTCGCAGAGACACACAAAAAATACAGTATAACATTTTTTTTATGGAATTAGAAGAGACAGAGAAATACTAAATTAAAAACCGTCACGTAGAAAATAATGTGGTTCGTTCAAGAAATATAACAAACACAAATAACGGAATACTTCATCCTCAATGAAAGGATTTAGTTTACTGTCGGAACATTGCTTCGGCGGTGCAACACTTGAAGGAAGGAATACACTGTAACACTGGGGAAAATTGGAAATGAGGGGAAACATTTATCGCTTTATTTTCACAATTAGCCAGCAAACAAATTGATCGGTCCCCGTGTGCATTAACGTCGACATTTCCAGAAGCGTGCAACGCACATGCTCCCACGGTATGTTGCTAAAATATACAATGATTGGAATAGTTAGCGCGTCTAGCTAGCCGAGAGTGTTAGCATATAAGTGATGTCGACTAACGTTAGCTGCCCGAGAGTAACACACAGCACAAATACATTCTCACTGCCACATTGAAAAATGAAGCCCGTTTTTTAAGCAAATGAATTTTCCTGTCAAATAAGGGTGGGATATTATATTGCTTAATTGAATGCGAATAGTTGAGGGCGGGGGCTGTAATTGCGTGTGTTGTTTTATAAGTAGCTAGCGTATTGGTCTGCTACTGGAGGCAGGAAACAATTGCACTGTAGTTAAATTATAGCAGCAGGTAGGTGCAGCGAGTGTGGTTGTTCTGCGGTTTCATGACCTATCTATGCTATAGGTGTACATTTCAGCTAGCTGTTTATGCATCCCTTATTCAAACGGAATCGTGAAAAGGGGATTCAGTTGCCATCAGTGATTAGTTCATCCACTTATATTTTTCATTAATTTGACGATCCGTGGACCAAATATTATGGTATTATACTGACGTTATGGTTAACGTGTGTAATTTAGCCGGACGTGTGTAATTTAGCCGGAGGTTAGACCAAATGTCAAATAATAATGTCACTCCACACGTCTGGGAAATTAAAATACTGTGAAATTATATTTTCTACATCTGAATCCACACATTTCTGACCCCTTTCATCCTTTATGGTCAGCTATGTCATTTGAACCTTTAATATCCAGTCACTGGGTATACATTCTTTACAGTGTTTTATTTTCTTTGTTTGTTTTGTGTTTGTTTTTAGGACCCCTGATGAAGGTGTGCAGGTAATAGTTTGAGAGCCCGTAAGACGCCATGTCTGAAGAGGCCATTTCAGAAAGTGACCTGGAGGCTAGCCTTAACAGTGAAGAGGATTTTCAAGAAAATGATGAAGAGGAAGACAATGGCGATACAGATGAGGGAGAGGAGGAGGAGGAGGAGGGGGAGGAGGAGGACGATGATGATGATGATGAGGATGAAGACTTTGGAGATGATGATGATGATCACAGTTTGGGTGAGTGTTTTCTATTTCTCGTGATCTCATGGGTAGCATGAATGTAAGTATAGTAGATGCCCTCATTAATGAAAGCATGTCACACAAAAATAAGTACTGTTTAAATCAAACTCAGTCAAGGTAAAACTAATATACTGTTCTCTTCAAAGATAAACCAGGTAGTGCACACAGCTGGAATGAAAAATCTCAAGAAAGTCGGGACTCCACCTCAGCTACCTCGGAGCCACCGTCACGGCCTGAATCCCAACCGTCGTCGAGGGCGCCCTCCAGACCAACCTCTCGCTCTCAACTTCCGAGCAGCCCTGGCAAATCAAGTCAGAGCAAGACACATTCCAGCAAATCAAAGAAACAAAAGGCTTCTAAACTAACCAAACCTTCCAAGCCTTCAAAACGATCCAAACCCTCCAAGCCTGCCAAACCTGCACACATGAGGAAAAATATCAGGTGCGGATGTGTTTTACATTTCCTAATGTTGCGGTTCTTCACCCCCCCACCCCAAAAAAAAAAACATACATATCAGTGCACAAAATGACCATTGATCAGTTCCACAAAAAAATCACAAAATCAACAAATCAGGAATTTCACCAAAAAAAAAAAAGGAAAAAAAAAGAACTGAATGGACATAGTGCAAAACAGTCACTTTGGCCTGACAGACATAAGTTCAGGAATGCTGACTTGACTTCACCTTGGCAAATAACTCTCTCCTATCATGTTCGGAACAAAATCTAGTACTTTTATTTGTTTATGTCTACCATCCTCACAAAGTATTGCTTGCAAAGATACTTTGTAACAAACAGTATTAGTATCACGCCAAAAAGCCGAGAGTGTTGTTGTTATGAAGAGTTGTACAAGTGGACACTCAACTCCTCGAGTTCGATCGAACTCAAGTTAAGAACCACTGCACTAATGCAATTTATATATATAAATAATTAAAAAAAAATCTTCAATTAGTATTATGATCTTACTACTCCTTAAACCAAATACGTTATTGTTTGGCTCCAACAGAAAGCTACTGAGCGAGGACCAGCTGGAGGCTGGAACCAAGGCTGCTCAACAGGAAGAGATGGAGAGACGGAAGCGTCTGGAGCAACAGAGGAAAGACTTCCCTACACCAGCTCCAACTTTATTAGAGTCCCATCTAGGTTCATGGCTATTTTCCAGTCATTTAATAACTGTTCATCATTGTTCAGAGAACTTAAATAAGACTAAGACGATGCATTTTTGATGATCATCATTCCAACAGTGGACCCCACTTCCTTTTTGGGAGAGATGTCTCACTTGGTCCCCGCTCTTCTCGGCAAGCAGGATGTGATCTGCCTGGACAGCAGCGGTGATGAAGATGAAAACATGGAACCAAAACTCCCAGAGCTAGCAACGCGAGATGGTAATGGAGATCATAGGTCTTGGTGCTTTCTAATTGTGCCCTCAACTCTATTGCCCAGTTAACCCCGTGTGTGCGTGTGTGCGCGCGCGTGCGTGCCTGTCACTTTAATAAAAAACAGTCCACCTCAAATAGACCAATTGGCTAGTGTGTAGAAAAATGCTAATAAAATCATTTTATTTTAATGACACTGTCTCCAACTTAATAAAGAAATGCCCCTGTGCACTATTGGGGGAAATATGGTAGATGCGGCAGGCCTTTATGCTCTGTTTATTGATGGCACAGATATAATTGAACTCAGCTCTGGGGACGAGGACGCCCTGCAGATAAGCAGTGAGTCGGGCGATGAGGAGGATGACGGTGGCCCCGCCGGCACAGAGGAGAGCAGTGGAGCGCACATCAATGATGCTCTGAACTTGCCTGACGCCCAGGGCCGCGTGCTGGTTAATATCAACCACCCTGCGGAGGAGAAGGACATTTATCTCGCGCCACAGCTGGCCAAGGCTGTCAAACCTCACCAGGTATGTCCACAGTGTGCTTTCTTCATCAGCTGCCAAAATGCCCGATGCGTTTCCTCTCAGGGTGTCAATGTGACATTTTTCGCCTCATCTTTTCCCTAGATTGGCGGCATCAGGTTTCTGTATGATAACCTGATTGAGTCTCTGGAGCGTTACAAGAGCAGCAGTGGTTTTGGTTGCATCCTCGCTCACAGCATGGGGCTTGGCAAGACACTGCAGGTCATTTCCTTCATTGACATCCTGCTGCGGAATACTGAGGCTCACACTGTCTTGGCTATTGTTCCTGTGAGTAATTAGAGTCCATATTGTCTGTTCATGGTTCATGTTTTCATTTCAACGTGTTTGCACTCATTTTTTCCTGTATTGAGTTATCTATACTGTATTGAATTATAACTAGGTACAAATCAAATATTTTCTTCCACTTTTGTCAACCTGACAGAGATTCACACTCTCTACGGAATCTGCAACCTTATCCAGATCCGCACTAAAATAAAATGGTTTCTTTCTTAACCCATGCCACGCCCCTCCACAATATTTATTGTCTCATTTTCTTGCTGTTTTATAACTCTGCTCTACACACCTGCCCAATCACATATTTTTCCTACCTTCATGATAGTTAGACGTTACTTCAGTACTTGTATTGCTCCAACTCCTCTCTGATCTCTTTGTTCCTCTCATTTTAGGTGAACACACTTCAGAACTGGCTGGCAGAATTTAACCTGTGGCTTCCACCACAGGAAGCACTTTCCTCCGAGACTGACCCCACGTTGTTTACCGGACGTACATTCAAAGTTCAAATTCTGAACGATGAGCACAAGTACGTTGCACACCACAATACACATAAATTGGCCCGTGTCAAATATTTGAAATGTTGAGCATCTTTAATGTGTGCCCCACAGAACCACGATAGCTCGGGCAAAGGTGGTGGAGGACTGGAGTCAAAATGGGGGCGTGTTGCTGATGGGCTATGAGATGTACCGCCTCCTAACAATGAAGAAGAGTTTTGTTACTGGCAAAAAGAAAAAATCAAAGAAGCCCATGGGGCCTGTCATCATTGATCTAGATGAGGAAGATAGACAACAAGAACTCATGAAAGGTGAGCAAAACTCTTCAGTATATAATACTACCGCCAATGTGTGATTAATATGCAAGTGCATAAAAATATATACACGTGTCATTATTATTATTATTTTATTCATTTATTTTTTAGGTATTGAAAAGTCCATTCTACGACCTGGGCCAGACGTGGTGATCTGTGACGAAGGCCATCGCATTAAGAACTATCATGCCAGCACGTCACAGGCTCTGAAGAATATCCGTTCGAGGCGCAGAGTGGTTCTGACAGGTTACCCATTACAGAACAATCTCACTGAATACTGGTGCATGGTGGATTTTGTTCGGCCAGACTTCTTAGGCACACGCCAGGAGTTCAGCAACATGTTTGAGCGCCCCATTCTGAACGGGCAATGTATGGACAGCACGCCTCAAGATGTTCGCTTGATGCGTTACCGTAGCCATGTGCTGCACAGCTTGTTGGAGGGCTTTGTCCAGAGGTGAGCAGGGTGCCCTAAAATATGTATTTTTAGAAAAATAGCTCCGACCCACATTAATTGTTCTGATTTTTTTTTTTTTCTGCTTGATAGACGAGGCCATGATGTTCTGCAACACCAGCTTCCCATTAAGATGGAGCATGTGATCTTGGTGCGGCTATCTCCTATACAGAAAGCGCTCTATACTGAGTTTATGAATCGCTTTAGAGAGGCAGGAAACAATGGTTGGCTTGGTCTGAACCCTCTGAAGGCCTTTTGTGTATGCTGCAAGGTAAGACTTGAAAATCAGAAATTTCTCCCAATGTGGCACGCGGGATTGCATTGTACGCCCTTGATCAATAAAACTGTGTTTTTCATCTTCACGCTAGATCTGGAATCACCCGGACGTGCTTTTTGAAACTGTACAGAAAGAGAATCAGGCAAACGAGCAGGATCTGGACCTCGACGACATCGCCGGCGGTCCCAAAGGCAAAGTGTCAGACTCCAACAACAGCAAAGCCAACAACATTCCGCCGCTGCTCAATCCCTCTCAGGATCGAAGCAATCAAGTCATTACTTATGAATGGGTATGATGTGACCCTCCTTAACCATTCACTGCAGCAGTGACCGCTTTAAAAAAAAACTCCCAAAGGTCATTTACAGGCTCTCGACGATATTGATCTTCTTTCTTTCACAGGCAAAAGAACTCATGTCAAACTACCAGATAGGACTTCTGGAGCACTCGGCCAAAATGGTGCTACTCTTTCATTTGATCGACGAGAGCGTCAGAAGAGGAGACAAGATTTTGGTCTTCAGGTAAGTCGCTTTGGTGTTTGTTAAATCAAACACCAATCGGCCACGAAGCAGTTTTGTTCTGTAAGATTTAAAAAGAAAATGTACGACATGTCTTGAAGCGAGCAGCCACGTGTGCTAGTTAGTCATATACATGTATCGTATTCCTCAAATAGTGTCCACAGCTCACTCACTTTTTCCGATATCTCCTCCTGCATTGCCAGTCAAAGCTTGTCCACCCTGACAGTCATTGAGGACTTCTTATCAAAGAGACCCATTCCATCACAAGACACCGCCGAGTCTCAGAACCCCAACTGGGTTCGCAATCACAATTATTATCGTAAGTTCTGTTCTCTGAGAATGTATTGTGCATAAAATGAGAATTTAAAAAAAAATGTACGGACCATCATGAATCTTTGAACAAAACCATTTCTAAATGGTTGACTGCAAATGTACGTCAATGTTAAGTACAACTGAACTGTACTCAAAAATGTACCCTACTGGATTAAAAAAAAAATTGAAGCCAGTGTAACATAATGCACGCTTTGAACATTTCATTCACTGATCCATTTGATTACCACTAAAGGGAACCTGCATATCACACTTTGAGAAGCACTGAACTTGGAGGGTGGGGGGTGAGTAACTGCTGTTAGACTGTAAAAAAAAACAAAAAAACGTGTCTTTGTTTAGGACTGGATGGGAGCACATCATCTTCAGAAAGAGAGCGCCTGATCAATCAGTTTAATGACCCAGAGAACACCAAATCGTTTCTCTTCCTGCTGTCTACCAGGTGTGTGTCACATTCTTCCTGCATCATTTCCCTAAGCTCCTTCCTTCCGCCCACTGACAGGCACTAAAACCTGTACATCTTTGCACCAACTTTTGTCCTCCTGCCAGAGCGGGTTGCCTGGGTGTGAATCTCATTGGAGCGAATCGTGTTGTTGTGTTCGACGCCTCCTGGAACCCGTGTCATGACGCCCAGGCCGTGTGTCGGGTGTACCGCTACGGTCAAAAGAAACCCTGTTACATTTACCGGCTGGTTTGTGACTTTACCTTGGAGAAGAAGATTTATGACAGACAGGTCTCCAAACAGAGCATGTCCGGTAAGAAATTGAAATTGATTTCCGTGCTTGGCGAGTAACTTACTTGAAACACAGACCTCCCCGTGCGTTACAGACCGCGTAGTGGATGACCTGAACCCGGCGCTGAACTTTACCCGAAAGGAAGTGGAGTCACTGTTGCATTTTGTCGAAGAGGAACCTGAAGCAAGCAAGATCAATCTGAGGGCTTTGGAAGATGAGCCAGTCATATATGCAGCCTGTCAGCTTTACCCACACCTCATCACCAAAGTACAATGACTATTTTATGAATGATGAGCTGATATACTGCACGGTGTGTGTGATGCATTGAGAAGATGTCTTTCTCTCCATTTGTGCACACAGCAACCTTTCCAACATGAATCTCTGTTAGTGGACCGGAAGGAATTCAAACTGACCAAAGCGGAGAAGAGAGCGGCCAAAAAAAGCTACGAGGATGAAAAACGAGCTTCCGTGCCCTACTCTCGACCCTCCTATGCCCCTTATTATCCAACCAGCAACCAGGCGCTTGCTAACATACCTGCATTCAGTCATCGTGGCTGGTGGGTTTCAAGTCAGTCTTTGATTGTATTTAATGTCATCTGACTAGCAGTTCTCAAACGCGGCGGCTTGCTTTGCCGCGCTTAGTGCAGTCATAGTCAGCTGATCGGCTCGTTCATTTCAATGTTCCTATTTCCAGGCGTCCAATGGCCCGGCCTGACGACAAGCCAGTAGCAAGTGTGAGGCCCATCCAGTCGACCCCAATCCCCATGATGCCTCGCCAGGTTGTCATGGGCATGGCGGGGGGCAGCTCCCCTGGCAGTTTACCAGTCAATTTCCTGCAGAAGGCTGGGGTTTACGTTCAGCGGATTGTCACCACAACAGGTACCGTGTCTTGTTTTACAATCTATTATACTGACAAAAAAAAAAAAAAAAAAAGGGCAAGTGAGGTGCAGGTATTCTTGTTGTTCACTTTGGGTCAACACCCTTACTTTCCACGCTAACATGTTTAACTTTGAGTGTGTGTGGCTTTAAAAGGTAGGGCCTGGCCTGCTAAGTGGCTGTCTCTATTCTTCACCACTTGTTGGAGTATTACAATATATTCTAATTAGCAGAATTAGGCTATATTAAATGCGTTAGCATAGTTGTTGTGGTGTGTCAGTTCATTCTGCTTTGCAGGAGACACAATGCACTTTACTTTTTCTTTATTAAATGATACCAAATTTTGGACATTTTAGGTCTTGTATTTCCTCCACCATCGCATGGAGCGTGAATGTGCAGTAATGTTAGTCAATGCAGAAAACTGATCACTGCAAAGCTTCGAGGCAGAGATTTTGCATTGAACTTTTTTGTATTCAAATGTTTGAGGTATTCGATGAATCACTTCGGCCCTAATATGTATTCTCATGTTTCATGTCTATAAATCTGTAGACATCTTCATCCCGGGAGCCAACAGTACAACAGATGTCCAAGCTCGGATTCGCGCTGGCGAGAGCATCCATGTCATCAGAGGATCTAAAGGTAGATGCAATTCATTCTTTCGTCATTAAATGTGTACTGAGTCCATCATCGGGTGTTTTCTTGTCCACAGGTACTTACATCAGGACAAATGATGGAAGAATTTTTGCAATTAGATCTGGAAAAATCAGTAGACCATCCGCCGCGGGCACCGCTGTTTCAAGAGGTACAAATGCATCTTGATTTATTGTTGTAATTAAACTACGGGTTCCATCTGTCATCATTCTGTGTGGAGGGAGGCGAGTGGAGTTGTTTGTGCGCCAGTGGCTGAATTCATATTTTCCTCATGTTTACTGATGGGGTTGTTATTTTGCAAAATGTCACCTTGGTAATGCAGCATAGCCACGGTGATGCATTGTGGTGGCACCATCATGCTTTTGGGCTCATTTTTCTTCCCCCGGAATTGGAGCTTTAGGATGGAGAGACTTCTAAATGAACACTTCCAAAGTCAGTTTGGTGCCCAAACCTTCAGCATGACAATGATTCCAAGCATACATGCAAATCAAAAGAATATTAACATAAAGAAATAACGTGAGGTGACCAAAAGAGGCCTATGCACAAAAGATGCAGACATTGTTGCTGTTGTATTGCAAGTACCATAAAAAAAAAACAGAGCACGCCAAGTGTCACCACATGTAATATTCTTACAAATTATAGTGACATTATGTAGTTTGAACATTAACACTGCGCCCCAATGTTGGGAAAATTGCACAGTTAAATTCTGAACAGTACTTGGGCAATGATTGTTTCACGTACCACTAGGGTGAGCCCGAATACCACCAGTGAGACCAGTAGCACACTTTGAGAATCATTGCCCCCAAGTCAAAGCCAAGTGTTGTCAGAACGGTGGCTAATATCTTGGAGTTGCATCACGATCTCAAAAAAAAAAAAAAGTTAATTTTTAATGGTTTGTATGTCCCTCTCCTCTACAGATAGCCAGCGTTCTGCGATCCATCCACTCAGTAATGGCTGCGCCTCCCCCGGGGAACAACTGCAGCACTCACCCGAAGTTGACGTCGAGCACCAGTCCTCGTCTCCCTTGAGCTCCGAGATTCTCCGCGAGCTCAGCCACTACACGGCGTCCACCAGCGACGCCACCGGCGGCGCAGGGAACGAACTCTCCTCCCCGTTGGATGCGTCCGTCACAGCTGCGGGAGATGGCGGCAGTCTGATTCCGGACCTCCGCTCACCACTCAACGACGACCTCCTGACTTCGGGCTTAGAGACGCAAGGGGTGAAACGCAGGCATACTGAAAGTCAAAGCGCCATGGCCAAACGGACTCTGGCTCCATCGCATTTCCCCGGCTTGTCCATGAACTCCAGTGGGCTCAGTTTTCCACCAGTGGGTCTGAACTCTCCCTCGCTTTTAGGGAGCCTGGGACATATGACTCACCCTCTTCTGATGGGTGGAAGCGGTGGACCTTCATTCCTTCAGGCACCAGGACAAACACTGGCAGACCTGCAAACCATGTTCCCTTCCGCACCGGGCAACGGACAACTTCCTCCCCCTTCCGCATCAGCTCTATCAACCGCCCTCTCTTCGTCCTCCAACACCATCCCCATATCGTCGGCATCATCATCATCATCATCCGCAACGACATCCTCACTGGCATCAGGTTCTCTGCCACCATACTTGATGAGCCCCAATGTGACGGGGCTGCTTTCGTCAGGCTTCCCTATCAACTACAGCCAGTCCCTGCTCCCAGAACCCCGGATGTTCCCCGGCCCTCTCCTCGCCGGGTCAGCAGGTTTCCACACAGTAAACTCTGCTTCGAATGCGTCCGGCTTCCTCTCCCATTTCAACAATCCCACATCCAGCCTGTTTGGGTCGGCTCTGACCCAACCGGACAGGTATCAGAGTGCGGAGAACGGAGGCGATAGTTCCGATGATGATGTCATAGAGGTGACCGGACACTGAAGACTCACACAGGGGCTGTTTGGATACAAAGGTTAATCATGGCTGATTAGACTGGGGTGCGATTCGACAAATAATGGTTTTTCTGCTAAAAACAACCCTGACTCATGTGAATCGTGTATATCCTCATTGTTTCTGATAAACAGCTTCATTTCAATATTCCATGATGTTCATTTTTTGGCCATTCATTTAGTTGATTGCATTCCTTGTCCCAACAGCGACACAGAGACATATTTCCCTGATCAATAGGGGAATCCTCATGCACCTTTAAAAATGTTATTAAGTCAGTAACACATTTTTATGCTGAATAAAACTGTCTTGTTGGGTTTGCTGTGAAATGGAGCAAGTATTTGTAGCAGCACTCACCGGCCGAATTCCCGACAGATTTTACTTCACACCGCGCAAAATTCATTACACTCACCGTGGCCACGGACTAATTTCACAACCCAAATATTAAAAAACATCAATAAATAAAAATCCACTGGAATATTTGAGTCTGCCAAAAAGTGTAGCACCCCATTTTGAAAAGAGATTGTGGTTCCGTGACTCATGACAAAACTGTAAATATCTGTATATAGCAGTTATTCTCATTGTTTATATTTCAACTTAAATTCATTTCAGGTGTAGGGAGGTGTATAATTACGGCATACAGGAAGATAACAGTTGCATTGTTTTGCTACAGTTTTGGGAGGGGTCACTCCCCCTCCCTTTTTACACTCAAATGAATGTATCTTAACTTGCCCTCAGTGACACACTCTGTGTTCTGTCATTTTTAGCCTTAAATAACACAAAGAGGTCTTGGGTGTCCAGATTTTAACTTGGTACGTGCTCTTTTTTTTTTGTTTGTTACCATTGTGATATCAAATGTGAACATGCACTTGTTTCCTAAAACAAGAACCGATCGAGTCAAAGTAACACTCAGCCACTCAAACGTTTCCCATCGTGGTCCGAGTATTTATTGAATGTCAACGTCTGCATCAGAACATTCGCACTCACGCCCACGAGTGACTGCGGCCGGGCTGGGCCGGCCAGGTGGCGCTGTGGGCTTTGCCACCCAACCAGTTGCAACGGCCTCCTGTGTTAGTAGATATGTCAGTGGTGTGTTTAGATCTCTGCTGCTCTCGAGCCTTGTGGGTTTTTTTTTTTTGTTGTATTGACGCCACACTGATGTTTCGATTTAGGAATCTGTTGAGTCGGTGGTTTTATTGGCCTTTAGAAGAAAAAAAAACAGGAGAGCATGAGACTAAACAGCATAACCTGTAAAGAGTTTTTCCAGTAGACTGGTGGAGACATTTTTTTTTGCTGTATGGTTTTTCTTAAGCCTGTCCTAGAATCTTGTAAAGTGGCTCTGAAAGGCTGATTATGGAAAAGATGCAGATCCCATGTCTATATTTGTACTCTTGTTAGAATTTGAAGTGGGTTATCATTGCTTTATGTTTAACTCTGTTGTTTCATGTCCAGTGGGGTCATTTTTATGGATTGGATATTTAATTTTTTAAATTACTTTTTATAATTTGATCACGTGTTCTTTCAATAGTAGCTTCTCTCATTTCAGTATGTGTAGTTTCTGAAATGTATTTATTATTTTTTTTATTACCTTCTGTTCACTTAGATGGCTGATCCATGCCATGTAGACAAAAGCAGAACATGACTATGTTATCAATGTTATTTTAAAAATAAAACACTTCTATTGCATGAATAGCTTTTTTAATAAACAACACAGCTTTGGCTGGTCAAAAACATAATTGCGTACAAATCAGGTCAATTTAAAGGCAGGACAAAGTGACATCTGACAATCAATTTTGGCCTGCACACTTGACACAACATGCTATTATGTAAGCGTTTGACAAAAAGCATTGTCAATTTTTGGTCCAATCAAGAACCACCCCAAAACCCATTTGAGGGCTTTTGTGAAATGAATTTGTATTCGTGGAAACATGTCACTCAATGGCGGTGTACAGTGAAAAAAAAATATTGTTACCCATATAAATACACACAGGTATATGGCTTTGTGTGTAAAACATAATCCCTGCATACGTGTCAGTAACGGTATTCGGACCAATGTACTCAAGTACTGATACTTGTGTATTAAAAAAAGAGATAGAGAGAGAGAGAGATAGAATCTTAAAGGGGAAGTTAGTCAACAATGTTCTTTACAATAAGTCATAATTTGCCCCACTAGTCTGAACACAACATTCACACACCACAGTGCCGAAGAGCTCAGGCAATGACCACTCGCGATGAACCTGTTTTCTGGGTTTGGTCGTGTAACTTTGGACAGCAAGTGGCAAAATGGCCACCCGCTCAGATTGTTAATGGATTTTTGACTCGACTTCCCCTTTAAATAAAAGACAAAAAGTACACTCTGAAAAACGCGCAAGTACAAAAAAATGAAATTGTTAAAGTCAATTACATCGAATACCCGTTTTGATAACTTAACATGAGAATAAAATCAATTTAAGCACATGAACAAAGATATGTATTGGGAGTTCATTACTTCTCACCACCGATTAGGACTGGAAACGTTTCTTTGCCACGTAAGCACTGGTGACTTGATTCATGATGATGAGGGCACAAAGAATAGGACAAAGTGCCGCCAGGTACCAAGTGGCATCACCAACCGACTTGGTGAACCACCCAGAAGTCAAGCCGAGGAGCAGGCTGACGCTGCCAAACAGGTAGGTGACAAGCCCTGACGTCGCGTGGTACCTCTTGAACTTAGCCAGCGACCAGCCTTTGACCAAAGAGTGGTAGATGAGGGGCACGGCGGCCAGCGACTGGACCGCCACCACGCACACCGTGATCACGCCCAGCAGGCCGTGCCAGGAGGTGAAGTGAGGCTTGCCGTGCAGG
The DNA here is from genome assembly GCF_001891065.2 of Hippocampus comes. NCBI lineage: Eukaryota > Metazoa > Chordata > Actinopteri > Syngnathiformes > Syngnathidae > Hippocampus > Hippocampus comes. The sequence goes on along the minus strand of NW_017805625.1, from coordinate 3,813,144 downwards.
TGTTTGTTGTAAAAGATGGCTGCCAGGCCGAGCGCGGCACACGTCACGCAGGCGCATTGCAGCATCCAGTGCACGCGACGTTTCACTTTGTAGGAAAACCTCCTCATGGGGGAGCCGTGGGGTGAGAAGAGGAGGATGGCTTCAGTCATGAAGAAGGAGAACTGGGGCAGAAGAAAATGATACTCAGCTCTGCATTCGTCATTACAGTCAGCGGCCAGCCACACCTGCCCAACCTAATGAGAGCCAATAAAAGGTTCTAGCACACATTCGGCTAGTTACTTTGAGTCTGAGTCTTCCAAATTACAAGTCGTCGCTTGGTCGGTTATTTGCCTTTAGAGCCAAAATTTTAATTAGGAGCGAATTTCAAGCGTAGTGGAAAAGAAAAAAACAGCACAGTGGCAGTCACTGAGGCACCTTCAGCTGTTTATAGAATGCAGGGTGCTACCGGGTGCATTCGGTGACTATGAAGGGCCAGTACAATTTCATCAATAAATATGATAGCACAAATCAGCACATTCTTGCTTTTTGAATATTTCATATTAATTATTATTTTTGCCCACAGAAATGAATCTGTCATCTGCACAGATTTTTTTTGTGCGCTGGGTTAAATGAATTCTCCCATAAGGAATTGCTTGAACAAGACATGAAGCCCAGAAAATGTCTCATGTTGGGGGGGGGGGGAAACAACATACCGGTAACATGCAAACAAACTAAATAAAAGTAATAATGCATTTTCCTAAAGGCTTAAAGAATACAGAATGAGGACACGGAGTATGATTTCATTATTGCGACATCTCATATTATAACGACTGTAGAGGCCCAGTGCCAGTTCTGACAGGGCTATTCTAACTTAGCTCATGGTGGCTCAACAGTGCTAACCACTTATAAAAGCTTAATGTAGGGCCCTGGAATGGGAAATAGAGTCAAATACAAAATGAAAACACTTGCAAGGAGCATGGATCAGACGCGACTACAGAATTAACCACATGGTAAACCGCCCATCTCTGCTTGAATCTGAACTCCTGACGTCTGTCACTGGTCAACAAATGAATACTATTGTGTGATGGTGTGTGTGTGTGTGTGTGTGTGTGTGTTTCACTTACACTTTATAAACCATCCATCCATTGTCTGATACGCTTTATCTTCCTGAGGGTCACGCCCTGAACTGGTTGCCGCCCAATCGCAGGGAACACATCCTTTCACAGTCACACCCAAGGGCAATTTAGAGTGTTCAATTAACCTACCGGCATGTCTTTAATGTGGGCGGAACGTTATAAGACCAGTTGGAAAAACGTCTATAGATTTTTTTCTTTCTCTCTCTCTCTCTCTCTCTCTCTCTCTCTCTCTCTCTCTCTCTCTCTCTATATATATATCAACCACAGGGCGGCCATCGGTACACTATTCAATCAAACTTGTTTGATTTGGCCCATCTTTATTATCTTACCGTGTGAGACAAAATCCGCCCTAACTCTCGCAATGAATATGCTATCTATGGAGACAGTTCATGTGGATCCTTGGGGTATTTTTATGAAAGTGAGTCATGGCCCTGTTTTTAAGAAACCTGGAAACTGTTTTAAACTGTGGAGAAAAAAAAATACATAAAGTGTCTCTTTTAAGAGGCCTTACCACCACTGTTATCTCCTACTCTGCATGCCAAAAAGTGGTACAGTCCTCTTCAGGGAATATAAATACCCCAAAATATTTTGTGTACCATACTGAAACACAACTGTCAACCTTTCGGTGCTGGTTATTGTTTTGTGGGGTTTTTTTTTGGGGGGGGGGGGTGAATGGATTAATGGCATTTCAATTTGTTGAACCAGTTAATGAAAAGACACGTCAGCAAAACAAATACACTTGAACCACTGTACAGTATTTTCATGTAAGATTATGAATGGAGTGATGCATTTAGGCAAATATGTGAACAATTTGTTTATTATAATTTGTGGCTTGCAGAAGTTTTACAACTGCTTTGAATCATGCGTTGCTAATATTTTGCCCCTCTCATCCTGCATCCAGATACTGTACAGCTGCCACTAAAATGCAGTGAGGCAGTAAACGTGCTCTATGTTCCCCATTGATCAATCACAGCATCGTAAATGTGTCACGTGTTACAAAAACTGATTTTGAATCTATCCAACTTACTGCTAGTGTCATGAGAAAAGGATGCCAGGAAAACCAACCTGTAAAAAGTTACACCCACAGGTCAAGTATACGTACAACAAGACATGAAGAAGAACGCGTGTGAAAATAATAACAAACGGTTCACTCACTTGTACCAGGTCGCGCTAGAAGAGCGACGAAGCCCGTGAGGCTTATGCCGAGGAAGTGTGTCAACACTGCGGAAGCTACTCGGGCGAAAGCGAACAGTCGAGGTTCGGCTTCTGTTTCTTTGCTGTGGGCCATGTTCGACAACATACCAAACGGTACAGTATGGACGATTTATAGCAATCCACACACGCCACCGTGTCACCCAGAGTTCCCAAAAGAAACGAAACGGGATAAAAGGTAACGTTAAAGGAAAACCATCGCCATTAAAAGGATAGAGAAGGTCATTCAAGCAAATCTACATGACCAAGAAACGGTCATATTATAGATAAAGTGTGCTGAATGATGGTCATATTTGATATGGTGTGTTGGCAGCGCAATGCCTGGAAAACCAATGGAAATAACTTCTGGTTACTTCCGGTTAGACTTTCAAAAAAAAGCTATTAACGGATATGTATTTTTTCACAATAAAGTCAATTTAAACAGTTTGCGAGTAACCCCCCCAAAACAGTCGGGTGTCTTATTTTATTTTTCCAATTCATTGAAATTGGTCAAATGACTAATATTGTATTTTGTGTGTTTTTGAACTTGGTGTAACTAAGCCCAATAGGTTTGAATTAAGTTTGTTCTCCCTACGCTTTTGTGGGGTTTCTTCCTCGTATATTCCAATATCTTGAATATATTTTTTTTATTATTCATGATTCCACCTTTTATAAAAGACCATCTGCGACAGAACATCTCTTTTACAATGGTGTCCTTGCCAAGATGACAAGCGCTATAAAAATGGGTGGTTCTATGAATGTTCTCTCAACTTTCATTTCTATCTGGAAGTTCATATCAGTATACATGTACAGTATATATTAGAATGTTTAACAAAAACCTTTCGCCTATGTGCATGTTTTTCTGAATTAATGTATTTCTATATTGAATTGCTTCTTGGTGGATGGTCTGCATTCACAAAAATATCAATAAAATTCAGCCCCCGAGGCTACTGCAAGCTTGTGACTATGTATTGCCTGCACACACTTGTACAGACAGTCAACAGATTGCAACTATTTTTTTTTCCCAACTATCCAACTTTACTCCTTAACCTTGGGAAAAGTTTGTCCTCTACAAGATCGAATTTGATCACAAAGGAATCTTCTTATGCATATTAATATTATAACCACCCCATTGAGGAAAATATCTTGCGAACTATGAATGTGCTGTTTTGTAGCATATATGTTATACAATTAATGAAAGTACAAATAATTTAGAGATCTTTTTGACCAATAATTAAAAAAATCGTATTGTATTTGTTATACAACTGGTTCCTTACTGATAACAGATCTGATCTCCATATTGGAGCCTTACGGGGGTTTTCCTCTCTGAGTGATGTCCAAATGGGGCAAAATAAAATATTTAACAGACTTTTAATTTTTTTTCCTCCGGAAATTGAATGTTGTGCATTTGTTATTTAAAATAGGAGAGCGATGATTATTAGCTGCGCTGCATTTAGATGAATTGGTTGCTGGAGATGCTAAATAACAGAAGACGAGACGCCGTGTGTTTTCTTCAGGGATTTCCGACGGAGGGGGATTCCTCTCTATGTTGGATGCTGGTAGGCAGACGGGATTAGAAAGTAATCCCACATGCTCGCATTGTGCATGCGCAAAGTGAGGTGAGTGAGTGTCGCGAAAAGGACCATCTGCGGTGAACTCTTCGAACAAATTGCCTTCTATCGGTCTCCTCTTCACTTCAATCCTCCGGGGATGAATTGATCCCTTAATAAGGTAACATTCTTTTATTTAATATATCAGAGAATGTGTTTTTTTGCGTGTTTCCCTGTTTTTATCCAATTTAATCCGGGTTGTTAAAACCACCGAGCGTTTGCAATTTATGCGCGAAATGACAGCACATTCTAAACTTTTCTTCGACATGTGTTACGCTTTTAAACACTTAATTGCATCCAAAAAAATGGCGCAGGACTACAATGTTCTCTTGTTGGTTGGTATAACTGCACCGTGCAGTGACCCACTTGGCGCTAATAGATCCCGGGTTGTTCATATGCAACTCACAATGCAGCCCCACTGAAAACTATGCCGCCAAGTTCCACACGTAGAATGAGCAGATAGAGTGCACCAAGTCCGTTTGTTGAATGTAGGCAGTCGCTCATACTGTACAAAGTGCATTTAACAATGTATTTCTATCGCTCTCCATATGATGAGCATGCTTTAGCAAGATGTGCACACTTTTGCATGGGGTCACATGTTCTTTAATGACATGGGAGCTAGTTTTTTTTTTTTTTTTAACATTTAGTCGGTTGTTCAGTATACTGTACTTGTTATATATGGCCACCAAATCTGTGAAGGAATCATTGGCTTCTGAGCAAGAGAAATGCTAAGTCAAAAATGTAATCGTCGCTCAGTTAATTGGTCAAATACCGTATAAGAAGCCCATCAATGGATGTTCTGTTCTGTTGAGTTGTTAAATTGAAGGAAGCCAATTTCCGAAATTCCAGTGATATAATTCATAAACTTCTTCAAACCCACATGAGCAAATTCAACATTCCATTAAATTATAATTTATCCGGATGTATTCATTTTTCAATCAGAGTTAACTTGATTTCATTTTAACACTCGAAATTTAATTTATAAATGGATCTCAGCAAGAGATGTTACTATGGCAACATAATCAATCACACCAGCACAAAACGACATATGTTAAAAACCAGAGGAGTAGACTAAATATTTCACTGTAGACAATGATGATGATCGATATGTTCTATTTTCCTACATTTTAACTGATGGTTGCATAATTAATTGTAACATATGTTTCAAAAGAACTTCATAAGCAAATGCAATGCATTAGTAGTTTTCCCAGAAATGCTTAACAGATAAAAAAAAAAAAAAAAAAAAAGCATATTACTCCTCAAAATATTGAGAGATTAGCCAACATCCCCCGAAAAAGCAAATAATTCACACTCATGTTAAAGAGCTACTGTAAATTTTCTAACATTTCAGGGTTGGGACCCCGAAAATCCTCGAATTGAGGTTGTTTTGTGTGTGTGTGTGTGTGTGTGTGTGTGTGTGTGTGTGTGTGTTTGTGAAGTGGCTTTTACTCTTTGACCTGCTTTTCTGTTGTTTTGTCCCCAACATACAGCACATGTCGGTTTTCCAGTCAGTCACAAGCAGTGAATAGTATCGAGGGTCACGTTTGGATTGTGCAGGATTATCCTCATCGTCTTGTCCCACTTTTTGATGTTTTCGCATGAATCCTGATATCAGATAACAGAAGTTAATCTCTTGTTATTATCGCACACGTGACGCTTACATTATAAACGACAAATGTCTCAACTGTGTTGCCGATGCCATAAAAGTGAACGTTTTCAGAGTGGAAGATGTGTCGTGGTTCATGCATTTAAGGATGCACTCTAGCGTGAGCTTGTTCATGATTTCAAGCAGTTGCTTTGTTTCATCTCCTCAGGGCTGGTGGTGACCCATGCTTCTCCGCAGTACATGAAGCTGGCATCCAAGCCAAACCTTGTACTTTTTTCCACCCAAATAAACACATGAATGTGACATGCTCAACTACATTCACGGAATCCTCAAATACTGATGTGGTCTCAAGTTTACGGACAGCGAGAGCTAACTTGACATGCCCGTGACTGGGTCTCGGGCAGAATGTCTAAATGTGAGCTGATTGAGCTGAAGGATCTCAGTGTACATGATCCCATCGAGCTGGCGGCCCCTGGGCCGCGCGCCGCTCCAAGTCAAGCCAGTCACTTCCACATCGTCCGTCTAGTTGGGGACACCGTCAGCATCGAGGCGCCATCCGGAGATGTCGGCGCGGGTCACGACTTCCAGCCCTACGGTCACACTCACCTCTCCTGGTGTGACCTGTGTGGAGAATTCATCTGGGGTCTGTATAAGCAGGCGTTACGCTGCACTAGTGAGTACTCTGCATATCATGTAAACATGTTTCTCTTGAGAAATAAAACCTTTTAGTTATGGTGACCCTGCAGACCGTATCTTACGTTGTCACCGGCTAATTTCATTTAAAGAAGAAAAATAATGATCATGAAAAATGTCATCTATCCTCATTGTATTCTTGCGAGTCCTTCAAGTCATAGTCAGTGTCCGAGCAGCGGCTTTTTGGAATATAAATAGAGCAGTTTGTAGCAATAATCCAATCTACTGGTTTTTCGACATAAGACAGCAACAAAAAATTGTGGGGGAAAAAGCCAAAGCATAAGAAATAAGATTAATATGAGGTCGTAGAACTGTCTGGTTAGTAAATATAAATAATTTTATTTGCCCAACTTGTACCCTGATGATAATCTCTAGTTGTAGTCAGCGCTTAAGTAGAAGCATTTTAAATTTGAAGGAGAGTTTGGCTATCGCAGCCTGGTCATAGATAATAGATTATAACAATCCAACCTAGAGATCACAAAAAGCAAGCAATTTTTTTTCCAATATCATGCAAGTGAAAAGATAGAATAGATATTTGAAAAACCTGTAATAAAATACTGTACAGTTAATAGAACTGGAAACATGGAAAATGCATTACAATCATCCAAAACAAGCCCAATTTGCTTCAAAATTAAATTGAAGCCATTTTCAAACTTTGTGATTTGGTGTGTTAGTGGGATATTGTTGAATAAAATCACATCAGTTTTTGAGGTTGATCTGTCAATAGTTAGCCAAATTGTGCACTGGAGGCGATGACCTATAAAGCACAGAAGGACTAAATCTGCATCAAACTGGGCAGAATGACAGGCCTGTTTGTCATGTTGAGTCATCACGTTCCTGCAAACAGGAGCCCTGTTGATGATGACGATGACGATGATGCATCATGAGAATATGTGTGAGGTGATTTGGAGCATGTCAAAATGAATTCAACACATTTCCAGTACAGTGTAAGATGAAGCATTAGGATCCCACAGCCAAAGTTGTGTTCTCATTCTCTCGGCAGATTGCAGCTACACTTGTCACCAGAGATGTCGACCGTTCATCCAGCTGGACTGCAGTGCAGACAGAGGTTTGCCAGCAGGGCAAATGGATCCCTCAGTTGACTCCATCGAGATGGACACAAATGTGGTCAGGAGCAAAAATGTTTTTTTTTAAAATTGCTTTTTGTTCAAATCAGATGCTTTACACAATTGTTTCTGCATATGTCACTATAGACAAAGCGCCGTACCGATAGTATAGTGCGACCATATGTCCTCCATGGTTGCCTTTTATGCCCTTTCATTCTTTTGTCATCTCTTGTGAATGTCATTAAGGAGAGTGTTGATGAGAGACAATGGCTTGACTACACTCTAGTAAAACAGCTGTTCTGTTGTTGAAATAGAACCTATTCAGGGCTGACATCTGATCGTCAACCACACTTTATTATAAAACTAACATTTTTATTTATTTAAAAAAAATAGCTTTTCTCTGTTGAAAAGAATGAATTCAGTTGAGTTATAAAGATAAATGCTCACATGAATCGTGGAGAAAGTTTTTCAATGATTTATCTTGGTTTGAGGGTTTTTTTCTTTTTTAACATCACAAAAACCTCACATTTAACATTGGGTGTGTAGACTTTTTATATCCACTGTACAACCACAACAGTAAAGGTAGTGTGAAAGTGACCATTTCTTACGGCGATTATTCGCTTTTTAAAAGCAAAATAGTTGATGCAGCGATTGTATTTGATCATTAGATCAGAAAGTACAGCTGTCACGACAAAACGAATGAATGCGTGCAATATCAGAGGCACGCGATCGCTCTCCTACCTCACAATGGACAATAACGTGCCGTTGAACAGGCTGTTTTTTACGGTGGGTTTTTATGGTCAGGGCGGAGCAAATTTTAGTGCGGTGTCCAAATAAGATTGAGGAGAAAAACACTGAGCGCAAAGTGGTTAGTGTCACTGCATTTTCATTTGAGAAGTTGCACATGAACCTTTGAGATGACTTCAGGGAGCAGGGTAGCGCTCAGTGACTCTCCAGCTGAGCTGTATTTTACTGCATGTGAATCTTTCCGTCACAGGGTCAAAAGGGAGATGGTGATTTTTTTTTTCTTTTTTCTTTTCTTTTATTTTTTAAACAAAAGGAATATTTGTTATGTGTTAAGTCTGTTCCGTTGCTTTTTCTAATCTTCAAAAATCCAGACAGATTTTCTCCTTTTACTAAAATGAAGCTGCTGGTTTCTTGTTAGGATGAGCAGACTGACTGGCGCAAACAGGAGTTAAGTGTTGGCGAAGTTCATCAGAAGGTCAAGGAGTACAATGCTCAGATTAACAGCAATCTCTACATGGTGGTGGTGAGATCATTTATTTTATTTTCATTATGGCATCTCTCATTCAGTTTGATGTGTTATTTATGTGGAAAAAAAAAAGTTGAGCATTTTTTACTTCCTGTGCGCTTTTGTTTTTTATTTACAGCCAACAAATAACTCACAATTTATAAAACTTAATTTAAGATTTCTAGGTCATGTCAGTTTTGTTACTAGGCAGATTTTGTATGGCAGATGCTCGTCACACCCACGATGGATCAGAATTGATTGCTCTGCATTAAATATTAAGATACCATACTCACAAAAATGTTAGTACTGTATATTCGGCTTTCGGGGTTAAATGCACTCTAACCTTCACAGCTGAATTTCATTTGTTCTTCTTTCAAATTTTGAAAATGAAACTGTTGAACATAATATTACTTTCAGAATAGTACATTTCCAAGGAGGTCCACTTGTGAGCTTTTGTGTGACTCTTCCAATTCCTCTGTATCTCTGTTGCAACCCTGCTGATGACACGCTGTGTCGCACTAAACTCAGTGGCCACTTCCTCCTCAGTCTGTGAGCAACCTCTTTGAAGCCTCACACTAGTGAGGTAACGCTGATCAATCTTTCGGTGTCGTTTTGGTCTCATGATGCCAAAATGTGTACAACTTGATAAAGAGTGCTGAAAAAATATTGAACACCTGGACAAATGGATTCAAAAGTTTAGAGAAGGTCAGATTAGGTTACAGTGCATTTTGAATGGCTGTGGATTTTGAGTTTATTGGGTCATTTTTATGATTGGGTTAGTTATTTTGAACCTGCAAATTGAATTGAAGATTGGGCTACTTTTAACCCAGCAGTTTTAAAAGTGTGTTGAATGAAAGGAAAATAATCTAAAAAATAACCATCTGTCCATCTGTCCTCCTTTGAAGAATAAAGATGGCTCCTACACTGGTTTCATTAAAGTCCACTTTCAACTAGTCCGTCCCATCACCCTGCCACCTCCCCGGAGCCCCACCCAGGAAGAGCACGAGTACAGCCGGCGGCTGACGCGACGGACATCGTTCTATCTCCCCAAAGACACTGCAAAGCACCTGCACATAAGCTCCAAAACACGGGTACGAGAAGTCATCGAGGCCTTGCTCAATAAATTCACAGTTGTGGACAATCCAGCCAAGTTTGCCCTGTTTGAACGCGCCGACAGACAAAACCATGGTAAGCTCTTTGAATCAGAATAAACAGTGCTCGACTATATTCTGACAACTGTTCTACGGTGTGGTTTGTTCTATTAGTGTCCATGCGGAAACTGAGCGACGACGAGTATCCCCTCTATTTGCGCTTGTGTGCAGGACCAAGTGAAAAGGTCTTGAGCCTGGTCCTCAAAGAGAATGAGACCGGCGACGTGAACGTAAGATCATACGCTAAACCTGATAACGGCTGTAGGTAAATGTACATGTATCGGCAGAGTTTTTTTCTGGCTCAGAATGAGGCACAGGTGACACGATTCTGATCATTCACATAGGCCTTAATGCTGTATCTGCCCAGGCTGAAACCAACACTTTCGCTGTGAAGTCCAGTGGTGACTCGATGTGTTATAAGTGCTTGATATTAGAAACTCATAAACTCTTCTGAACTCACTTCACTGTTGCAGCACTTTGACAAATAGTGAACAAGTCTTCAAAAAAAGAGGCTTCGTGGTGTTTAAAGTCACTCCCAGTTGAAATTTACTGTCAAACTAAACATAAAACCGGAGGAATTTACATGTTGAGTGTTTAAGACAAACACATAGCAGAGCCTTTAATCTGCTAGTTTAATGGTCATGTGTACACATAATGGAAAATGCATAAACAGCGTAACCGTTTAACAACAGATATTTAAAAACAAACGGTGCAGCAACACATTTAAGTGGAACGATTCAATTTGGTTTGATTTGATGGACTCGCATCATTTAAATCAACACCTGTTTTCCAAATGATATCCTTTTTGTTACAGCCTACCTGTTGAGAATGTGTACTTTAAATTGTGTTCCTCTTCACAGTGGGATGCCTTCAGTTTTCCAGAGTTGTGCAACTTCCTACGTATACTACAGCGTGAGGAAGAAGAACATGTCCGGCAGATAGTGAGGCGCTACGCTCGCACCAGGGACATGATGAAGCAGGCCATGGCGAGGATTACTGCTCCTGCTTGACGTTTGGGTGGGTGGGGGCGGTATTTAGTAACAAAGGGAAATTTATCAGGCTTGGAAATGTTTGAACAAAGTTTACTAAAAGTGCAGAGACACTGAATATTAAACCTTTATCTTAATGTTTCTTTGTGAGTAATGCCAGTGTGAATAGTTTAACTGGATTCCTTTTTTTTCTGAGAATAATGCTGCTTTGTTTATATTATTTATAGTTAGTTCAAAATCACATTTAGTGTGTAAACTTTATATCATTGTAGTTTTGTTTAGTACAACACACCTCACCACTTGGCACTTTAGAGAACCTGTGGAAATGCGTGTTTGTGTGTGCGTGTCTAATAAATTTATGATATGTAATCTGGTCTTTTGGTTATTCATAATAGTGACTTGTTTGGTAGTTGGCGTGGTTTAAGTCAGATAACTCACTATAATGTAACCACATGCATATGCTTTTTAATTTTTATTAATTATTAAATAAAGTATGTGTCCCTCATTATATGCAAATCAGTCTTATTCGTGTCAAGTGGTTGGCCTGTCCTACAGGGGGCGGTACGTTTCATCGAGGCGCCTTCATCAGCGATCAGAGAGCGAAGAAGCACGTCCAAATAGCTTTTCACGCTAGCTACCTGTCTTGCTAGGTCTGATCCAATTCACCCAAATTTAGAGAGCTGTTAAGTGAGTGTGTCAAGAAAAAACCGTCAAAAGCCACGCTCGGTATGTTGTCGAGGAAGCTGAATTCCACAGCTGTCATCTTTTGTAAAACGTCACTTTTGACAGGGTCATTCTGTAAACCACTTAAGTGCAATTTGACCTGCGTTAATGTCATACGTTGTCGTGTTGCTGTTGTGTAGTCGTGTTAGTGAGTGGAAAACGTGTCGTGTTGAGTATGTTGTCAATAGCTTTTGTAACATGAGGACAAGTTACTATCAGTTATTTAAATCAAGCCGAGCTAGCCTGGTTAGCTGCACCTTTCCCTCTGACACCTCGGCGAATGTTTTTGAGCTCAACGTAATAATATATTATCATCCTTCCCGTTCCTTTGTTTGTCACCGTGACTTAGTGTTTCAGACTGGTTTCCCTTCAATTTACCATCTTTGATTTACAAAATAGCAATTCAGGATCCGATGTATGCAGCTCAGCTTTCATGCACAGCATCATGTCAACCGCACTAAAATGGCTAAACCTTCTCCCTTGGATCTGTTAGTTTCCCAGGTATCACATCCAGCGTGGTCACATTCAACTGATAAGAGCAACGCCCAAGTGAATTATGTGCTGCAGCTGAAGATGGGTGGTAGCGGCTCCAAATCCAAAGGATTTTGGCCTTTCTCTGGCTCAGGCAGTGGTGACGACCAATCCAAAGATGCAAATGAGCAGTCACTAGCAAGAGCACGAAGTTTCCCTGGCGCAACACCTTTTGTGTTTACCAGGCGAAGGTAAGTGAATTCCAGCTCTGAATTGTCTCTATCACTTGTACGGTACAAAATGCACAAAAATACACTCGAGCCTGGATAGGACTATTTGACAGCTAACACCAAATTATTGCAATTAAATTCTTGTGTTGGTTCAGAAAACATTCACACACATACTTAAGGGTACCATCATTTTTGTCCATGCCCCTTTCTTTAGTGTTTTTTATTTTTTTAAATGGAACCAACAACTTTGTCCATGTGTGTAGTGGGTGAGATGAACAGGTTGTCAAACACATGCATAGACACGCACACGGAAAATTATTCCCACAACAAAACTAAGGACTATGAGACACATTTATCCATGCAAATATTTGAATTTGGCTTACTGAGGGCAGTGACTCAAATGCAATTTAATTTTATTTATTGTATTGAAATAAAGAAAGAAAAACTGCACCATCCAGCAGAACACAATTCCCCTGCCGTTAATGCTGAGACAAAGGTCAAATTAGTTTGGATGTCTGAGTGAGAAATCTTAGCCTCGCTGTTCATTCTAATTCACACAATTTCCCATGTTAATGGATGAGGGTTAAAAGCAAATGAAGTATTTCGGTAATGACATCTAAAAAGTCAAAAGTGTCCTACTCCCTCTTTACATGGCTGTATAATTTTAATAAAAGTAAGGAAAGCTTTGGCCCCCCAGCCACCGTGATCTTGGGCTCAGGAGGCTCATCTTTCTTGCTCAGGCCGTCCAGGGGTCGAATGGGAAAAGCTGCCTTGCGTTCCCCTGCACCCCACACGAATGATCAACACACCTCAAGCCTTTAAATCTGCTCAATTTAGCGATGCTCAGAACCTCACGAAAGATTTACTCTTGCTGTCTTTGCAGCTCTTTGTTCTTCGATGAAGATGGCGACCTGGCTCACGAGTTCTACGAAGAGACAATTGTGACAAAAAATGGCCGTAAAAAAGCCAAACTGAGGAGGATTAACAAAAACTTGACACCTCAGGTGAGGAGGTTGTACGTTGAAGTTCGCGATGGGTATTGGCCAAATTTCCAAGAATGACTGTGGGGGGCCCAAGTTCTCGTGTGACTGTGCACCAACGCCTGCCTCCAGCAACAATGGTGGATCACGGTGTTGGATCTGGGTTTCTGTTCCGTAGCACAAGGTTCTACCTTGCCGTCAGCCTACGCAAATGTATCCTCTCGTGAGCACTTTGAATTTCCCGTCATTGTTCTATGTTTACATTGCACTTGCTTCATGAATTTCTGTGGCAGTGCTACAGTGCCCCTTCAGGCTTGCCGTCTGTCCTACAGCGTTCCAGCATTTGCGTGGACATGTTTCTTGAAACAATTTTTTTCATGCAAACATTGATAAATTCTAAAAAAAAAAAAATTATCTGCATTTTTTTTCCCTTTAGTAACACGGCCTTGAAGATTATCCTGAGTGATTACTCTGGTGTGAGATATGTTGAGAGTGATTTTCTTCCCCAATCTGTTCAAAAATTCTGGGACAAAGATTGTAAATTTTTAACCTTTTCAACTTGTTATAAGTTGTTTGTTTTTGGGGGGGGGCATTCTAAAGATTACTGTGGAAGTGATCTCCAGGAAGAATAGTGATGACATCTGATCAAGCTAATGGAGAGCCTTAAAAAAAGGTTCAAATTCCAAGTACCGGTACTAATGTGTGTGCTCAACAGAGTTTAGCTGAGCCATCAGTATGCATGTACCCCACAATAGCTGGGCCAGGTTATACAAATTGAGAGTGAATCAAGTGAATCGTTGCAGTTTACGCGCCAAGTACTTTGCGCTCTATTAAAATTACACATACTCTTTGTCTCTTGCAGGGAATCATAAAGCTGGACCTCCCGTGCATCCATGTTGATTTCCCCGTCGTCCTTTGTGAAGTCTGACAATGTCCAAGAAGTGTCTCTAGACAACCACGCTTGTGTCAGCGCCGTCCCGAGGTTTTCCCCCGTGCAACCTGGAAACCAGAAACTTTCCAATAACACGCCACACATCTCTTGATATATTTGAAGTGCATCCGTGGTCAAGACGATGTCATGTGAGCTGAGCCTCTGCATGTGATCTGTTGTTTGCGACGCTTTATAGATCACCGATGGGAGAGATGTAGGATGGTGCCAAGTTGGCAAAACGTACTCGGTTTACATGGTGTGTATGCATGTAAGTGTGTTGTTGCAGACACGGGCCGTGTTAAACTCCTGAATTGATTGCTGCAGATTATTTTCAGGTTTGGTTCTCTGAACTCTTCAAGGGGATTATTACCAACTCCTCCCCATTTGTCGTATTATCTCGAGAAGGAAGGTAGTTGCACATTTAAGCATTTATTCTTTCTTTTTCTTTTTAACTTTGCTATGCATGGGAAAAGGATCAGATGATCGATTGTAATAATGAAGGGAGTAGACAATCAGTAGCCCTCCAATTAAACTGAATTGATTCAATGATTTTGGCTCGATGTCACACTGTAGTTACAAGATGAGGAGAGACGTCCGCCGTGAGATCTGAGTGTGTGCTCTGCTGCTTCCGCATTCGATATTTCACATTTAATTTATTATAACTTTTTTTAAAATATATTTTAAAATGCCTCACTGTGTTTTGGTCTTTCTTCTTAGATGTAGAGATTGCTTTGAGTAGTTTCAGGACATCCAGTTCAAATGGGTCACATTGATAAGATTTTAATTCCTATGTAGCATAATGTGAGGAATGTCTGGATTTAATATTTAGTCATTCAGTTTAAATTCCACAACATAAAAGATGAACTTTAATTCCGCTCTAGTAATAGCGTTGCATATGCGTGTAATTTATCGTAACAAAAATACCCATGCAGCAGTCCAAGTGTCTCAAATGAGCTATTTGACCATAATCCAACCTAAACAACATCACATTGCACCTACCTCGATTTTATGCTCTTGACCTCCACTGATGATTAAGATCTGATCCACCTGCAAAGGAAATTGCAAGGCCAAGCAATTTTGTTTCAAGGGCAGGGTTGAGTGAGATCTGTGAAAGTCATTAATGTTGCTTCCATGGGAAAATGCTTTCTGCAAAGCTCCTCAATATTGTTATCTTTAAAGGATAAAGAGATGAATAGGTGTACTGAAATCCAATCCCATTTTATTACTTTTTCCAAAATGATTTGTCGGCATGTCTGCATAACCATCGGCGGAATCACTACAATTACTGAATTGTGTTTACGTCCACAGTACTACAATTACCAACTCTCCACTTTTTGACAGGAATCACTACAATTACTGAATTGTGTTTACGTCCAGTACTACAATTACCAACTCTCCGCTTTTTGACCGTCATAGAATTAATCCTGGCGGATGTACTCTACAAACTGTTCAGTTATCACCATCAACATGAATTATGTATGCAATCTGAGGTTTAGTGGTCAGAAATAAAATGATTTCGTAAGTGATGATAAATAAAGTCTTTTGAAAATGGTTATAATTACAGTGCAGCAGACTCCTAACTGCTGAGACCTTTCAAATCTTCGTATCAGAAGATACAAGTCAATCAGAGGTGGAGTCTACTCGGTACTTATACAAGAGCCAAAGGTGGATTACAACACCGTCTCATTCCATTTCTTTAGTGAGGGCGCCTACACCTGTTATATAAAAATAGCCTCATCTACACAAGAACTCTTGGAGTTATCCTGATTTTTGAGACTGAAGAGGTAAGATATACTTATAAATTTTATCGCAAAGTCACAGGTTTAGACGTTTGATTTCTTATGCCAAAGCAGTTGTTTTATTCATTTGCTCTCAAAAGACAAAAAGGCATACATTTTGATGACATTCATTCAGAGGTGTAATGATCTTAAGCCATGTATACATTTTTGTGCTGTGTCATATACGTACATAGTACATTATATAATGTTTAACTTAGGACAGAAATTCGAATCCGTTAAAGCAAAACAAGTAGAAATCAATTGTAACGTAGGCGCATAGTAGGAACGATTCACCAGCCGCTCGTTTTCTTCCGTCACCGGAAGTTGTTTCCGCCGAGTCTCTGAGTGGACCGCAGCGATTTAGGAACCAACGATTGGCTTTATCTTTAGGGGGGATTTATCAGTGTAGTATCAATAATTGACAAAATATTGATTTATCTAAGTAGAAAAGCTGCCTTAACAGGAAACAGCTGTCGTATTTAATGTAGCAGAAAATGTTATCACCCAAAATAGAGAGGAAAGGATCGGTATTTTGGATATATAATTATTTTTTAATCTACTCGCACACCCCTACGGTTTCGAGATCGACTATTTCGTCTGTTAATGAAAAGTGGAGATCCCGTCTGTCATCTCCCCTGCTGCGGTCTCCGTCTCCGGGTCCAAAGTGCGATTGTATTTTTCCCTTTAATGACCAGGATGTAGTGAAGAATTATGACGGTTGTATTTCTCATGGCAGGCCCGTGGAAAGCTCATTTATCGATCGGTGAGTAGAAGGAACTTGAACAGATCTGTCGGAAAAAAAAGAGGACCTTCCACGTTGAGCTAACTCAGCAAATTGGAAAGATTCCGCTTGGAACTATACCAAATAAGGTGGTCAGGTTATTTAAAACCAATGAAGCTGTCAAACTAAATGTGCTTCTAGTACAGATACGGTTCTTGGAAGACATATATTTTTTAAGGCGTTCAACCACAGCCTGTTTCCAAAATGCACATGATGCTTTTGTGGACTGATGATGATTAACACTCAAAACATTTGGGACTTCTGTGAAATTATCACATTTTCTTTTAAACTGAATGAATGAATGTTTTATCTGTATATGAAATAAAATTGATCGAACGGCTTCATAATCGGTTAAAATACTGTTTGTCAAAACAGCGCTTATAAAAAAAAATATCCCTCCATTGTTCACGGAGCCCAACCATGATTAGCCAAAATCTGCAAACAAGTCACCCCTTAAAAGTGATTCAAGATGCCTAGATTAGTAGTTGAAACCATAAATGTTCCACAAACTATCATTCTGAAACACTTGACACCACAAACGACCATTTTGAAACACTTGAAACGCTCAAAGCATTTCAAGCACGGAACATACGACAAACATTGTTTTGCAACAGTAAGGTTTTACTTATAAAAGAAATTCAAATGGTGACACCCCCCCCAAAATAAATAAATAAAAATAAATATTAAAAATCAGTGGGTAGGTGAAATTGCCACTGGTGAACTACAATAATGCGGGGGTCCACTGTACCCAGAAATTTGTTTTAAACAAAAAGATTATTGTCGCATGATTGATGTGCTCTTTTTGGCAGAGTCACAGGAGAAAAGGTGAGCGTTGGCCATGGGGGCTCTCTGGCTGCATTGCTTGATCCTGACTGTGACGACAACATGGATGGGTGTGTGTGTGACACATGCAAAGCAAACAAGATGGCCTTTATATTCCCAGACACCGGTTCTCTTGGCTTGGAATGCACCCACACAGGACTGCGCCCCGAGGCACGGTGTCACTTTACCCCTGGACCAGTTTGACATTGTGGCCTCCCCCAACGAGGGCTTTGTCCGACAAAACCTGACCATATTCTACAAGGAGCGCCTCGGCCTTTATCCTTATTACGAGCGTGATGGCACTGCAGTTAACGGGGGCCTTCCGCAGCTTGCCAGTCTGGTTGAACACTATGAAAAGATGCCCGAAGGTGTTCAGAAATATATACGGGAACCAGGGGCCAAAGGTTTGGCTGTTATTGACTGGGAAGAGTGGCGCCCACTGTGGATCCGGAACTGGGATTCTAAAGACATCTATCGAAGTAAATCCCGGGAAATGGTGCTTAAAAAGAACCCAACCTTTAGCCCGGAGCAAGCTGCAAAAGTGGCCCAGCAGGAGTTTGAGCTGTCCGCTCGTAAATTCATGCTGGAGACGCTGAAACTCGCAAAGAATTTGAGGCCCAATCAAGTGTGGGGCTTCTACTTGTTTCCAGATTGCTACAACCACGACTACAGGAATGGCCTGAAGAACTACACGGGTCGCTGCCCCGAGCTGGAGGTGGCCCGTAATGACCAGCTCAACTGGCTGTGGATGGAGTGCACGGCACTTTTCCCCTCCATATACATGGGATCCGTGCTGCGCTCCACACATTACGGGCGCCTCTTCGTGCGCAACAGGGTGAAGGAGGCCATGCGCCTGGCGTCTGTTGGGGATGGCTTGGCGCGCCCGGTTTTCGTCTACACCCGACCTACATACATCAATCAGATGGCTCTCCTCACTGAGGTCAGTTCTGTTACATCACAGTCACGAGCAGTAAATGGTGAGACTCACCCGTCAGTCAGGTGTGCACGATCATAAAATCTTTGTCGACTATTAATTTTTTTAACTCATACAAGTGCGAAAAGGAGTTAATCAGTGTTTATCAATGTTTCAAACCCAGATTTTATATTTACTAATCTCTGTGACCTGTATTGGGTTTTGAGCTTTCACATACGATATACTATTCTGTTGCATTTGGCATTGAACCGCAAAATCATAGAGCAATTGTCAAGGAAGATGTGGATTGCCAGAAAGAGCGGAAATAGGCAACAATAAAGCAGAGTGTGTGGACATTTTGCAAGGCTATTGGCAGTGATCGATCACGCCATTCATTGACTGCACTCACGCATTTCTGCAACAGAGACTCTCAGAGACTCGCTTTGCTTTCTAGCCGCAGGTACCAATGAAATTCGAAATGTATTCTTGTAAAACACAAATTACAGGAAACTGTATTGCTATGGCCGTTAGTCATTAAATTGTTTATTCATCTTTACCTTGGAAGAAAAGAGGGTGCCGTGCCTGCGTTAGGAGTCTCTTAACATTATAATAGTGAGCGGACTTAGGTGGTAGACATAATGTCGATCTTTTATTGTTAATATTGACTTTTTATCACTTTACCCTTGTTGTACCACCTGTTCTGTGGTTAATTAACCCTTCTGTGGTGACATCACAAATTACTGTCATTTGCTCAAAAACATTCAGATTTTTCCCTGATTGGGAATCATTGCATTAAATTACTTCCAAGTGGAGTTTGGATTTGAAAGATATTTTTTGATACAATGGGCCTGTACTTTTTCTGACACAACTCTTATATATACACCTTGCAATTGTCTGCCACCATTCCAGAGTGGAACATGCCTCTTCTCCCAAAGTCAGCTGGGCTAGGCTCCAGCATACCTGCAACCCTATTGAGGACCAGCCCTATCGAAAAATGGATTGATACTTTTCAGAAAATGGAACTAAATTTGGTTTCCATACTGTAGAACCTTTAGGGTATTTGAAATTTGAGGTTGAACTGTGTTTGCCCAAATGTTCTGCTGCACCGGATATGAGGGTCGCAGTGGCCTTGCTTTTAAATAGCCATTTAGCGTTTGGCTGCCTTTTGCAGACAGATCTGGTGTCCACCATCGGTGAGAGCGTCGCCCTGGGAGCAGCGGGAGTGATCTTCTGGGGAGACTCGTCCTACTCGAGTGACAGTAGCTGCTCGGCCCTTAAAGACTATCTCAGCGGAGCGCTGGGTCGCTACTTGCTCAACGTGTCCACGGCGGCGCAGCAGTGTAGTCGGGCACAGTGCAACATGCACGGCCGCTGTCTACGCAGTCAGCCGGACGATGACGTGTACTTGCACCTCAGCCTGTCCACGCACAGCATCAGTTGGCAGGACGGCCACCTGAAGGTGAGCGGCAAGCCTGGTGAGCCGGAGCTGGCTCTTTTCCGTCAACACTTCCAGTGCCAGTGCTACACTGGCTACCAGGGGGAGGCCTGTGCTCTGAGAGCCAAAGGGCAGAATAAAGCCCCCTCTGTTCTCGGAACATGGTCGCTTTGCTTTTTACTCCCACTTGGACTCCTCACTCTGTTACAGTGAGGAAATGAAGTGACTTAAAATATTCACTGCGTGTGCCAAACAAACAAAAAAAATATAATAACAATAGTTGGGCTCTTTGACATGAAATTGTGCCAAGTTCCTGATCAATAATAATAACAATACTGCTGAGTCACCGTTTGTCACTTACTTTGTGTGCAAGTGGGATTTTCCAAATGTGGTCTTATTTTTTATTCACCCTCCCCAGGATCCTTCTAACAGAGTAGTGTGAGTGTGACTCAAGCTTCACGAGAAGCTCACCAAATGCTGGACCGCATTCTGTATTCATTTTTTCATGACTGCTCATAACTTTGTTCAAAATCCATGCAAAGCCCGCATGCTCCATGGTGTCCTTGACCTCCAGATGGTCACTCTCTGTCTTGACCAGAGTGTGTTTGTGAGACTGACGTTTTTGTTTTATTTCTTAAAACTGGAAATATGAGTGGAAGCTTTGTAAATGAAGATGAGCACTTTTTTTTTTACATGCTGCACAAACACATTTTAAATTGTTACTCACTTTGACTTCATCTAAAATCTGAACATTTCAATTATGCCGGAAGATGCTGAATTATTACAAATCATACAGATTACTTTGCAGAGTTATCTTCAGTGTTATAATAATAATTTCAACATTTCACATAACATACCCCTCATACCTCCCCCCCGATCTTTTTTCACTTCCAATTTATTTCCCTGCTACAATGTTTCAGATGTTTCTCAAAATAATATTTTTTGCTTTTAATCCTACCCTTTGCTTAAAAAAAACACACACACAACAACAACAACAAACAACAAAAAAAAAACTTGACCATGGCATGCCTGTATTTGTGCTTTTATCAATGATCCAAAACAATGTGGCTGGGCCTGAACTGTTTTATTTGAGAAATGCGATATTGCGGTCAAGAGTTGATTAGTTTGCAGATGCTATTGAAGTTTTGAATGCAGTGTTCATCTCAGCCTTCTATTTGTTTACAGTGTTTTGTAACAGTCCAAATTGCCTTCCAGTTTATCATTGGAAAAGTATATGAGTCTTTTGAGGAGGAAAGGGAAAGTAAAGATAATGTAACGCTTGAATGATGTAGATATCCTTCCATGTAGAGTCGTGAGGATAATGCATCTTTTCATCCTGCTCTGAAAAAAAAAACACCGTCAGTATCTCTTTTAATGTATTTGTTTTAATGGACAATTATTAACTTCAAATTACAGAATAGGTATTATTCAGGCTCAATTTAACTTTTAATTGCTTGCATGTTGTTTCCTGTCTGAGTTCCTGCTAATGCAGCTGTGACGACAGTGACTACTGAAGCTACATCAAACAAAATACAGTATATTTCTGTAGTCATTGTTAGCTGGCGCTAGCAAAACAGATTATATATCAAATTGGTTCCATATTTATCATGCCGATGGGCCGAGTAAAAGGAAATTACAAATGCTATTATGCAACACAATGTTTACAATGCTGCAAACTTTTTGAAATTCTGCACTTTAACACCTTTTCTGTTGAACAAGAGACTGCTGCGTAGTTTGTACAGGGACGATGAACAGTGCATTGTTGCATGTTTTTTTTTTCATTTGGTATTTACATTTTGTTGGAGAGTATTTGTAAGATTCTTTTTGCTCACATACTTTGGTGTTACCGTTTGAAACCAAACCAGAAACAAACATGCTTGATTACGTGTTTTTAATTCAGTATCTATGTAATGTTCTCAATTTCTTATTTTTTTATACATTAAAACACATTTGAATGTAAGTTTGAACGTGTACTGTCCTTTTCTATTTTAACTGTGTTTACTTCATGTGTAGTATTTGCTGAACAAACCTACGTTGTATTACGAAATAACACGCGCACATGTATTTTTAACACGTTTATGCCGTATTAGGTTACAGGAAATTACGTTTGTTGTTGTGTGCACCACTTTATGTAGTCCGTCAAGCAACAAAGATTTAAAAGGCCAGCGTTTTTAACATGCTCATCATACAATTTACATGTATCAACATTCGTGCATGACAGCAATTGCAACAAATTCTTTCAGAGTTGATTTACAAACTAAACACGACCTTGTTTGTAAAGTTACGAAGTACACATCGAGTGTCGCCTAGCTGCATTAAATTTCTTTTCGGGGTCTTGCATTTAATACTAAGCCAACCAACGTCAAGCCTCTTAAAAACAGCTTATATTAATTAACCAGAACAGTTTGAATCAGGAGACATGACGATAAAGAAGACAACATCGTCTTTTCGTCAGTGAGTGTCCTGCAGTGCCTTCTCTTGTTTCGGTATGTTTTACGCAGTTTTTAATAATTAATCATCAGCATCCCATTGAGACGCATAGCATACTTAGCTAACATTGTTAGCTTTGATTCACCTCAGGTTGGGATGGTTTGAGGAATTGATTTAGCAATATGATGATTATTGTGGTTGTAGTTGCTAGTGGTGTAGAAATACACTAAATCATACTTGGGGCTTGGCTTACTATTTTGCCACTTGACCAGTACATTCAAATGCGGTTGCACATCACTGTAAACTCGAAACAGCATTGTTGTTTTTTGAAGGGGGACGATTTAATACAGAACCTAATTGCCCCAAGGGGATAAATAAAGTTTTCTGAATCTGAATTTGAGAACTTGTATTGAGTACCATAAAACGTTCAGATTAATACCTATTATTAGAATCGCAAGTATATTCCTGGGTGTTAACATTTGTGGATAAGGAATTTATTTCCACAACAATTAATGTTTTTTTTTTTTTTTTTTAGTTCAGACACGTTTAATACATTTGCTTTGAATAAGATCCATAAATGCACCTTTTCCAGGTCGTACATTTCGCAGAAATGAATTTCCTGCGGAATCGTATGGTGGTCCTGGGCATGGTGTTATTGGCCACCTTACTGCTCTACCTGCTGCTGCCCTCCATGCGTCATGGCAACATGGAGCCGTCCCTCAATGTACAAAGACTTGGGCTCTTAGCCACATCCCCGCCTCCGCTTCCCAACATCAATGTGTCAGTTCGTACAGGACACCTGCCCGGGGACCCGCCGCTCTTTTTCAGAGAAGCCTTACCCATTGACGGGGCTGGACGACAGATACTGCCCAGGTGACAGCACAGCTGACTAAACTCTACAAATCTCTTAAACTCTCAGTTACAACTTCAACTATTAAAGTGAGGTCGATTCTCAGATGAGCGCTGTAACGCCATTTTATCTCATTGCAGGCTACAAGTGGTGCTTCTGCATGGCCAGGCCTTCACATCAAAAACATGGGAAGAACTTGGTACCATGGCCCTACTTGCGACTAATGGATATCAGGCCTTAGCCATGGACCTGCCAGGTACAGTTCTAATATAACAGTCAAGTTTAGAGGTTAATTGTACTGCAAATGCTGAATTAAATTGTGATGGCACACCCCTAATTTCAATAAAAGAATTGCAGATATGTGTGATCATGACTATTATATCACAGCAAAACCTAAAATTGGCTCACCGATGTGCAGTGTGCCCTCGTGGTTTAAAATAAGAAATATTTTCTTTGACCAACGGGAAATTATCAGTCTCTATTTCACATTTAAATTACACTGATGCAATATGTCTGTAATCTCTCTTTAATACCTTTTTTTCCCCAGGTTATGGTAAATCGCCCGACTCTGAGGCCCTAAAGCGAGATCAGAGTCGAGTGGACCTGCTCTCCAGGTTCATGGAGTCATTGGGTGTGAGGGCAGCGGTGCTTGTGAGTCCTTCCATGAGCGGACATTACTCCATCCCATTCCTTATGAAGAACAGCGCACAGCTGCGAGGCTTTGTTCCCATAGCGCCTGTCGGTACACGCAGTTACACGCCACAACAATATCAGAATATCCAGGTGAGTGAAGGTGCTATAACACAATAATTTAATGGGATCTAAGTCAAAATTCTGATGTAACTAAGATGATAATATGCAGTTTTGATTGCCATTGTCAGGCGGGTGGCACAAGATTTTCTATTAATCTTTATGCCAAGCTAACCAACTACAGTTGTATTTTGACTCCAATGTACTCTTCAGACACCCACCCTCATTGTGTTCGGAGCCCTCGACACTAACCTAGGCGCCCAGTCCCACAAGAACCTGGCCCAGCTTCCTCATCATGCTGTTCTCAAGCTGGACGGCGCTCGCCACGCGTGCTACATGGACAAACCCGGAACCTTTCACCAAGGGCTGATCGACTTTCTTGGCAAGCTGAAGTGAGATGGGCTGCATTAAAGATGGACTGGAAAAAACTGAGGAGGGACTTGGGTTTGCTTGGTATGAATTTAGTGAGCTTGCTTTCGGCAAAATACAATGACAAAAATTTTATTATTGTCATGAGACAATAATTACAAGCTATATGATATGGATAAAACTGAAGTAAGGCATGATCAGATTTCTTACTCTCCATTATTTATTCATCTTCATCATGAAACCATGTGTGCAATAAGCCCTCACTTGTACCGTCACGTGACATTTCTCTATGCATGCAAAAAAAACAAATTTTTTTAAGTTTGCATCAGTGTTGCCATTTTTGTAGGTGACATGAGAGTTGATGGCTGTAAATTGTGCAGAATGTGGCAACAGCAGGTGCATGTGCCCTGGGAAAAGCTTGTAGTCACTGTTCATTTGAGCCATTCCAACCCAGCGCAAAAGATGAAAAACAAAGCAAAACAGACACTCCTTGGAACGGAAACTGTGAGGAATTTAATATATAAAAACATGTTTGTGTATATGACAATAAAGTAGCAACTAATATACAGTATTTGCAGCAAGTGTGGACATTTTCATGTATGTAAATCAGTGTCCTAATTTACAATATATAAACTTAGAGACTGTTTTATATGCATGTTATTGAGCATTTCTCTTACATAGAACTCGACCCAAGGAATGACAAAATTTCTGTGAAATCTCAGGCTACTCTTGCAAAGTCACGCGTCCTGGTGCTTTGTCTGCAATCACTGACTTCCTCCACCCTCGCTTCTTTCACTCGAAGCAACTTTGACATTTATGTGGATAATGGCGTCGATCGCGCCTGTTACTTTGAAGGGCCCGGAGCTCGTGTGGTTGTAAAAGACTGGATGAATAATTGACAGGAATTTTCCACTCAAACAGCACTTTCTAATTACTCTGGTTGTCAACTGGTGTTAGCAGACACATTTTACAGGAAACTGAAACCATCAAACAAGGGCAACGTAAACCAGGGTATGTGTTCTTAATGGACTTACTGTACAGTAAATCTTCTTGTGTAGCTAATTAAGGTAACCAAGCAACTCCAATTTGAGCGGCTACGATAATCTATTCATGAACCGTTTCCAAATTATGCAATACCACGTGTAGAGCTCACTTGAATCAGCTGTGCTTTAAATGTCACTGTACGCCTGTCGTGGATTGAGTCAGCATTTGTCAAATACAGTGTATACATTGTTTTTAAGACGGGTGCTGATCTTGCAAAAGACAAATTTGATGTCCCTTCTCCAGCAGATAGAAAATAAACTGAAGAGCTTTCAAAGACGCAAAGGGCCACATTTATGACCGTGGATTCGCAGGACCTGAAATGCCACAATACAGCGGAAATAAGTTTCGATAACTTTTTTTTTTTTAGGAAATGTTCACGTGACAGTTGTACTGTGTTGTGGTACAGTACTGTACATTACGATAAAACGTCTGCGGCAATTCTATCCAGGGAAAATAGAACAACAAATATATACTATTAAATAAACAAAGTATGTACATTATAGAATATATTAATTTAGGGAAAAGAAACTGACTGAAAACAATGTGTTTCTGTATGCTTCATTTCCGTCGGTGGGGGTTTTCTTTTTAAAATTCCATACTGGAACCACAATGAGATGTGTTGGATTTCAGCCAGAATGTAAGATTTTATGTCTTCCAATCAGAAACGATCACGAACGTCTGACTAGATTTGAATCGCTGTTGTTAGCTTTTATTTTGAAATGAATTTTCCAGCTGTCTTTACCGTACTGTTGAAATAAAACGTGCGGCGAATTTTGAGTGCTAGCGTCTACCGCCACTTGTTTATGCCCGAAAAGCGGCTCGGCGGTTAGTTGACAGCGACTCAGCCCGGTGAGTACTCGTGCTGACCTTCAAAGACCATCAGAATAAACCTATTTGAAAGTCACCTGTAAAGTGCTTTATAAATAAAGTTGAGTTGAGTGTACTCTGCTTGTCAACTACACGGCTAGCGCCTTTAGCGGCTACCTTCCACATTGTACGTCTGTTTATGCGTTATCAGAGGACGTCGCCATGCTACCTGACAAAGAAGACGGAGACGGATCAGGGGGAGCAGGTGGACAAATTATGTCTCCCAAGGGTGAGGACCCTTCTGTCAGTCTGTTCAGAGAGTACCTCCGCCTCAGGACGGTGCATCCAGAGCCAGACTATGGTAAGTTTTCAACTTGACATGAGGGGAATGTCATTTAACAGACAAAACAGTTAGACTGGCAGACTCATTCGGAGAGATCCATTCTGAGAGCTGCATTAACAATGTTTAGTTATAATGACACTTTACAGAATGTTTCCAAATCTGACACAGTAGCAAAAGGAAAAAAAAAAACACACACACACACAGAGGACTCTCAAAGTGTTTTGCAATGTTAAAATACACAAACCCAAAAGTGGTGAATATACAGCATCTCTCAAAAGTCAGTTCACTCCTTAACATTGTTGTCAATTGTATTATATCTTTCCTTGGGTCTACACTGAAAAAAAACAAACAATTTCAATCATTTAAAATAGAGAGCTCCAGTCTAACTTTTTACCTGGAGCACAGTGGGTCCTGATCTTAAATTTTAAGAGCACACACTAAACCAGCTAGTCAAGTAAGTAAACGTTCACGCCGCTCATTTTCACTATAATTAAATAAATAGGCTGAATTGTGGAGCAGAACTTTGTCAGCAATGAATAAAAGTCAGCAGACTGCAGACCTAATGAAAATTAAGAATAAGAACACCTTTATTTGTCTTACAACAGAGAAATTCCAATTTACATTGAATGAACGAATGAATGAATGACACCAGAACCACCAAGTATGGAGTGGACTGACCACTTAAGGGCTATTAATGTATTTATTTATTTTTATGATTGTTTTTGTTACTGAATTCTAAATTAACAGGAAGTCAGTGCAATTACAAGTCGTAAACTTACTCAAGTCGTAAACTTACTCGCTAATTAGATGGTGTTATCTGACGACTGGTTGTTTCAGTGCACAGTAAAAAAAAAAAAGTCCCAGTAATTAACACCTCACTCCTAAAGGTGTTGCCCATATTCATAGTTTAACACATAAATATAGTACTACGTTTCCAAAACACTTGAATGTCGTTTCAAACTCATTTTACAACATTACCCTAAAAATATGTGGCTAACAACCCCGGCTAACCTTTGCTGATCACCAAACAGACCTCCGTCATTTCGGCTCAATTCACTTCCTTGACACCAATTACTAATTTTCAATGCGCCGGGGCAAAATGCACCTTGGTGTGTTTTTCAGTAAATAACCGAAAATAGGTTTCACATAAAAAAAAAAAATCCAAGGTAGATTCGTAAATAGTGAGAAGCAAGTAGGCGGGCCTGCACTCCCATCTTTAAACAACCTGTTCATATCGACACCTTGTGCTTTCTTCTAATGCCTCATTTCTAGATGGCGCACTGCGGTTTCTGGACAGAATTGCAGTGGAACTTGGGCTGCCTATCAAGAAGATAGAGGTGTGTTTCCAAGATTACACATTTCTTTCCTTCCAACAATTAGAAAAGTGCTTATTCTCTTTTGATTTGCCACTATAGAATAAAAACACACAATAAACTGATTTTACATACATTGGCATCTCAACTTGGGTACCGTCCATGCTTTTCAGGTGCAGGACGACCTGCCAGAATTAGAAATCATATTTGTTGCCAACTAAAACTCATATAAAATCCAACAACGGCTTTGTCCAAATTCCTATGCTGCGTCATCGTGAATGTGAGTGTAAATGGTTGTTTGTCTGAATTTGTCCTTTGAGACGCTGGCAAACAGGCCTCTTGCCTCGAGTCAGCTGGGACAGACTCCAGGTCACCTGCAACCTCAGTGAGGAAAAGCGCTGTTGAAAATGGATGCATGGGTGTCAACACCGCTTGCCCATTATTTTCTGTCGACATATCCAAATACAGATTTGTCATTGTCCTCTCCAGGAGCATTGGATACATGACGCTTTCAGTGCTTTCAAAGATGCGGAAGGCAACATTTACCGCTTTTTTCATCACTCGCCATTGCCATGTATGATTAATGTATTTATTTATTATTATTATTATTATGATTATTTTTATTACTGAATTCTAAAATTAACAGGAAGTCGGTGCAATTACAAGTTGTAAACTTACTCAGGTCGTAAACTTACTAGCTAATTAGATGGTGTTGTCTGACGACTGGTTGTTTCAGTGCACAGTAAAAAAAAAAGTCCCAGTAATTAA
Source organism: Hippocampus comes (assembly GCF_001891065.2). Classification (NCBI taxonomy): domain Eukaryota; kingdom Metazoa; phylum Chordata; class Actinopteri; order Syngnathiformes; family Syngnathidae; genus Hippocampus; species Hippocampus comes. Next base: position 3,784,732 of record NW_017805625.1, on the reverse strand, counting down.
CACCTCACTTCTAAAGGTGTTGCCCATATTCATAGTATAACACATAAATATAGTACTACGTTTCCAAAACACTTGAATGTCGTTTCAAACTCATTTTACAACATTACCCTAAAAATATGTGGCTAACAACCCCGGCTAACCTTTGCTGATCACCAAACAGACCTCCGTCATTTCGGCTCAATTCACTTCCTTGACACCAATTACTAATTTTCAATGCGCCGGGGCAAAATGCACCAATGCATATTGGTGTGTTTTTCAGTAAATAACCGAAAATAGGTTTCACATTAAAAAAATCCAAGGTAGATTTGTAAATAGTGAGAAGCCAGTAGGCGGGCGCTCACTCATAAAAAAAAAAAATCCAAGGTAGATTCGTAAATAGTGAGAAGCAAGTAGGCGGGCCTGCACTCCCATCTTTAAACAAGCTGTTCATCTTGAAACAAATGGTTCGACCCCTTGTGCTTTCTTCTAATTCTTCTTCGAATGCAAATTCTTTAAACAAGCTGTTCATCTTGAAACAAATGGTTCGACACCTTGTGCTTTCTTCTAATGCCTCATTTCTAGATGGCGCACTGCGGTTTCTGGACAGAATTGCAGTGGAACTTGGGCTGCCTATCAAGAAGATAGAGGTGTGTTTCCAAGATTACACATTTCTTTCCTTCCAACAATTAGAAAAGTGCTTATTCTCTTTTGATTTATAGAATAAAAACACACAATAAACTGATTTTACATACATTGGCATCTCAACTTGGGTACCGTCCATGCTTTTCAGGTGCAGGACGACCTGCCAGAATTAGAAATCATATTTGTTGCCAACTAAAATTCATATAAAATCTAACAACGGCTTTGTCCAAATTCATATGCTGCGTCATCCAACGGCCAAATTAGAAAGTAACTTCTGGTGTCCTTTGACTGCACGCCAGTGTCCAAATTCACGCGGCCTTCAAATCTGGCCTTTCTTTCCATGGAGACGGTCGCTGAGGGAAATGTCTGTTTCAGAGTAAATTTTCATAGCCTACTTTGCTCCGCTCTTCTACGCTGCTTCAACACTTGGTCTCTTCTATGAGACGAGCACATACTACACTATCTGGTGGCTGTACAGAAGACAGTCAAGTGAGTCGCTTGGCCTGTCCCAATTCGCCAC
>NW_017805625.1:3773231-3783012 GCF_001891065.2 Hippocampus comes | reverse complement strand
GGAGGCTACATGAGGGGGAAGCCTACGAAGGACCCAGCCTGCAAAGGGTCTCTCGAAAGACGCAGCCTACGGATTTAGACACAACTAATGAATCAGTAAATGATTTGTAATTTGCCCCAATTGTCAGTCATTGTAATTTCTTCAAATGCTTTCCACAAATTCCTTCAAGGAGACTTAGCTTGTTTCTCTCGGCAGGTTTGTCCAGGCAAAGTCGTGACCATCTTAACCTGGCAAGGGACGAACCCCAACTTGAAATCTGTTTTATTGAATTCGCACACCGACGTTGTTCCAGTTTTTCAGGTACAACACCCCCTCCCCCCGTTGCTCAGTTTTTAGCATCATCATTTGAATCTCGGCTCCGGCTTTCTGGTGGAATGTTCATGTTTGCCTGGTTCGTTGAGGAGTCTAAATCGACTGTCGGTGTGAATGTGAGTGTAAATGGTTGTTTGTCTGAATTTGTCCTTTGAGACGCTGGCAAACAGGCCTCTTGCCTCGAGTCAGCTGGGACAGACTCCAGGTCACCTGCAACCTCAGTGAGGAAAAGCGCTGTTGAAAATGGATGCATGGGTGTCAACACCGCTTGCCCATTATTTTTTGTCGACATATCCAAATACAGATTTGTCATTGTCCTCTCCAGGAGCATTGGATACATGACGCTTTCAGTGCTTTCAAAGATGCGGAAGGCAACATTTACGGCCGCGGCTCGCAGGATATGAAATGTGTGACAATACAGTGGGTATAAAAAGTCTGGACAACTCTTCTACACGCTACACGGGAAATCATCCTCCTCCTCCTCCTCTGTTGTTGTAAACTATGAGAACAATTCACCCTGCAGATTTCCTCTTCAGACTTGTCTTCTCTGTGCAGGTACATTCAGGCTGTGAGACGGCTGAAAGCCGAGGGGCAGAAATTTTTGCGTACTCTGCACTTAACGTTTGTTCCTGGTAAGTCATTCTGGCTTTCCTCGGATTTAGTTTAAACCTCTCATTAGATCTCTGAGAACATCTGCTCAATTGACACTTTCCCCCCTCTTGTGGAAGGCGATTGTCCTTCACGTGGTTCCACCTGAAATCTAAACTCAGACTAATGCAAATTTTAAAGAGTTTACTGAGCCTTACTTTTTTTCCAATAACTAGTGAAATCCAAGACGAAAGGTGAGGCAACAACTCTGCCACAATCAAAATATCGTTACGTTTTGATTGTTTTTAAACAAAACCATGTTTAACACTCTGATGATAGTTTGGATACACATACGACACATCAGACATTTTTAAACTGTACATAGGATAAGAAACACCTCGCAATAGGATTCATGCCTTCACTCGCGGCTCATTTGGGGCGAATTCCCCAGTAGGACTTTATCAAAGTACAAGCTGTGGAATTTGGCTAAAATGGCTGCTTCAAACCAAAAGGGTTGACTTTTACGGGCCTCCTGCTGTGACAGCCACATCCACTGAAATCCGTGTTGATCTGTGAATTTGGGAATTTTTTTCTAACATTTCAGTTGGTGCCACTGAGTAAGTTTTTTAGCTGGTTGTGTTTGGGACCGCCCAAAAAAAAACACATTTCTGTCAAGAAAAACAAAAATCTTATGCAATGCCGAGGCCCCCTGAAAGGCGATTCATTTATCGGAAGAATACTAAATCCCCCGGTGCTGGATTTGTAATAATAACCACAAAATATAAATTCTATCTTCAAATGAAATGCATTTCGACTCGACTATTCTGATGGCTTTTCGTCTTGCAGATGAAGAAGTTGGGGGTGAGAAAGGCATGGAAACATTTGTCAAGCATCCCGAGTTCCAGAAATTAAACATTGGCTTCGCCCTGGATGAAGGTAAATAGATAACGCATCAAGTAAACAACCTCAAGCTTAAACTCTTGAGTGCTCAGTGACTTATTTGAAACAAACAGGTTAATGTGTCACGATGGTGCTGAATTTTATCATGTCGGCGTGTGGTATGACCCTGGATCTTAAAGCATATTTTGATCGATCCTAGTTGCAAATTTAGTTTTTGACCGCATTGAGATGTCACCGTTATAATTTGGAGATTAATGGTTTTGGCACTCTTAAATACTTTGTGCCGTCAACGATGGCAAAAGTGAAATGCAATGCTATGCAGTTTTCTAGGCAAATTGTGATTAGATTGCGCAACTCACTGTGACCCAATTTTCTATTTAAGGTGATTTTAAAATACTTGATTAAATACTATATGATGAAGTGTGTATTATAGAAGAAAAGCAACTTGTTTGTCGAAAGCTCCATAAGCAATTTTAGTCTCCCTTGAATCTGAAATCCTTTGTCACAAAAGAATTTAAATGTGAGTTAATAATTATTTAAAAAAAAAAAAAAAGCTTCCTCCCTTTTATCCTCAGTCTTCAACTCCTTTGCATTATATCACCGGTATTGCTCTTCTTCTCGGATTTTATTTTCAGCTAATTTAAAAATGATATGATGTGACGTGGCTGATGATTACAATCCATCGCTGTGGTAGTTTAAAAAAGAGAAGCTTTTTTTTTAAATCACGGGTGTGTGTTTTTCCATTAATAATACACATGCAATGGACATCCTTCTGTTGGTATGGAGGCTGCACACAAATGATGTAGATGGATTTCAATCTTGGTCGAGTTGTATTGGTGCTGTAGATGGTACACTCCTGGTTTATAGTTTAGACTCCTTATCTGCTCTGTAGGTCTGGCCAATCCAGGTAACGCCTTCACTGTCTTTTATGGAGAAAGGAACGTCTGGTGTGAGTACAAAATTCGACCTTTCTATGAGAAATTAATCCTTTCAAGTTGCTCATGTTGACGTTAAATCAAAACAGTGCGTTGTCTTCTTTCCAAGGGATTACCATCCGCTGTCCAGGCAGTCCCGGTCATGGCTCCAGGTTTGTGGAGAACACGGCGGCTGAGAAGCTGGTGAGTTTCTGAGATTTGTGTTGGTGTTTGTCCAGACTGACACGCACAACGCTGCTCCTTTGTCTTTTACAGCGCCGCATCATCAACTCTTTCCTGGATTTTAGAGAGAAGGAGAAACACAGGTAACATGTATTGAAGTGTCCATGTTTTAGATATGTCCTTTCAGAGACGAGGCCTGATGGGGCTGGTGCGGCACTTTGAGCGCACGTGTGAGTGTTTTGGGCTTGAGCTGCCAGTTGTGAAACTCTTCTTCGAGTGTATCTCTTGAGTGCGTGTATTGTACTGCCCCCTGGTGGCACACAACACCGTACTTCAATGGTCCAAAATGAAAATGAGTTTGCGTGCGGTTTAAAGTGTGTCATCCTCATCATGTGTCAATTCCAGGCTAAACACCAGCCAGTGCTTCACGCTCGGTGATGTCGCCACAGTGAATCTGACTATGGTGAAAGGGGGTGTGGCCTACAATGTCATTCCAGCTGAAATGGACGCCAGCTTTGACCTGAGGATCCCGCCAACAGTCAATCTCCAGGTGAGTGTTTTTACATATGCTGGAGGAGGTACGTGATTCGTTCAATTCAGCTTAACACACACTTTGCTTCTCGTCACATCAGGAGTTTGAAAAGATGATCCAGGGTTGGTGTAAAGAAGCAGGCGATGATGTCACCTATGACTTTGCTCAGGTTGGCACGTTTCCCGCTCGGATTCATTACTAACTGCTGCTTGAAAGTTGAATTGACTGCCACTGTTTTGTGCAGAAACACATGAACCAGAACATGACGTCCACACAAGAGAGCGATCCCTGGTGGAATGCTTTTAGTCAAACCTGCAAAGAAATGTGAGTTGCATGTTCACCCCACCACATCCCGTCCAGACTCATTTTTGTACACCGTGTTATCACACTGAAATCACTCATGTTCAGGGCATTATGAATTTATGGGAATGAACTAGCAAGTGCGAGTAATTTAATGGAATTTATCATATTCAAGCAATAAATGTAACAATTCACTTTTGTCATAGGTAAATATCCATGCATGCTAGGCCATTACCTTAATTGCCCCTTTTCCCTCCCCCAACTCCACTTGAGCTCAGACATATCAGAAGCTCGCTCGTAAGATGGATATGATAGATAGATGGATACTGTAGAGCAGGGTTAACTCATTGTTGTCGCGGGCCACATTGTAGTTACGGTTTGACTTGGAGGGCCGTTATGAATTTAGGGAAGCCATAAAAATATTTAATCCCCTCCACATATAACAAAATTAGAAGTCAAGAATAAGGACTGTTATTGTGCATTAAAAATGACAATTTGAAATTGTGGCTCAGACTTTAGCAAACATCATGGAACTTGACATGCTTGATTTGCTTTCTCGGGCCACATAAAATGATGTGGCGGGTCAGATCTGGCCCCCGGGCCTTGACTTTAACACCTGTGCTGTAGAGTGTTTATTCATCCCGTAAGGGACATTTAATAGCTACACCACTGTTTTATGGGGCCAAAACGTGGAATGATATACTTAGGCACCTTCATAAAACCCCAAATTGTGGTTTATAAAGTTTGATACGTGTTATCGTGTGTTGAAAATGTCTGCAGGGATATGACACTGCAGAAGGAGATATTTCCTGCCGCCACCGACAGCCGTTTCATCCGAGCCGTGAGTCTTTATTTTCCCTCCGTTTGTGACTGTTCCCTCCCACTAGTTTTTGCAGTCTGTTACTTTGTGTCGACCCCTTGTACTGTCTGTCCTTTAGGTGGGGATTCCTGCCATTGGCTTCTCCCCAATGAACCACACACCCATCCTACTGCACGACCACAATGAATATCTGAACGAACGCGTGTTCCTGAAAGGCATCGATGTGTACAACAAGCTCATCCCAGCTCTCGCCAACGTACCCGCCTCTCCAGATGAGGCTTAAGTGCTCGTTTTTCATAATTACCAAAGAAGTATGACAAGGCCACAAATTAGGCCTTGGCAACAGTGATTATTTTGATAATACTCAGGCTGTTTATTTTCTTTTAAAAAGACATTTCCACTGTTAATGTACGGGTGTAATCAAAATCAAATCTGCCACGGAGATTTGGATGTCTGACTGAAATTAAAATCATTGAACAATCACGTTAAGATAGCTACGGATAAATGAAAAGCACTTTTTGAATGAACTCTTCACCCCTACAATTTCATTTAATAAACTGCAGTTCAATAAATATACAGTACGTGATCATAATGATCAAATTTTCCTAATTTATTTTTCACACTGACATGAACTTGGAGCGAGTTTCCTGACGGCCTGCAGCATCGACGGTTCACCTCCAGCCGGCCATCTGCTTCAAGGACAGGCAAGAAATCTATTGACATTTAGCAAATGTCATGTTCAGTACATTATCATTTAAAGCATCTTAATGTGTGCCCACAATTTTTTTTTATTTGTGCAATCCTCTGTTAGCTGGAGTCTTAAATAATTAGTTCCATTGATTTAACTATTATCCCTTCAAAATTGGTTTAATAAAATATATTCATTTTATTTGTCATCTGACTTAAATAATTTGGTCATTTGTTGTGAATATGTTGAATGAATAAGAAAAATTACATGAGCATTTAGCATCTTTTAAAATTGTTATTTTTTTCAATAAATGCTTAATGAAACGTGTGGTTGACTGGTTAGCATATCCGCCTCACGGTGCAGAGGTTGTGTGTTTGAATCCGGGCCCTGGCCCTCCGGTGTGGAGTTTGCATGTTCTCCCTATGCCTGCGTGAGTTTTCTCCGGTTTCCTCCCACAAAAACATGCGTGGCACGTGAATTATTTGATCACTAAATGGTCCTTAGGCGTCACTATGAGTGTCAATGGTTATTTGTTTATGTGTGCTTAATAAACTGAGAACCAGTTCAGGGTGCACCCCGCCTACTGCCCCAAGTCGGCTGTGAAAGGCTTGGGCCTTATTCTTTCCTGTATTTTGATGATGGTCATGAAGCAGTGAATGTCAACTTGAGCTAATCTGAAAAATAAGGTCATGGATAACCAAAAGTACTTCAGGGCTAGCATTGCCCATGTTCAGAAATGTCAATTTTTTTGTTGTTGTTTTTAAGACATTTTATAAATACAGATTTTGCTAGTGTTTAAAAGGTGCAGTTAACTGTAACCACACCTTTATTGTTTTACACATGTGTATTCATTCCTTCGAATTCATATTCAACCTAGTGGCTTTAAAATAAATGGCAGTACACAGCTTTGGGCGCAAAATACACTTATTCCTTACGATGCAAGAGGCTGCTTTAGCTTGAAAGGTGATTTTTTTACATAGACTGAATATAATAAACACGCAGTTCTAAATTCGGTTCGAGACCCAATAGAGTGAAATTGAGATGGAATAAGCAAGTGAGAAATCTCCACTTATTTTTATTTGCAAGGCTGTTTACATGACGTGTCTGTTCACATTCACAGTTCAGCTCCCTTTGGAGATCTCGTCCAATTAACGGTGTTTGCCTCTCCATGGGGAACTGGCAGGAAGGCTGCGCAGTCAGTAATTAGTCTTGGCTCTCCCCAGGACATGACAGCTGTATTAGCATATGGAGGAGCCGCCAGGGACATGACTTAAAGCTGCACCCACATCTGCCCTCCCCAAGCGAGCATAGATTGGTTCAGTTATCGGCTTTATGATGAATGTATGAAATAGTCACCTTGATTATTGAACGCGCGCACAGACATACACACACGAGTGTAGATTGGAGTTTACCAACCTTTTTGAAAGTTAGCTACTTCCCTGGCACTGAGATGAATGCAAAGGGCTTCCAGTTTCAAACACGTGTCTGAAAAAAAAAACCAATTAGCTCAAGTTGCCTCTCATAAGGTGTTATTAAATGCGATTAATGCTATCCATCTCTGTGAAGATGCGGATCATGCCAATGATTTGTCACAGGAATTATCAACAATGATTGAACACAAGAAACAGATAAAGATCAATATGCAACCCTATTTCAAAACATTTCTGCAAGTGTTCACATTTTCAAATGATCTCTTGCAAAATATGCCTAGGAAATCACACTGGTGAGCTATTTTTAGAACAGGCCCACAGGTTATTTGTGGCCGCTGGTGGGGGGTCAGTAACTGGTGGCCGCAGGCACCATGATTGTATTGTTTGCCTTTCGTCTTATTTCAGTAATTCCGTTTTTTTTTTTTTTCCAGTCGATGATTCACCGACCTCCTCCAGCGCCAGTCACATCAGGTAAAGCTCAGGGGTCACATCAGGTCAACACTGAGGTTCGTACCGGTGGAAATTGAGTACGTTTTCATACAAAAATGAATGTACAGTAAAAGTTGGAAGCGAGCAAAGGAGTGGTACAAAAGTAATGAACATTTCTTGATTTTTGTTGTTGAATTTCCCCTTCATTTTTTTGTGACTTAAGATATTTTTTCACCTAAACTCGCAGGATGAAAAAAAAAGCAAATATTATAATAAAAGCATTCGAAAAAGATACTATAAGGCATGCTTACTTAAATTTATACCGTGTCTTGCGTATCTGAAGCGACGCGCACACTGTAAGTCATCCAACTGAGTGGCATTTCTTTCCACTGCGATGGCCTGCTGTGCGACGACACCAGCAACGGTCTTAACATTCTCTTTGAAATATCATCCGCTCACTGCATTTAACTGTGCAGAATGAATCTCTAATCCGCAGTACAAAAAAAAAAATGAAGATAGCTGTTTGGATTCTTTCACAGTGAAATTGCATACAGGTATTGAACATCATTTATAATAAAGGCTGCCAGCAGTTTAGATTAGCCAGAAGGGGAACTGTGCTACTGTGCATGCATCACTAACAACAGCGCTAGATCACAGATGCTAAGGGGACAGGGGGAGGCGGGTGGGGGGTATTTCTTTTGTACTATTAAGAGATTGGTGCAGAAAATGTAACTGTATTTATATTATTCCTGTTCCCTCCTTTAGCTCGAAAGTGTGTAAGCCCCATGTAAATGTTCTCTTCTGGTAGCGTTTTGCATTTGATCATTTATTTTCCATCATTTCTCTTGCTCATACAAAAGAAGAAAATGTAAAATGTCTGGCCAATACTTTAAAGTGTTACAACATAGCGAGGTCCTGCAGGCTCATTTCCACGCTCCGGTTGTGCTGATTCTGCATGGTTAGAGAGATCGCAGCCTCTGCACCATAATATTTCACTCATACGGGAATCAGGCATGCGAATTGCTGTCAGGCCAGCGATTGCTGCCATCAAATCTATATTCATGAACACTGTAGCGACTTCTTGTGATCGAAAATTCATGAATACCAGCAATGTGAAGACGGACGTTTTTCTGTATTAGGGTTTTTTTTTTTTGCCCTTTGGCGGTCAATAAGCGTGACAAAGCTGCTATGAATTATTGAACACACGTATATATTTATATGTAATTGAACAATGATAGTTTAATAGGCCCTCAGTATGATTATGTACTATTTCAACACTACTTAAAATACTCAACATTAGTAATAATTCAAATATATAGTCCAGTGTAATCAAACTGTGATGCTAAATATTTAAAGAACATTTAACTCCAGGTAGCTAAATACAAATTTCACAAAGAGATGTGTTTGTCAGCTGTTTTAACACTTTTTCCCCCTGTTTACTAAAAGTGATTTTTTTTTTTTTTTGCTGTGAGCGCATGAACCTTGCGATTATACCCTCGCAGCCTGCACATATTTTATGATCCAAGAAGCTTGACGTAGCTGAAGCCGAAGATGATTCTTGTGGGAGTGTGCCCTTTGTTGGTGCTGTAATGTGTGGCTGGCACATTTGCACCGATTTGGCTGTTAGTGTTTGCTTATCTGCCCCAGTCGCTGTGTTTTTACTGTTCAAAGGGAAACAGAAAGCCGTTAATTAGTAAAGTCATTTGAGTGCTTCACAACATACAGCTGCATCAATATGCAAAGCGCTATTGTATTTTTGACTATTGCACAAAGATGGTAATGTCTGTGAAGCCGTTTTTCATCTTCAGAATCGTCTCGTTTTGCTCTCAAGTCACCGTCTAATCAGCCGTACTCCTTTTCCGTATTCCTTCAAACTAAGACTCCCGCGTAACAGGAAGTCAGAAAGAAAGGTACGATATTGCAAAAAAAAAAAGCCAAATAAACACAAATTATTTTTCGACAACAGTTAACAACATTTAGAAGTCAAGAAGAGAAAACAAAACCATGTTACAAAAAAAAATATTAAAGAGGATACAATAACAACATTTAAATGAATTAAGGCTATGACTATTTTAGTCATGGACAATTCCGGAGCCAATGGTGCGTCCTCGGCAATATTCTTCAATGACGCCCCCTTCTGTCGGTGATAATACCGACACTTACAAAAGTGAAGTGAACGTCCCTAGCATCTGCCCATGTGGCCTCACGAGGAGCAAGAAGGCCTTGCTGGCCCGTGACCGCCCAGAACTGGAAATCCCTCTCAGTATGCATTGACCACATCAGTAAACATCTTGTTCACGTTTTCTCTATCTGATAGTGTTCATCACAAATGAGCTTTGTTATATTCTGTGAAGGTTTTTCTTTTTTACACATCTCTTAGCAATCGATTGTTTCAGATTCCCCTGCGGCTACAGTGTTCACTTCTGTTGCGTTCACTGACTTGTGGCACCTAGATGCTCCTTGCAGCTCATTTATGGTAAAACATGCTCAATTTATGCAAACCCCACGTGGCCCTGTAGTTATAAATAAAGCCTCAACTTGATGCTTCGCTGTTGCCTAGTGAACGCGCTCTCTTCCGTCCGGTGTGGAGAGAGAGTGTCGTGGACGCGCCGGCTTGTGTGTGTGTGTGTGTGTGTGTGTGTGTGTGTGTGTGTGTGTGTGTGTGTGTGTGTGTGTGTGTGGGGG
>NW_017805625.1:3771193-3772302 GCF_001891065.2 Hippocampus comes | reverse complement strand
GCCCTGTGATTGGCTGGCAACTGGTTCAGGGTGTCCCCCGCCTACTGCCCGAAGACAGCTGGGATAGGCTCCAGCACCCCCCGCAACCCTTCTGAGGATAAAGCGGATCGGAAAATGAATGAATGAATAAATGAATGAACTTGTTAAGGTGGATGGCCCACCCATGAAATGGGTGGGTTGCAACAGGAAGTGCGTCACGTCTTAAAAAAATCAACAACTGCAAAACATATCTTGGATAAGTGACTTGTGGTGGCCCCTGAATGGGAAAAGTTGCTTCTTTTTAAAGGGGAGGTCAACCCAAAATGTTTCCTTACAATGATATGTTGTATGTGCCTCCACTCATCTAAGCATCGCATTCTGATTAATATTGTGTGTTTGTGAAATATGACAAAAGCAGCAAAATCCACCCATTTTTAACCATCTCAAAGGGCGGCCATTCAGCCACTTGCTGTCGACTGAAAATGACATTACGGTTGCTCAAGGCTCGGGTAACAACAAATCATGGCTCAGCTTCAGAAAATGGCTGGATTTTCTTGCTTAAATCATATTCCACAAGCACAATGTTAATCAGAATGGCGTGTTTAGACTCTCTAGAAGCTCTATTTTCCAACAAAGTAAAGACAATCTTTGGGTTGACTTCCCCTTTAATAGGTGTTGTTAGTAAAATTTGTATTTGTATATGTATCAAATAATCAATGTTATGGCTATCGATAACCCTGCCTTGGTTCAATCCTTTTCGGACCAAACTCCAGGTTAGCTATCACACCCAATTTGGGTTACTTTTGACACAGCAGGTTTAAGAGTGTTACTGGGTCGATAATATTGATTACAGATCATTCATGGGTAAAATGCCCTTTGAAGGGTTACAATTCATGCACACATTCATTTTCGATACCACGTATGCAGTTCATCGTCCCCAGGAGCTGCAGCTTCAGGCAAAAGACAGACTACATCCCGGTGCTGCAAGGTGCTGCAAAAGCATGACAATGGCTTTTAAAAGTAATTGAAAAGGCCTTAACTGCGACCTTGGAAAATATGTGTTCTGAGAGGACGTAAGCAGGGCGACTCAAGCGTGAGTATTTTGTTTTGCTCATCGCGTCGATCCAGTG
>NW_017805625.1:3756518-3771169 GCF_001891065.2 Hippocampus comes | reverse complement strand
AAAAGCAGCAAAATCCACCCATTTTTAACCATCTCAAAGGGCAGCCATTCAGCCACTTGCTGTCGACTGAAAATGACATCACGGTTGCTCAAGGCTCGGGTAACAACAAATCATGGCTCAGCTTCAGAAAATGGCTGGATTTTCTTGCTTAAATCATATTCCACAAGCACAATGTTAATCAGAATGGCGTGTTTAGACTCTCTAGAAGCTCTATTTTCCAACAAAGTAAAGACAATCTTTGGGTTGACTTCCCCTTTAATAGGTGTTGTTAGTAAAATTTGTATTTGTATATGTATCAAATAATCAATGTTATGGCTATCGATAACCCTGCCTTGGTTCAATCCTTTTCGGACCAAACTCCAGGTTAGCTATCACACCCAATTTGGGTTACTTTTGACACAGCAGGTTTAAGAGTGTTACTGGGTCGATAATATTGATTACAGATCATTCATGGGTAAAATGCCCTTTGAAGGGTTACAATTCATGCACACATTCATTTTCGATACCACGTATGCAGTTCATCGTCCCCAGGAGCTGCAGCTTCAGGCAAAAGACAGACTACATCCCGGTGCTGCAAGGTGCTGCAAAAGCATGACAATGGCTTTTAAAAGTAATTGAAAAGGCCTTAACTGCGACCTTGGAAAATATGTGTTCCGAGAGGACGTAAGCAGGGCGACTCAAGCGTGAGTATTTTGTTTTGCTCATCGCGTCGATCCAGTGCTTTGAACTTGTAACCTTTTACCTCTCGCTGGTCCAGCACAGCTGGCCCTCAACTTTAGCATTAATGCCCCCACCCGCTCCCCACCCTCAAGCAGTCTGCAATCAGGCTCTTCTGAGGGAGAAAAGCCAGATGGTCTACTCATCTCCTGACCTCTCGCAGTCGGAGAGCAGCGGCATGTTTGTAATTCTAGCTTCGGAGCCCTCGGTGTGTGAGTGTGTTGATTTCATGATCAATTGAATGATTTCAAATAGACGCATTTCTTGTTCCTCCCCTTCTTCACAAGCAATGAAATTTGTGCTGAGTGCTTGGAAATAGCTTCCAGGGCCCCGTAGCCCTGATCTCTCCTTGCTTGTAAGCTCGATGAAGCAGTGGTCACGCAAAAGAACAGCATCCATTTCCAATTAAGAATGGATACGACAGAATTAAGGATTAGTGCTCCTTGTGAAATCCACCTTCTGTTCCGACAGATAGATTGTCTCAGACATGTTTGTAGTTTTTAAACGTGTATTTTATTATTTTTTTTGTGGAGTAGGCATTTTTGGGCAACGGATAAAAATGGGGAAAAAGGAGTTGAAATAGTGATTTCACTCAACATATTAAATTTTTTCCATTGATTTTTTTAAAGCACGCTGGACTTATGTGCGGGCAGTGTGGGATCAGTTCCCACTCAGTGACTGCGTGAATGTGGGTGTGAATGTTCGTATGTTGAATGACTGGCGACCCGTTCAGGGTGTGGTCTGCCTTCCGCCCAAAGTCAGCTGAGATAGGCTCCATCAACTCCCTGCGACTCTGTGTGACCAGTATGCACTTGTGGTCGACCATGAGGCACTCTAGAGTAGCCATGCCAGCCCAAAGCCCCAGTCCAAACACTGGCTGTCAAGTCTGACCTTTTAATTTACTCCCCCAACCTATTTATTATTCTTTCTTTCTCTGCTTGACATGGGTGCACTTGGGGCCCACAATTAGGCACTCTAAAGCAGCCACCCCAGTCCAAAGCAGTCAACATGCTGGCTGTGAAGTATAAATAAATAAAATCCCCTGTGCTTGCTATTCTGCTTTTCTCTGCGTGATGTGTATGCACTGGGGGCGGACAACGAGGCACTCTAAAGCGGCCACTCTTGCACACTTTGCACATGATTTTCAGATATTGTCTTCAAACATGTATAATGTATCCACTTTCCAGGGTCTTTGTGTATTTTTTTTGCGTGACTCATACAAACCTCAACAACCGTTCTCTATTGCTGTGTTAGGTTTATAATGACTGATTCTTCTCTTGTAGCATGACACATTTACAGCTTGGAGCCACACATGCACATTGGAAAAACTGGAAGAAGTACAAATCGTTGCACTGGAGTCCAATAATTAGCCAAAGTGAAAAATTACACCACCCAAAGGGACAGAAAGGGACCTTTATTTGTTACAGAGTAGAATCGAAGAGGATGCGGTAGACAATAACGATTTACACCAGAGCAAAGCTTTACTTAAATAATGTATCATTAGGCAGTGATTAGTTCATCAATATCTGGCAATCGACTGCCAACTCTGCACGTCATCATTTATTCCTCATTAACGCTGAAGCAGCTGCACTGAACAGTAACTCGTCTTTTATTTATTCATGATTATATGAACATTAGTCACTCTTTTTGTGACACCCGCCTCCCTATTGAATGGGGTCATTCATTATCTCTCCACTTCTTAACCTTTGAGCATGAGCAGTGTCCCAACAAACGGTGGACCACACGACACTGTTCAAACTGTTCTAGCTACTTTGCAAAATATAACAGATGACATATTTGCCGGGGCCATTTTGATTTTTTTTTTCTGACGTGTACTAAACAGCTAATACCAGCCAGAAAAAAAGAAAAAAATCCCTGCAGGTCCTTCAGTGTTGCTGTCCGCCTCTTGGCAGCCTCCCTGACCAGCTTTCGTCTCATCTTTTCATTAATTTTAAAGGTACATCCAGTTCTTGGTGACAGCACTGTTGTGCCATATTTTTTTCCCACTTGGTAATTGGAAAATAAGTTTCGTGCTGCCATCAAGCAATTTCAAGAACATTTGCCGTTGTAGCAAACGGTGTGACAACTTCAGACCAATTTGTGTTGAAACAGCTGTCATTGCTGCAGTGATTTCCTTTACTCTTTTCTTCCTTTTTACTATATTCTAAAAATAAGCAATCAGACAGAAATGGCAGGCTGACCGACCGTTTTTTTTCTCTGGTGAATGAATTATATTTTATGATGAGAAGCACCCGCAGTTGGATTTCAAAAACTTCCTGACACTTTCCGGGGTTTATATATTTTTATGTTGACATTCAAGTGAAGAGATATTTTGATAAGCTTGTCTAATTTTAGAGGTACTGATGCCCTTGGATGCTCATTTGTTAAATAATGCCTTACATAAACGTCTCTTTTTTTAAATAGTGTTTGTGTTGGCAGCCCTCCATTATCACATACAGAAGACTGGTTGTTCTCTCACAGCCACTACTGAAGTAATCATCGTTGTGATCAAAACACGCAGCTCCTGCAAAAATGGTATTTTGAAACCAAAAGGAGTGACAAGAAGACAAATGTGAAAAACGAGCAGATGTCCACTCTTACTGGGGGATGAGTTTGTACTGGTCGTAACAATAGAAATGAAAAAGCTACTTTTTCAAGTTCATTGAGGAAAAGCATCACAAGCATGTTCAGCCAAACTGCTTGAAATGTGATTATGAGCAGCAACTAAAATGATAGTAAGCTAATATAATACTCCAGAATGTCCTGTACAAATCTGCAAGACACCATTTTAATTAGAAACACTACCGCAGTTTCTTAACTACTTGATGACTCCATGCAATACTGGACTACATATTTCACCGTCGGTAAGGTACGACCCGATGGTCATTTTGCAGACGAGGGCGGCCCGGCGGTTCTGTCAGTGGGGTGGGCTGCGCCGCTGTGAGAGAGAACACTTCCCTTTTCAATCATACACCAGTAAATGCAGCCCCTTTCATTTCTTTTGAGTTTGACATGCTAACCGCATGCTCGAATCTCGACACGGCGAAAGCACATGTGAACTTGGGGACCAACTCCAACATTTTCCATATGTGTGCATTCTACGCTCAATGATCGTTCCGGCATTGCTAAAACAACAAATGTAATGGTGGCCTAAGACTTTCATTCTGTATTACGAGCAATGCGCAAGGCAATTGTAGCATACAAAAGCAAACTCTTTGGTGCACGCGCAGGTAACTGAGTTCTAAGCATCGAGCGGAAATTCTCTGTGCGCTGCAGTCAGGCTGTGATGTTTATCTGCAGGATAATGCACTGGGCGAGGCGCATCGAGCAGGAGATTGACAGAGTCTTTCAGCACATCAGTGGAGCTCAGCAGTTGAAAGGGGTGAGTCTCATACTCTGTTTTCTTTTTATATTCAGCACTTACTCATTCAGGATACATTAAGTCCGCAAGACGCGCAGTAAGCCGTGTGCAAAATAAGTGCAGATCACAGGTGCATATCGCATGACAGCAACTTCTTTTATTCCCTTTCCTTCAGATGTTCTGGGCAGAGCAATAAATGTTTGTTCGTATAATAACATTGCATTTTGCTTGAACAGACAAACATCCGTTGCAAAAGCTTAAAAGCCATCTTCTGTTTTAAAAATGCAATATTTGATCAATTTTGCATCAACATTCCACCAAAGGAAAGGGGAAGAAAGGGCCTACATGACAAATACTGTGTCATAATCCAATCACATTTCGTAAAACGTTTCATTGAAAAACGTTATACTGTCGAGCATTTCGCATTTTTGGTTGTAATTAGTGTGTGTGTGTGTGTGTGTGTGTGTGTGTGTGTGTGTGTGTGTGTGTGTGTGTGTGTGTGTGTGAGTGAAATTTTGTATGGAAAAAAAAAGTTAGATTTATTTACTTTATTTTATTTTATTTTATTTACCATGTCTTTCATTTTATAAAGTAATCCATGCTCTTTATTATTCTTATTTTTAGATGATGAAATTATTATTTATTAACCAATTATTTTATCAAATAAACATAATTGCACATGTAATATTGTACATAATTATTGTATAAAATAAATGAATTAAAAATACAACAGCAACAATATTGGCCATATTTTGCCCACCCCTGTTTTGGAGAAAATACTGTAATCTGGGTTTTGCTGACTTTGATCGCAAGGGGAGTATCAGGCTCAAATTCAGCCTGATTACCATTTCATATGTTCCCTCTGTTCCCTCGCTGCTTCTTATGGAATACGGCAGGCGTCGGAATGAAGAAAAAAAAACGCTCAAGAAAAAGCAAAATAGACGCTGATCTAATCCTTGATCCCCACTGATTGCTCGTCTTATGTAGAGGTCCATCTCCTTGCACGACTAAGCCCGTATTTGCTTTCGAAATCCATATGAAATCATGATTATATTTCGATTAAACGTTGGTGTCGGCCGGGCTGGAAGAGGCTGCCGTCCTGGCAACGTGGAGCACAGATCATGTGAGTGGGGGCAAGTGAGGCGTGCTCGGGGAAGATGTGTGGGAGCGTGGGCACATGTCCTCTCTGTTTGTGTCACAGCGAGCAGATGGTCAGCCTGCAGCCTGCACCAAAGCCTGGATGCAAGCTGCACATGGTCATTCCAACCGCATTAATTCCTTCGTTCTCAGGCTGCTGCAGACAATGATGAGAAAGAGGTTTACGAAACAAAATAATTGCTGTGCAAAATTCCTGCTTTCCATAATGCAGCCGATGACAAACGAGGCCTTAGACCAGCGGTGGCAAACTTGTTTTCCTCAGTGGCCATATCGTAGCTACGGTTGAAATGGCACGAATTGCACCACTTCTGTTTTGTATGCAACAGGAATAGATGGGATAAGATAAGATAACCTTTATTTGTCCCACACTGGGGAAATTAGGCTGTGCAACAAATGAGCTTGACCTCAAATATTACAAACAATGTTACTACTGCTGGTAAGATTTAATTGCTAATATATAATCTAAAATGCACACATAGTATTTTCATGTCAACGGCTCTGATGGAAAATATTAACAAATGTGCCTTTGCGATACTTTTCTAACACACGCCATGTAAGTCTGAACATTCCCTTTTTATAATCACGCTGTTATAAATACCAAGTTAGCAGAGTTACATGGTTGAACATAATGTCCAAGTAAGGATTTGAAATAGAATCTGCAGGAATGTGATTCCCCCATGACAACTGCCTGACAGAATGCGTGTGAAGAGACGATGTGAAAAAAAGCAACTTTCCCCTGTGCCTACTGAATTTAAAATATAAAGAGGCTTTGTGATGTAAATCCTCAAGCTTCAATATTAAACATGATGTATTTATGAATAATAGAGTCTACTATGTGCCGGCGTTGCTCTAAACTTCTCCCGTGCAAATGCGCCGTAGATATACAATGAAGAAAGGAGACACTTTAATTTGGGGAAGAATCAACCTCGAAAAATCGTGGAGAAGGTGGCTTCCGATATCGAGAAACTTCTGGCGAAGAAGCGCAAAGCTCTCGAAGTAAGTTTGCTTTTTGACTCGTGCTCATTGAGTTTTGTTCTTTTTTTTTTTTTTTTTTTGAGGAACTTCACATTTAACCCTTTCATGCAACCCGATAACATGATCAGCTGTCCACTGGAGTTGAGCTGTCCCTGAACAGGTTAATCCTACTTCTCGATTGGAGATTGGTCCTGCTTCATCCTCATTTCTGTGTGTTTCCAACAGAGGCTCGCCAGTGAGGCTGAACGGCTCCAGCAAGAGCATCCCTGGCAAGATGGCATCAAGGTCAATTTCATGCACTCTCTACAGTATTGTATATATTGCATGTACGGTATATTTAGTTTCAATCTAAAGCCACAATATATCGTTTTCCATAAACTAGCCCACTTGTTGTCAAACACTTGGACAAGCAAGTACCGTCGAAAAACATTATACTTACACATACTACTTATACATACTTAGCTCTCCAAGATGTATCATGACCGGTATATACCGGTATTATGTGTCTTAGCACAATGAAAGTTGTGAAACATTGAATCAGAAGTAAAAAAGACAACAACAGAACTTGCTTACTTGACGTGAAATTATTCTTAACCATATTGGCTCCCATTGCTTGTGATTATTTCATTCCCGAACCTTCGACATACGCAGATCATTTTTGCAGAATCTATTCATGTTCAGTATCTTTTATCTATGACTGACACTCTCGGATGTTTGAGGCACTGCTGCCGCTAAAAGGCTCAGAACAACAACAACCAAAAAAATCTTCAGAGCTCAAAAATGTGGTGCGAAAATAGAAACATATCCGCCTCTGAGAAGATGCCATGCTTATTCTGAAGGATGTTAGGGCTTGGGGGAAAAAAATGACACGAACAGATGGTTACGTTCTGCCCGAGCCTGATTCATGTGTGGCAATAAGCAGCAAACACTCTTTGACTTGAAATATTTTGTTCTAAAGTCTTTTGTCACTGCTCACAATGATTTATCTTTGTCTGTTTATTTAAATGTAGCGATAAGCGAGTTTGTTTTATATTTATATATAATTGTTCAAAGTGCCCTCCATGTGTATTCCCAGGAGCTGGACATGGCCTATTATGACTCTAAGGCAGAGCTGGATCATGTGAGTAACTGTGAATAAAATGTGTGTGATTTGTCAAATTAGAGGCACAAGATGGGACCGGGGATGATTGCGATTTTTTTTTCTTTTCAGAGATCATTTAAATCTTGTGCTATTTGTCTTGTCATACTGACAAAATGATTTTGGGTCAAATTCCCCCTCTAAATTAAATTCCCAAGAAAGCAATAAAAATCACCAGTATTTTTTTTTAATGAACAGTCTAATAGGTTACGTCCAAAGGTATTGAATTTTAAAGTTAAATACAACTGAACTGGACATAATTCAAAAAGTGTAAGCCACTGCATAGTTTGAACATTAGACATAGTTATTGTCCATTATGTGGCTTTTAATATATATTTGTTGTTGTTTTTGTTTGTTTGTTTGTTTTTTTTATCACAGTATTCCATGGATGGGGAGAGTGAAGTGGATAATCCTTCCCATATCAAATTGGAGTTTGTGTACGACCCCAACTTCAAAAACAATGTCAACTACTCCTACACGGCTGTTCAGATTCCCACAGACATTTATAAAGGAGGCAAGTGGAGTTCACATCCTGTAAGTTACGTGTTACCTAGCCGTTGTATTCCAAAGTGCGTCTCTCCCATCAGCTCCGGTCATTCTCAATGAGCTCAACTGGACGCAGGCGCTGGAGAAAGTCTTCATGGAGAACAGTCGGGAGGATCCGTCACTACTGTGGCAAGCGTTTGGCAGCGCCACGGGGGTGACACGCTACTACCCGGGTAGATTTTTAACAGTCACCTGCCGTCATGTCACGTGTGAAATGCAGCCAGTAATTCAAGCTTTCGTGTTTTTTTTTCTTTGCAGCCAGTCCATGGAAAGCCCCAGATAAAATCGACCTGTATGATGTCAGGAGGAGACCCTGGTAAATCAACTCGGGCATTACATACATTCAGCCCAGTGTGGAGGTTTATACTTTCTTCTCTTCCGCCACAGGTACATTCAAGGTGCTTCCTCCCCCAAAGACATGGTCATTCTTGTTGATGTGTAAGTTATGCATATTCTTCTAAAAACTCTTACCTTGAGATACATGTTCAATTTGTTCACCATGCTGGTATCCAAATCATCTTTCCCCAATGAAATCAATGGAAATGCCATTAATCCATCCCCCCCACCCAAAAAAAAAAACAACAATTTCTGTGATGAGGAAAATGTAAAACCATAATTTACAAAAAAACAGAGTTATAACAAATACACTGAATGTAAGTCATGAAACAGTTCAGTGCGTCATGATTAATTCATGGCGGCTTCTTCTGCTGTGTGCGACTTGGCTACCGGCGGGAAGTACAATCCAGTCACGCACACACCAACGAAGAAGAGTTTTACAACTACGATGAGTGACTCAGTGAGTTGCAGTAACAGGAGTCGTTCTTCCGCAGAGGATAAATAATATAAGCCTGTGACTTCAGTATTGTTAAATTTTCTGTCTGCCTTATAACCTTGCCATAAGATGCTATATTGGTTCGCCCGTCTATGCAGTTTCCCATTTTGCGACACCAATTATCTTGTGGACTTTAAGGCAAAGTGCTGTACTTCTTTTTGTTTTATGTTCATTGTTCACTCATTCTATCTTGCTTCTGATTTTCTTTACCCGGTACTCTGAGTCTGTATTAAGTCACGTGATAAGCCGTCGGGTTTTTCTACTCCAGGAGCGGCAGTGTCAGTGGACTCACACTTAAGCTGATCAAGGCGTCTGTGATGGAGATGCTGGACACTTTGTCCGATGATGACTACGTCAACGTGGCGCGGGTTGGTGCCTGTTCATTATCGTCCTCATTCCAGGCTGTCTCATCTTTTGACCATTTCTGTTAACCGTGCTGTTGTTGCTGTAGTTCAGTGAGAAGGCAGAGGCAGTGGTTCCTTGTTTCAAACATCTGGTCCAGGCCAACGTGCGCAACAAGAAAATCTTTAAAGAGGCAGTGCAGCAGATGCAGGCCAAAGGCACTACGGACTACAAGTCTGGATTTCATTTTGCCTTCAATCAGCTGCTCAATGCAAGTGATACTCTTTACCATCTGTCATTTTCTTGCATAGTCACATACAGATCTCAGATGTTTAGTTTTTTTTTAACTCGTATCAAAAGCACAAACAAAAAAAAAAAAAAGGATTCCTGTGTTTACTTTGTGTCTTCAAAGTAGTTGGTTTTCAATATTTTTTTTGTGCTTCAATTTTCCTTCAGAAAACAAACGTGCCACGGGCCAACTGCAATAAAATCATCATGCTTTTCACCGATGGAGGTGAGGACCGAGCTCAGGATGTCTTCATGCAGTACAACTGGCCCAACAAAACGGTCGGCTGCTTCTCATCATTGTTTCTCCGGCACGCTGCAATTTGTTGGGGGCGAAACATCTAAATGGAAACACGTTTTGTTCACCTCAAGGTTCGAGTTTTCACCTTTTCAGTGGGCCAGCACAACTACGACGTCACGCCCTTACAGTGGATCGCATGCACAAATAAAGGTGAGCATCACTCTTTTGTTTTTGATGTTGACTTAAATGAGAGTGTCCTCAGCATCTCTTGTACACGGCATTCCTTGCTCTGTCACCAGGTTACTATTTTGAGATTCGTTCCCTCTGTGCCATAAGGATTAACACGCAGGTGGGTCCCCTCGACGTGCCCCCTCCACCTTGTGACGCTCATACACCGCACACACATCTACATCTACGACTCGTGTTTGTGTGTGTGTGTGTGTGTGTGTGTGTTCCAAAGCTGCAGCCACTCGCCTGAAAAATAATTGTTGTGCTCTTTCAGGAGTACCTGGATGTGTTGGGACGTCCCATGGTTCTTGCAGGCGACGAGGCCAAGCAGGTCCAGTGGACTAATGTGTACCAGGATGCTTTGGTGAGTGAGTGAATATTTTCATGACTCACTGACGTCTGTATTAGGTACACCTGCAAAGGAGATTCAATCTCAAAAAGGTTGCGATTGCCTCTAGATGCCAAAAGATGGCGTGAAAGAGTTTTCTATTAGAAAAAGGCTATGGTCTGACGAATGAAACTCCTCCCCTCAATTCAACATAGTTATTTGACCTCAAGATGACACAGAAGCAATATTTTTATATTAAAAATGGCTTAAGCATGAGCACAAAACAGCAAATAGGTGAGTTTTTCATCGAATAATGTTACACTGTAACTAAACAAGGCAGTTTAGGCACAGATCTTTGATACAGAACTTTATTTGGATCTCATTAGATCTATTCATCCATCCATCCATTTTCTGATCCGCTCATCCTCACAAGGGTCAAGGGGCATGCTGAAGCCTATCCCAGCTGTCTTCAGGCAGTCGGCGGGGTATACCCTGAACTGGTTGCCAGCCACTCGCAGCGCACACAAACAACCATCTGCGCTCAAACTCACACTCACATTTAGGGACAATTTGGAGTGTTCCATTAACCTGCTACGCATGTTGGCCTCGCAGTGCAGAGGTGCAGGGTTTGATTCTGGCTCTGGCTTTCCTGTGTGGAGTTTGCATGTTCTCTACGTGCTTTCGTGGGTTTTCTGCGGGTACTCCAGTTTCCTCCCGCATTAAATACTTTGTGGGCCTTTGTCTTATGGCCTTTGCAGGGGCTTGGGATGGTCGTAACTGGGACTTTGCCTGTGTTCAATCTCACCATGGATGGAAAACTACAGGTAATAAAATTGTAACTATGTGACATATTCAATCGTTTTATATTCACACGCACACTGTCAACAAACTTTGTTGTGTTAACTAACATTGTTGCCATAATTGTTCATAATTTATATTTTACACTTGTTCCAATCTAAATGACTGTTTTCGCCCTACAAAAATACAAGTTTTGTTTTTTACAGTACATAGCATATCACAGAGACTCACATAAAGACTGACCATGCAGCACTGATTTATAATACTACAAAGAGGAAATCGGTTGTATCTTTTTTAATGTGAAATTTTGTGCCATTACGACAAATACAGTGGGATTGATCTAATGTGCACTTTCAGAACCAGCTGATTTTAGGCGTCATGGGAGTCGACGTGCATCTCGATGAGATCAAGCGCCTGACACCACAGTACAGTGTATGACCAGTTTATTTCAATCTCATTTTATAATTTTACTTATTTTTTAGTCCTCCTTCCAGTGGACATCATGTTCTTGTTTTCTCATCAGCTCGGCGCCAATGGTTACATATTTGCAATTGACCCGAATGGATATCTTCTGCTTCATCCCAATCTGCTGCCCAAGGTAATGTAGAGGAAATGTTTTTTTTTTTTTAATATCTATACTGCATTGAGCAAGATGAGAAAGGCTTTGCAGCCACACAACTGAATATTCTACAGTTCTTTAAGATGCTATTTTTACATCTCTTAGCTGGTGCATGTCCCAGAACCCGTGACACTGGACTTCTTGGATGCAGAAGTGGAGGACAGCAATAAAGAGGAGGTGAACACTTAATGCGACAAAAAGCCTTCCATGTTCCTTGCCCTCATTCGACTCATGTTTTAAGTTGTTACCGCGCCAGTGAGCAGCATGCTTCAAAACCACCCAAATATTCAGAGCACTTTATGAGAGGCCGACCACCATGCTTTTGCTGCATGATTGTGTTTGCAAAAAAAAATATATATATATTTTTGTGCCGTAGATCCGACGGCAGATGATTGACGGACGGCCAGGTGATATGCAGATCAAAACTCTTATCAAGTCTGTTGACGAGGCAAGTAAAAAAAAAAAAAACCTGTGAAGCTGTGTCTAAAAATAGCAGGTTCTTAGAATTATACACCCGTCGCACACTTCAGTAGGTAGACATGCACAATCTAACGGCAGCTAATACACAAGTTGTAGCGTAGTTGAAGTTCTCCATTTGGACTGAATTTAAAAATATGCTTCTGATTGCTTTATTTTGCTGCAGAAGATGGACAGATTATTAGGGACACCTCTCAGAATGCATATAATGTGGTACTCCATCACCTCCTTTATTGAACCTGCTCAGGTCATGAAGGTCCGCCCAATGTTGAGCCACAGAAGACGGAAAAACAGTACAGTACATGATAGAAACTGATAACATTTACTAAACTTTTTAACACCCAGCTTCACTGAATTGTTGTAATTATTATTGTTGGTTAATACAGTGGTGCCTTGAGATACAAATTTAATTCGTTCTGTCACTTCGCTCGTACAGTAACTCCAACTACTCATGTGAAGTCATTTTCACTCTGAAATGAAATGAAATGCTATTCATCCATCCCAGCCCTCCCCTGATAAATAACAACAAATGTTGTCGTGTGTATTTTAAGGAGCACTCATAATATTGTACTTTATGAAAATATACAGTAATTTCATAATGAAAGAGAATATGAAATAATGAGTCCCGCTGCTGCCCCTTCTGGTGTGTCCACCATGGCCATCGGGGGGCAGTATAAGACAGATGAATCGGTTGTTCACTGAGGTGTTTTTTTTTTTTGGATGCATCAGGCAGTCAAATTGCAGCAGGGTGAATCCTGCCTCAAAAACTCAAGTGGGATTCATAATAACTCTTCATTGAGACATCTCAACTTTTCAGTACGACACTAATACAAGTTGTTCCAAGCAGAGGATAAAGAAGATGTGACTTTGAGTACTGTTAGGTCTTTCCAAGTGTTGTTGCTGCACTGTTTGTGGTCAGTACATATCTTCAAGGGTTTAAAGTTGACTGTAAACTTAATGCTGGAGTGGCATTCAACATCTTCAAGTCTCTCTCCAATGAATTTGGGACAATTTGCCAAACTGCTGCTTATTTTAAAGTGTCTTGAGCTACATTTGCTGCCACCATACAGCCCTAATATTCCAAGTGTACTCTCACAAGTCAAAGCAAAAAAAAAAAACAAACAAATAGCACCAAAGATGACTCTTGTCTCAAGGCAGCACCGTAAAACCTGGGCAGCACAGTGGTTCCAGATTTCTTAGGGCTTTGGGTTCGAAACTTGGCTCCAGTCTTCCTGTGTTGAATTTGCATGCTTTCCCCTCCTTTAGATTTCCTCCAGTACTCACTCCCATGTTCTAAAAGCATGCATCTAAGTTCCACTGAAGACTCTAAACTGTTGACTCAGATCAGATGACCGCATTGACAACTCCTCCACCCTTCACGCATATTTCCATACATTTCCCGTACAGTGAATGGCAATGACATGCATGTGCTTTTATTGTAGCAATACATTGATGAGGTGTACAGAGGTTATACCTGGACCCCTGTCAATGGTACAGATTACAGGTGAGCTTGTTTAACGTATATTATGTTATAACCTTCAAATGATAACAATTCCATTTCACCCCTGTGTGTGTCTCCTCATCCACACCACCTGCAGTCTGGGGCTGGTACTACCTCCTTACAACGAGTACTACATCCAGGCAGACCTCAGTGACGTGATGCTTCAACTTCAGTGTAAGTACCCAAAGGCAACTCATGAAAGGAGTTTTAATGCAAAGAAATAAAAAGTAACACCGTTTGTGGCGTTCAGACATGCAGTCATTACTGCCGAGCTCCTTTGAATCTTCAGGACATGTCTTTCTTGCCCCAAGGTGACATTTTCATTCTCTTTTTTTGTTTTTCGTCTTCAATAAAGGATGTTAACATCTTCTGCCCTCCACCCAGGGAATACTGCAAGCGTCTGCAGCTTTCGGACAACAACACGCAGTTTTTGCAGAACTTTCTCTCCCTCATGCTGGAAATTTCTCCCGGATCAGAGGAGTGTACGTTGCACATTTTGTCGCAGGAACATTCGTCACTGTTAAAGGGACATAGATGTTAAAAATGTTTTTGCTTCAAATTGTAGGTGACCAAAAGCTCATACACAACCTGATCCTGGACTCTAGGATTATCGGGCAGCTAGCCTCACGCGTGTGGAAGAACAAGGATCTCAATTCGTGAGTGCATGGCAAACAGGGTGAGTGACCCACGTCTTGTTGTGTAAAATGACATGCTGTGCGACAGGTACGGCTTCCTGGCTGTTTTTGCATCCACTGACGGAGGCATAACGCGAGTGTTCCCCAACTTGTGAGTTCAACTGATAAACTCTAGAATAATAACCCCCCAAAAATATCACACTGTTGAAATAAATGAACGTTTCCTTTTTGTGTATGAAGAGCTGCTGAGTTATGGGATGAGGACGCCGAGCCTTTCAATTCAAACTACTACCGAAGGAGCCTTGACAACAAAGGATACATGTTCCGAGCTCCACCTAGAGACTGTAAGAGCATTTATAGATTCTTTTAATATAGTTTGAAAGAAAATTTTGAGACAATTGATGTGGTTCCCTTTTTGTCTACTGCCCCCTAATGGACAAAATAACATAATGATTTATGCGGGCATATAT
>NW_017805625.1:3741159-3756381 GCF_001891065.2 Hippocampus comes | reverse complement strand
TATATATATATATTTTTTTTTCCCTTCTGAACAGCTTTGGATGACATGTTAGGACCAGAAAATGGCACCGCTGGAATCCTGGTTAGTTCAGCTGTGGAGGTTAATTTAGGAGGCAAACTTCTCAAGCCTGCAGGTAAAAAAAAACAAAAAAAAAAACAGCAACACCGGTTTCTCAAAATGCTGTTTTCTGTTGCTCACTTGTTGCTCCCCTTTGATTTCTCCGGCTTGCTGTGGCTGTTAGTGGTGGGCGTAAAGCTGGACCTGGAAGCGTGGGTAGACAAGTTCAAGATACTGGCCAGCAACGTGTCAGACACCCGGCAAGGCTCCTACAAGGTACGTCTCAATCGTTTTTTACTTTGCTATTGCCGTCCGATTGCCTCACCAAACATTTTGTCACCAAACATTTTGTCACACAGTGTGGACCATCAAGGAGCTGTGAGATGGACTGTGAGGTGAACACTGATGTAAGCCACACCAAACGTTGAATGAAGGGTGTGATGAGCTGACATGAATCCGGTATCTATTCATGTCAGCTAATTCCTCATGACAATGACGTCTAACGTATGACAATGTGTCTGTTGTCAAAAGGACCTCCTCTGCTACCTCATTGATGACGGTGGCTTCCTGGTTATGTCTAATCAAAGAGATCACTGGAAAAAGGTCAGTATCTCAGCATAACAGGTGTCAAGGGAAATAATCGCAAAAGCATACAAAGAAAGAGAGATTACCTACAGGTGGTGAAATCTCTATCAACCTACTGTGTGTACTTGATGTAAAATGTTTTCAAACCACTGCTGTAAATGTATTTCTAGTTGTTGCCTTGTTTCTGTCAGTGCAGTAACACTATCTGCTCTAAAGATGGCAGCAACTGATCATGAAATGCAATGATGATTACGAATGTACAAAATTAAAAAATAACACATTTGCTAAAAATGGGCAGTGAACTTTTCTGATACTTGCTGGGACCGAGACAAACTGTCTTGTTTTTCTTCTTGTTGTGTTTTGACAATTGTCTGGCTTGCCTGCCCTGTTATCGATCCCCCGTAGTTGAAATAAAAGAGGCCGGGTTTTCCTTTTCTTACAGATCGGACTATTTTTTGGAGATGTGGACCCATACTTGATGCACGCGCTCTATAACAACTCCATCTTCAACCGCCGACAGACTTTTCATTTCCAGTCAGCATGTGAGCCTGTCAGCAGCAGCCACACCGGGGCAGCACCTCGACGCTTCTTTTTGGTAAGAGGAAGCCTTGTGCTTTCGTTTGTCAGGAGCTTCATCGTATTGAATCCTCGTGTTCATTAACTAATGCCTTACACAACAAAAATACCCCCCGCCTCCCACGCCTACCGCCACACATACTCTCACATGCACATACGGTACATTCTCCTCCTCACATACACACACTCAATATAAGAACGCCACGTGAGTGTGAGGAATGTATTGGAAATTGTGACCCTGGCACACATGAGCGAGTTAGCGGTGTTGTTTCATCAATATCGTATGGGTGACGCATTTGTCATTGTCATTGGAACCATGCATTGTCTGCGCCGAGGATGCGTTCAACCACCCCTCTTAACCCCTTGATGCTTTCTGTAGCCATCCGTCGCTGACATCCTCAGCTTGGCGTGGTGGACGTCCACGGTGGCCTGGTGAGACTTCATTTTTAAAAAAATAATATTTCAATTCAAATGTTCATGTCATTGTAATCCCCCCAAGGCTAAAATCAATACACACTCAGCTGCCGTGCGGGGGATTAATGGGGGGGAGGGCGAGGGTTCGGGCGGCGCATGCTCAAGTGCCCTCGACGGCTCGTTTTAGATTTTACATGCTGTCCGCAGCGGGAGAGGATTTACAAAGTCCAAATCCTTCCAGATGAGCTCCTGCCGCCCAGTTTACTGCACTTCAAGTTCACATCAACTGACACGTCTGCATGCAGCTTGCCCTTTAAAGCAATCCTAACTGTCTCATGACTTTCGTGCATGGAGCTGCTCAGGCGTCAGCTGCCTCTCCGTGTCTCTGTCTGACTCATCTATTTGCAGCTCAACATTACGTGCATTTTTTTGTTGAGGGCTTTAATTATTATTATTATTTTTATTGATTTATTTATTTTTTTTCCTTTTTGGGGTACAGTACTTTTTAACAAGGGATAACTTTTCTTCAGGTCTTTGATCCAGCAGCTACTTTACGGACTGGCACACATCAGCTGGCTCCAACAAGGTATGAGTGTTTTCCCAAAGGTTGGACACAAGAAAGTCAAAAATCTAAACTGCATTTCTTTTCCAATTTCTTGCTTTGATAAGAACAGATCACCACAAAAGCACAATTTTCAGAATATGTATTTTTGTGGTATGTCCTGTTAACATTGAAACACGCTTTCAGTCTTCTGTTTACACTCAAAGGTACGCATGTCAACTCGAATCAGAATCAGAATCATATTTATTAGTTTGGGCCATTATAGCAACCCCATATATGTGTGTGTCATATGTTAAATAAAGCTGTATTGTATTGTATTCCCTTTAGTGTAGCTCCATCTAGTGGATGCAGAGCGCAACCGCAGCCATTATTGGAGGTTCAATTCAATACGCCTTATAATGCAATGCGCCCTACATATGAAAACAGTTTTAGGCCATTCATTGAAGTTGCACCTTATAATCCGAAGCGCCTTATAGTGCAGAAAATACGGTGTGTTAAAATGTGTTTTATTTCCAGACGACATCTTCATAGAAGGCTTTGAGATAAAGACGAGCAGCTGTGTGACCATCCAAAGCCAGTTCTTCTTCACCAACACCACCAACTCGTATAACGTGCTGCAGGATTGTGGCAACTGCTCGCGGTGTGTTTTTCATTTCAGCCCCCCCCACTGCAATGTTCGCCGCCATATCTCGTGTACTGTTCACATGCTGCATCCAAGTCTCTCTCTCTCTCTCTCTCTCTCTCTCTCTCTCTCTCTCTCTCTCTCTCTCTCTCTCTTTCTCACTTTCCCGTTGGGTCCTCCCAGGCTGTTCCACGCCAAGCGGATAGAAAACACCAACCTCCTCTTTGTGGTGGCCGAGACGCTCCCCTGCAGCTCCTGTGAGATCGAGAGGCTGAGCCAAGTCAAGACGGAGTGTATCCTTTCTCACTCACACACACACACACACACACACACACACACACACACACACACACACACACACACACACACATATACATACTCACACATTAACGTTAGCACTGGTGTCCTCAACCAACAACACTCAGTCCAGGAGGAAAATCCTTGCGAGGTACTGAGCAACGCACGATATCGGAGAGGTCCGACAAGCTGCCTTGACTTCAGTGCCTTAGTGAGTAGAAAAACAATACAAAAACATGAGGTACTCTGCTCCATTTAGCATTTCGGAACTACAGATTTTTTTATGGAGAATATTTGATGTCCACTAGCAGGGGCTTTGGACTTTTGATGTAATTGTAAATACGGTCGAACCAATTTGCATTGCATGAATTGCCACGCCTTCACTTGCTGCACTCACGAATAAAAAAAAAAAAAAAAAAAAAAAAAAAGCAGCATTTCGTTTGATCTCATTCATTGTTAAAATGTGTCCAGTATGTATCGTAGTTTATTTGAACCTGTTGTAAGTCGACGCTTGAGTTTTACATTCAATCCACTGGAGTCATAAAAATAACCAAACAAATAAATAAATAAATGCCATTGTCCACATGCTTCCGGGCCGAACTTTACTAAAATCAAGAGTGCACGTACAATGTTATATAATATCTTGTTCATTTGCAGGAAAATACTTCCGAGTGTGGACGGGCAGATTTCGTGCAGCCCTCCATGGGGGTCCTTCTTGTCCTTCAACTCATTCTGCCTTTCTTGCGCCACTGACGCGTGCTGCCATTCACTGACATGTCGACTAAAGGTCGGGTACCCAAAGCAAGTGACTCATCTTCTGGATCAGCATTTTTTTTCTTTTTATTTCTCACTGGTCAGTTGAAACATTCCTTTAACCGGACAACAAAATAACACTCAAGTGGGACACTTGTCAATTTGGGGCCAAATGAGGTGATAAGGAATTCGTTATCATCTCTTCCTCTCTGGAGCGTTCCGGCATATAAGAGCCACGAATTGATGCTGAATGTGCCCCGGCGATATAAAATGTGCTCACGCTTCAATGCAATGAATGCTGATGAGTTCACACAAGTTCTGATATCATGATGGTAAAGAGATTCTACACAAATGAAAATGGATAGAGAGACTTTAGAGCTCAATTCTGACCAACAGCACACATTTTTTTTTTTTTTTTTTTTTGTGGCCTTTTCTTCGCATTAAAGTTCTTTGACCAAGCGGGAGTACAAATTCTAATCACTGGTCACATGATGACCTGTTTACAACTTGTCTGTGACACTTAAAAGTTACAAACCAAGCATTCTTAAGAAACGGGACCATACGTATCCGTGACCAAATAATTGTGGTGAAATGTCTGAGAAGATCTTGAAGTGCTTCCGTTGAGAAAAAAAATAAAAACATGACGCACATGACATTTGGCAATTAAAATTGAATATCATGGTCATTTATATGGATTCAAACAGATTAGAAGGTGAAATAATGCAGTGTTCAGTGCAATAATGCTGTGGTAGATGTTTGTTTTTGTTTTGTTTTTTTTTTAAAACACAATACAGTTTGATTTAAATGTAGTATTTGGTTGATCAGTTCATTTAATCGCTTCATAAAGAACCAAATCAATTTATAACAATGCAACAGGACTTTGAATGAGATGTTTGTTAGCAATTCCAAATCTTGAATGCTTTATGCTATTCTGCAAGGGTGAAGTGATGCGTTTGTGTTTGCTTCTTGTACAGGGAGCATAAGCTTCTGAGCAGCTTTCTGTGTTCTCTGTATCGTGTGTGACAACTTTTCATTTTTGAAAGTGACTCGTCACTGTGGCACGGCGTTTCCTTATGACAGCAATATCAATTTTATCCGTACAAGTCTCAAGCAAGTTTCATTCTTTAAAAAAAAAAAAAAAAATACTGCAATAAGGTACATTGTTGAATTCAACTGACGGGGCCAAGTCTTGCGGGAATTTTCACGACCCCAGTTTTAAAATGTTTTAGTTTCTATTTTAGTCCTGTTGATATTGCAGATCAGCTTGCACACAAACCAAATACAGTCGAAGCATTTCTTCATGCACCACCTCTGCCCTAGAATCATCCCACGATGGCTCAACTTTACAGTTCAATCCAAGTGAATTGCAATTTCCGCCGGCAACCCTCAGCACGTTGCGTTGTTTCAGATCGCAACTCACGACGCCATCCTTGTCCCCGCGACGCTATTAACCCTTTTCAGGGACAGCGGTCACTACAGTGGACAGCTTATCATGTTATCAGGTTACAGGGTGCGTGAAAGGGTCAAAATCTTGTTGGGGTTTTTTGAAGCTATTTGAGGAGAAAATAATGTGACCGCAGAATACCGGTCTGTCTTTTTCCCCTCTGCCCGCCTGATTTTTTTCATCCTGCAGTGCCTTGTGGCACTCACTTTGGATGTTACGTTGACGTTCATCCTGCATCCTGCATATCCCATGCGAAGGACTTGGGAAGGTTGCAGTGAACAAACGACACTTGATTGCACCTCAAGAACAAATGAGACTTTTTTCCATTCAAGAGCACAGCACAGTTTAAGAAGGGCGGGGCCACCTTGTGGAAGAATGGTTGTGAAAATGGGGCCCGCTGCTGTTTTCTTGACTCAAAGCACAGGCTTTGCCCGTTTTCGTACATTTCTTCCACATTTCTCTCATTTTGCGTCTTTCCCGCCACGAATGACTGAAATCAGTGAATGTTTGCGTTGTCGGGCTATTTGTTTTGCATCTTTGCCGTGCCCCAGCATGGTCGGGAGATGGTGTGCCAGGAAGATTGCTTTCAAAAGACTTTTTTTTAAAACTGCTTTTAACCCCGTGGCTTTGAATTTCGGTCTTAAAGCAACAATGCTGTATATTGAGCAAAAAAAGTGTTGAGAAGCCACAAAGTATTCATGAAGGTCAGTGTTGTAGTTTTGTTTTCAATGACCGCTATTTATTTGCATGATGTTTTGGAACCCTTGGAAAAAATTTTGTGTACATACTTGAAAGGATATGAAACATTCCTCTTGTGCACATCTTGCGGAAACGAATGAGGAACAACGTTTGACTTCAGTGAAGCCAAAAACACTTTTATGTATTTATTCAGCTCAAAGAGGAAAAAAAAAAGGCGAGGGCATGTGTAAGGGATCTTATGAATTAATTTCTCAATAAAATTGATGTATTTGTTGCTGACCTCATTTACAATGGGTATGCATTTATTTGATCTGTATCTGTATATTTGTTTAAGACAGATAGGTATTGAATGTGTATGACACTTAGGCGGGTACAGTAAAAACAACACAAAAAATATCCAGAGATTAGAAATGACGATACACTGTCAGTTGATGTCTCAGAAAGAATGTTTCAATGTTTTTGCACTAACTTTGCTCTTCATTCGGCTTACATTGTCGTCAAGCGGGGATCGGCGTTCCGCTCTTTGTGCCAGCCTTCTCATCCTGCCACCTCATTTTTGTACGCAAAGCGTTCCGCAGAATACAAACGAGCTTAACTTTGTAAAACATTTTGTCAGTCCGTCACATTACAAATGGATATTTCAATGTTTATATCTTTGGTGATTAAATGCTCTTGATATTTTTCATTTTTCAGCTTTGCGTCATTATTATTCCTAGGAGGGATTGCAAAGTTTTCTCTACAGCTTTTTTGTCCTTGTACCACAAGGTGCAACGAAATGGAAGAGACACAACCTGTTCAAGAGACAAAGGAAAACAATGATCAACAGAGTGGTTGACGGTACCCCGTTTTCTCAAATGAAAAGAAAAACATGAGGAAGGAGAAAGGGAAATAAAACAGCCCCAGACTAAGCTCCTGTTGGCGAAGCATCGCCAAATCCATACGTGGGGGAGTACCGGGTATGTATGGGATCACTTTAAAACACTTTATAACAATTTAGCGAGAAAAAAAACAAACAAGTCTCTGCCATGCTGATCCAGCCACCCTTAAAGTCCCATCTTCAAAAAATTATTGATCATTTAAAATTTCAGGCATTCATAAAAGCCCGCCGAACTGACATCTCTGTAGCATAATGTGGTTTGACGGCTCTTCGATGTCACTGCCCT
This sequence comes from Hippocampus comes, assembly GCF_001891065.2. Taxonomy (NCBI): domain Eukaryota; kingdom Metazoa; phylum Chordata; class Actinopteri; order Syngnathiformes; family Syngnathidae; genus Hippocampus; species Hippocampus comes. The sequence goes on along the minus strand of NW_017805625.1, from coordinate 3,749,209 downwards.
GTCAGCTGTCAAGGGTTAAAAACAATAAATGGTGTGGATCAGGCGACAAATCCTTCAGTCAAGTCGCTCGCGCAGTTGCTCACAGTGTCACTTCGTAAAAATACCAAGGAGAAACATGATCCTGACTCTTGAACATTCTGCACAAGCTTCTCCTGCTTGTTCTAGACCGTTTCATCATATAGACCAGGGGTGCCCATTACGTTGATCGCGATCGACCGGTAGATCGCGGACTTGTCCCAAGTCGATCGCGAGGGGTGTGGAGTAGAAAAAAAAAAACAAACAACCATTTGTGTGTCTTTGTGCATGTTAGTAATATATTTTTTTGTGTTAATGTACACTGCACCCACATGCGTGTGAATGTGCGTGCATGTGCGCGGTAACGGGTCGATCGCGGAAGGTTGGTTGATCGAAAAGTCGATCTTCGTTCCAAAAAGTTTGAGCACTCCTAATATAGACTATATCATGGACTATAAACTCCTTTAAAATGATAGTTTTTTTAGCTGCAAAATATTTAGTCGCAAGTGAGTAAGAGCAGTTGTCAATCAAATAAACACCAACAAATGAGACACATGAATAACTAGGTAGCATATGGACTACTAGTTAATGTTGCCTGTGCAGAGGGGGAAAAATGCTATGGAAAGGTTAAGCCAGATGTTGTTGGTGACTGATGTGATGAGAACAAAATTTTAGACCGGAGAGTTTTTTTAAAACGGTGACTCCTGCTGCGCGTCACCGTAATTCAGCAAGAACTAGACGAGGGTGTGTTATCGTTGGATGCTTCACATTCTGGGGTGAGCAGGTGCCTAATTAAGTGCAGTGCAGGGTGCAAAGGGCAGCCCTTATTTGTCACTATGTCAGTTGAACATACTCCCCAAAGAGGAAGCGCATAGTGGCAGCCGTTCGCTATGTTGCCTGCTGACAATTTTAGCACGTGTTGCACCTTCGGAACGGCGGCGCTCAATTTTGTTTGACGACTTTCCACTTTGGCAGTTGTCTTTTAAGAGACGACAAATGTTCCTATGTTCTGACTGTGCGGACTGATGAAGTCACTGGTCGGCAAACAAAAAGTTGTATGCGTAAAAAAAAATAAATAAATAATAAATCAATAAAAACATAACATTGGCAAAGACTGTCTTCAGAATTCACAATTGTCATTTCAGTTCTCTATAATGTCGTTTCGCCTTGGACAAATAATTTCTCTTGGCCATATATTTGTATGGTGTTTGTTTTTTCGAGATATTTACTCAATTGCAGATATGCGCAATGAAAATTGCAGCTGTCTGAAATGTAAATTATCTGGAGCTCCAGTTTGACGATAGTCATAATTCCAATTCAAATTACCGACATGCATTTAGTTATCGTAAATTAAGTTTGAACGAGGACATTGTAGATATCTCAAATATTCCTGACCCACAAAAAAAAAAAATGTCGACTGGAATTCTTCAAACCTGTTCTTCAGAGGCAACGGGGCCGGAGTTCACCTTCTGGATTCCAATCTCGGTTTTGTACCAGACACCTGAGCCTAAAGTAACCACACACACACACACACACACACACACACACACACACGCGTGCACGCAGTCTTACTTCCTACATCAATCATCACTAACATTGGCGCGTTCAAGAAAACGAAAGTCTTCAGACAGGCAAACTTGATTTATTGAATGTACATCTGCAGGATGTCATGAGAGTATTCCAATGAAAGCTCATATTTTATGATTCCCATTTTAATCCCTCACTGAGGTTGCATCTCATTCTTCGGCATCCTTCGCCTACAATGCGAACACAAGAAAGATGCGGTAGCTGTTTAGTGTCACATGACAGCAGAGCAGCGTGACAGCGACTATGCTTTTTCGCAACGTGATACTCACTTTTGCGATTTCCCGACTTTTGGCCCGCAGCTTGTTGACCTGTGACTCTGCAATGTCTGCGCGCTCCTGAGCCTCCTCCAGCTCGTGTTGAACCTTCCGCAGCCTGGACATGTGAGTGTTGGCCTGTTCCTCCTGCGGGACAGTTCAATAGCGGAGTGAACAGCAGATTTTGCTTTGGTCAACTATTAACAGCTAAGTGGAATATGCATTCACGGGCCACAATAGTAAAGCCTCCTGTGCAATTAAATGATGTGTATTTCAAAATTCGGCTTTTTAAAATATATTTGTTTTGTTTGACGACTAACAAAGACAATCCAACAGAAATTTGTTTGTAAAAATAGCAATTTTTCAGGTGGTGGCCAGTGGAGGAGGTTTGATTGATGACTATCAGATTGCTGGATGGCATTTTATACGGTATGTGGCACTATCCTGTTAAAAAAAAAGCCAACATGACACTTACAGCCTCTTCTGACTGCCTTTTGTAGGCCTTGACCTTCAGCTGCAGCTTGTCTACCAGATCCTGAAGCCTGTTGACGTTTTTCTTGTCTTCCTCAGTCTGACGGAGACGTGAGTCGTTTGTATTATTTTGCACGGCGTTCATATAACGGTTGACATGAGGGAGGAAACTAACACCGACCTGGTAGGAGAGCTCCTTCACTCTTCTCTCATATTTACGGACGCCTTTGACGGCATCGGATCCTCTCCTCTGCTCAGCTTCTACCTCAGCCTCAAGCTCACGCACCTGAAACAAAATGGACGTTGAGCATGGTCCACAATTTTGTTGTCCTTCAGGAGTCTGGATGCGAGATTAGGGAGATCTTTACCCGAGCTTCCAGTTTCTGGAGCTGCTTCTTGCCACCTTTCATGGCCAGATTCTCAGCCTCATCCAGGCGGTGTTGCAGGTCTTTGACTGTCACCTCCAGGTTCTTCTTCATCCTCTCCAAATGAGAGCTGGTGTCCTGCTCCTTCTTCAGTTCCTCTGCCATCATGGCAGCCTGCAACATAAACAACCCTGAGCTCAACAGCAGCTTTTTACACGAAGGTAAATGACATTAAAACTCACGTCAGTGATGGCCTTCTTGGCCTTTTCATCGGCATTTCTTGATTCCTGCACAGCTTCCTCCACTTCACCCTGAACTTGGACAAGGTCAGCCTCCAGCTTCTTCTTGGTGTTGATCAGGCTGGTGTTCTATTTTAAAAGAAACAAATGCTTACTTTGAAGCTGTTGCGAGAAAAACAACTTTTGGTTTTGTTCTGGAAAGCATGTGTGAAGCGCACTTGAGAATGAAGCAGACCAACACGCTCACTGGCATCAACCAACTCAGCTTCAGCCACTTTGCGGCCTCTCTCCGTCTGCTCCAGAGCAGCTCGCAGCTCCTCGATCTCAGCCAGCATCAGGTTGTTCCTGCGCTCCACCATGGCAACCTGCTCCTTCATGTCTTCTTGACCTCTTATGGCTTCATCAAGATGAAGCTGGGCATCCTACGCGACAAAACATTCACACAAATCAGTACCTGCCTCCTTTCAAGCTGCTCTTCGAGATCTGTTCTAGAGTCTGTACCTTGAGTTGTCCCTGGACATTCCTCAGCTGTTTCTGGGCTTCAGCTGCCTGGCGGTTGGCGTGGCTGAGCTGAATTTCCATCTCATTCAGGTCTCCCTCCATCTTCTTCTTGAGTCTCAGGGCATCGTTCCTGCTCCTGACCTCAGCATCCAAAGTGCTCTGCATGGACTCGATCACACGCTGGCTGTTTCTCTTGATCTGCTCAATCTCCTCATCTTTCTCCGCAAGCCTTCTATCGATCTCGCTCTTGACTTGGGTCAGTTCGAGCTGAATGCGAAGAATCTTGGACTCCTCGTGCTCGAGTGTAGCCTGTGCACAAACAGGACATCTATCAACTGAAGCACGTGAAATTCCCTTGACATTAGTTGTCAAAGTTCTCCTGACATCCTCCCCGCTATGATTTGAAATATGACGATCGTTACCTCTGCCTCCTCCAGAGCTGTTTGAATTTCACTCTTCTCACTCTCCACTGCCTTCTTTCCCTTCTCAAGTTCATGGATTGTCTTTCCAGTCTCCCCAATTTGCTCACTCAGGTCAGAAATCTCCTCTGTATTTGACAGGTTAACGTACAGCAGATGACAGTTTTGCTTTTTAAATGTGTTGGTCTTTTGGGAAAATCAGGGTAGGGGTCTTACGTTGCAGGTTCTTGTTCTCCCTTTTCAGGGTCTCCAGATGCTCCAGGGCTTCTTCGTAGGAGTTCTTTAGTTTGAACATCTCGGTACTGAGTGAGCGGGCCTCCTTCTGATATCCCTCCAGTTCTGCCTGGCTCTCTTCATATTTCTGCTTCCACTCAGCAAGAACCTAAACGCATCAAAAAGGAAATATTCAGATGTGTGTCGACTTAAAAATAAATACCAAAAAAAAGACACCTTGTCAAAGTTCCTCTGCTTCTTGTCAAGGGTGGCGGCGAGCGCATTCGCTCTCTCCACGTCGATCATCAGATCTTCTACTTCACCCTGCAGCCTCTGCTTGGTCTTTTCCAGCGAGGCACATTTTGAGTTGACTGCCTCGATGGACTCCTCCGCGTCCTGCAGACGCTGGGCAAGCTTTTTCCTGCAAAGGCACATCAGGTGACTCCATCGTTTTCCATCATTTTCATTCCCTTGCCGTAGCTTACTTTGCCTCCTCGAGTTCCTCAGTGCGCTGAATAGCGTCCGTCTCATATTTGCTTCTCCACTGAGCCACCTCACCGTTGGCCTTGGACATGGCTCTCTGCAGCTCAGCTTTAGCCTCCTGCTCCTCCTCATACTGCTCTCGGAGAAGGTCGCAGTCGTGACGGGAGGACTGAACGGCGTGGGCCAAGGCGTTCTTGGCCTGCCACCCAGTAGAAGACGAGAGTTGAATAGTCTCTGCTAATCGTCAGATAATCTTTTCGTTTTGTTCGGCTGATTTTATGGCCCGTTACCTTGATTTCCTCCTCAATGTGCCTCTTGAGCTCCTCAATCTGCTGGGTGTAGCCCTGCTTCCCTCTTGTGAGCTGAGACACCAAAGCTTCTTTTTCCTCCAGCTGACGTGCAAATTCACCTAATCAAAGATGGTGTATTCAAGACATTCAAATGAAAATAGAACCGGGACCAAGCTAAGAGGTAAGAAGATTTTTTTTTCGGTTTAGGTAGAGCCACAAGTACTGTGGTTGCTAATCAATGTGATGCTCTTGTGTTTCGCAAGGTGATGCCTACCATTCTCGGTTTGAAGTCTTGATTTTTGAGCGCTAATGTCATTTAGTTGACGGACATTCTCATCATTCTTGGACTTAAGATCACTCAGTTGATCTTCTAAAAACCTGCACATCTTTTCAAGATGAACCTGGAAGAAGAACATAGGAAAACATTTTTTTTCATTCTTGGTGGGAATTAGGGTGAAAATGCTCTCACCTTTGATTTTGCAATGGCCTCCATATTGCAGCTGAGGTCGTCGATCTCCATCTTGTATTCACTCTTCTCCTTCTCCAGCTTCTGTTTGACCCGCTGAAGGTTATCGATCTGCTCCCCGAGCTCGGCCACGCTGTCGGCCTGCTTCTTGCGCAGAGCCGCGGCGGTGGCCTCGTGCTGCAGGGTGGACTCTTCCAGGTCGCGGCGCAGCTTCTGGAACTCGGCCTCGCGCTTTTTGTTCATCTCGATCTGAGCGGAGGTGGCCCCGCCGGCCTCTTCGAGGCGCTCGCTGATCTCCTCGAGTTCCCTGGAGAGATCAGACCTCTGCTTCTCCACCTTGGCGCGAGCGGCCCGCTCGGCTTCAATCTCCTCCTCCAGCTCCTCAATACGGGCCTGAAAGGCACACATTTTGAGTTGCAATTTTCTCAAGATATTTCATTGTTTTTATGTTCTGAAGCTTGTCACCAAATACCTGAAGTTCTTTTATCTTTTTCTGTAATTGGACTCCGAGACTTTGCTCGTCTTCAATCTTACTCAGTAATTGGTTGACCTCAAAGTCCTTCCTGTAGATGGTCATTGGCAGTAATAAAATGTGTTAAAGCTGTGCCCTTTACAACACGTCACTTGGATGAAAACAGTAAATCGCCAAGTGTACGTACTTCTTTATTTTTTCATCAGACTGCTGCTTGTCATTCTCAAGATCCATGATAGATTCCTGAGCTAGCTTCAGATCTCCTTCCAGCTTCCTTTTAACTCTTTCAAGATCCATACGAAGCTTTTTTTCTTGCTCCAGTGATCCTTCAAGCTGTGAGGAATAAACATATTTTCCATTAAATCCAATCTTATTCGACATCTGCCCGAACATGTGGCTCGCTCACATCATCCACTTGCTGCTCCAGTTTGCTCTTGGCCTTTGTCAGAATATTGACTTTGTCTTCTTCTGCCTGAAGGTCATCCAGGGTCTGCTGATGAGCCTCTTGGAGCGCTTTCTTCTCTTTGCTCAGTTTGGCAATGGTCTCATCTTGAGAAGACATCTCCTCAGTCAAATTTTTGACCTGTAGCAGTGTGCATAGAATTGAGGATGAAGAAATTGCTGAATGCCGAATTATCAAAATATAGGTAATTGTATCACCTTGTTCTCAGTGGCATGCTTCTCCTTTTCCACTTTGGCCAGGGTAAGTTCCAAGTCATCGATGTCTTTCTTCAACTCGGAACATTCGTCCTCCAGCTTCCTCTTCTTGGCTGTCAGCTCAGCATTGATTTCCTCCTCATCCTCCAACCTTTCCGTTGTCTCTTTGAGTTTGGCCTCAAGCTGGATTTTGGCTTTGATGAGCCCCTCGCACCTTTCCTCTGCGTCGGTAAGGTTCTCGCTGTCCTAGAAAGCAAATCAAGCAGGTCCATGTCACTGCTTGGTGCATGCGATTGAACAGGCAGGACACATGAGAACTCGGTATTGAACCTACAGATTGCACTTGTAACATGAGGTCGTTCTTCTCCTGCAGGAGGGAAACCATCTTCTCCTCCAGTTCCTTCTTCTTGGCCAATGCCTTGACGAGATCCTCCTTGGTTTTTTCAAAGTCCTCTTTCATTTGAGCCATCTCTTTTTCAGTCTCTGCACTTTTCAGTAGAGGCTTTATCTTGAAGTACAGCTTCATCCATGGCCATGTTTTGACATTCATGAATGAGCGGACGTTGTACTGGACGGTGAAAATGGCCTCCCTGATAAATATGTAAGCAAGTTGAGTTCAAGGTGTCATTTTTCTTGTTTTGAAAGGAAATTCCAGAAACCCTGACGGACAGCGTACCTCCTTGCCATCATCTTGACAAACTCTCGTCTCATCAGGTAACCTCTGCAGAGAGCCTGAGTCATTGTGACCAGCTCGGCAAGTTTCTCATCTCTCATCTCCTCCAGTGTACCCAGCAAGCCGGCTTTGAAAAACACCTGAAAGGCATGACATTGACTGTCTTTTGGCTTCTTTTTTTTTTTACACAACTGCTCTTTACGGTCATTAGAAGAAAAGTAATGATTTACTCTACCTTGGTATGGCCAAACTTGTACTGTGTGTGATCCACATCGATGGAGCCCAAAAGTTTCTCCGAGGCCTTCTTGTTATCAATGAACTGACCCTCAGGGATGACGCTGGCGTTTAACACTTTGTATCTAAATGTAAATGTTTCATTAATTTGGCATGCAATCTTTTGAATGACTGAGAGTCAGTGGTAGGTAGCATTTGACTTTGCTACCTTTGCTTGAAGTCACCGTAAAGGATTCTGCTGGGGAAACCTTTCCTGCAGATCCTGATGCCCTCCAGCACGCCGTTACAGCGCAGCTGGTGGATGACCAGGTGGTTCTCCATCAGACCTAATATTTATTGTTTTGAATTAAACAGATCAGAATTTTGTGAATAAACAGTAAGAATCATAAGGAGCGAGTTCGATTCATAAAGTGCATTTCAAGGGACGCAAGGACACCTAGCATAATCTTATGCAGTAATTAGAATGCACACTGTATATGGCGTCTGATAATAATAGTAGCCAAGCTGCAAGCGAAATAGATCGTGAAAGATTGGTCAAAGAGTTCAAAAGAAATAGAGTTAAAAGAATCGCACCTGGCGTCTTGGACTCGTTAGGAATCAGGCAGCGCACAAAGTGAGGATGTGTGCTCCTCAAGTTTGTCATCAGTTTTCCCAGATTCTCCTGAAGAATTGAGAGGACATCACAGTGGCGTTTGAGAAATAGTACGCACG
>NW_017805625.1:3728909-3740939 GCF_001891065.2 Hippocampus comes | reverse complement strand
TCGGCCGGCTTCTTGCGCAGAGCCGCGGCGGTGGCCTCGTGCTGCAGGGTGGACTCTTCCAGGTCGCGGCGCAGCTTCTGGAACTCGGCCTCGCGCTTTTTGTTCATCTCGATCTGAGCGGAGGTGGCCCCGCCGGCCTCTTCGAGGCGCTCGCTGATCTCCTCGAGTTCCCTGGAGAGATCAGACCTCTGCTTCTCCACCTTGGCGCGAGCGGCCCGCTCGGCTTCAATCTCCTCCTCCAGCTCCTCAATACGGGCCTGAAAGGCACACATTTTGAGTTGCAATTTTCTCAAGATATTTCATTGTTTTTATGTTCTGAAGCTTGTCACCAAATACCTGAAGTTCTTTTATCTTTTTCTGTAATTGGACTCCGAGACTTTGCTCGTCTTCAATCTTACTCAGTAATTGGTTGACCTCAAAGTCCTTCCTGTAGATGGTCATTGGCAGTAATAAAATGTGTTAAAGCTGTGCCCTTTACAACACGTCACTTGGATGAAAACAGTAAATCGCCAAGTGTACGTACTTCTTTATTTTTTCATCAGACTGCTGCTTGTCATTCTCAAGATCCATGATAGATTCCTGAGCTAGCTTCAGATCTCCTTCCAGCTTCCTTTTAACTCTTTCAAGATCCATACGAAGCTTTTTTTCTTGCTCCAGTGATCCTTCAAGCTGTGAGGAATAAACATATTTTCCATTAAATCCAATCTTATTCGACATCTGCCCGAACATGTGGCTCGCTCACATCATCCACTTGCTGCTCCAGTTTGCTCTTGGCCTTTGTCAGAATATTGACTTTGTCTTCTTCTGCCTGAAGGTCATCCAGGGTCTGCTGATGAGCCTCTTGGAGCGCTTTCTTCTCTTTGCTCAGTTTGGCAATGGTCTCATCTTGAGAAGACATCTCCTCAGTCAAATTTTTGACCTGTAGCGGTGTGCATAGAATTGAGGATGAAGAAATTGCTGAATGCCGAATTATCAAAATATAGGTAATTGTATCACCTTGTTCTCAGTGGCATGCTTCTCCTTTTCCACTTTGGCCAGGGTAAGTTCCAAGTCATCGATGTCTTTCTTCAACTCGGAACATTCGTCCTCCAGCTTCCTCTTCTTGGCTGTCAGCTCAGCATTGATTTCCTCCTCATCCTCCAACCTTTCCGTTGTCTCTTTGAGTTTGGCCTCAAGCTGGATTTTGGCTTTGATGAGCCCCTCGCACCTTTCCTCTGCGTCGGTAAGGTTCTCGCTGTCCTAGAAAGCAAATCAAGCAGGTCCATGTCACTGCTTGGTGCATGCGATTGAACAGGCAGGACACATGAGAACTCGGTATTGAACCTACAGATTGCACTTGTAACATGAGGTCGTTCTTCTCCTGCAGGAGGGAAACCATCTTCTCCTCCAGTTCCTTCTTCTTGGCCAATGCCTTGACGAGATCCTCCTTGGTTTTTTCAAAGTCCTCTTTCATTTGAGCCATCTCTTTTTCAGTCTCTGCACTTTTCAGTAGAGGCTTTATCTTGAAGTACAGCTTCATCCATGGCCATGTTTTGACATTCATGAATGAGCGGACGTTGTACTGGACGGTGAAAATGGCCTCCCTGATAAATATGTAAGCAAGTTGAGTTCAAGGTGTCATTTTTCTTGTTTTGAAAGGAAATTCCAGAAACCCTGACGGACAGCGTACCTCCTTGCCATCATCTTGACAAACTCTCGTCTCATCAGGTAACCTCTGCAGAGAGCCTGAGTCATTGTGACCAGCTCGGCAAGTTTCTCATCTCTCATCTCCTCCAGTGTACCCAGCAAGCCGGCTTTGAAAAACACCTGAAAGGCATGACATTGACTGTCTTTTGGCTTCTTTTTTTTTTTACACAACTGCTCTTTACGGTCATTAGAAGAAAAGTAATGATTTACTCTACCTTGGTATGACCAAACTTGTACTGTGTGTGATCCACATCGATGGAGCCCAAAAGTTTCTCCGAGGCCTTCTTGTTATCAATGAACTGACCCTCAGGGATGACGCTGGCGTTTAACACTTTGTATCTAAATGTAAATGTTTCATTCATTTGGCATGCAATCTTTTGAATGACTGAGAGTCAGTGGTAGGTAGCATTTGACTTTGCTACCTTTGCTTGAAGTCACCGTAAAGGATTCTGCTGGGGAAACCTTTCCTGCAGATCCTGATGCCCTCCAGCACGCCGTTACAGCGCAGCTGGTGGATGACCAGGTGGTTCTCCATCAGACCTAATATTTATTGTTTTGAATTAAACAGATCAGAATTTTGTGAATAAACAGTAAGAATCATAAGGAGCGAGTTCGATTCATAAAGTGCATTTCAAGGGACGCAAGGACACCTAGCATAATCTTATGCAGTAATTAGAATGCACACTGTATATGGCGTCTGATAATAATAGTAGCCAAGCTGCAAGCGAAATAGATCGTGAAAGATTGGTCAAAGAGTTCAAAAGAAATAGAGTTAAAAGAATCGCACCTGGCGTCTTGGACTCGTTAGGAATCAGGCAGCGCACAAAGTGAGGATGTGTGCTCCTCAAGTTTGTCATCAGTTTTCCCAGATTCTCCTGAAGAATTGAGAGGACATCACAGTGGCGTTTGAGAAATAGTACGCACGTGCAAAAAAATAAAAATGTGTACGATATTCTGCTACTTCATCCTACCCTGAACAAAGCAGACACAGTTTGAAAGGAGCCACCCTTCTTCTTGCCACCTTTCTTTCCGCCTGCACCCTCAGCTGTTGATGTAATCACAATCTAATCAGTAAGACTATGTGAAGTTGTAGAATCGATGTGTAGTACTTCCTACCTTCTGCCGAGGCGTGGGATGCATACAGAAAGGACAACAGCTTGGTAGAAGACTTCTGGTAGAGCTGAACAACGGAGTCATTCAGAGGGTCCTTGTTCTTGTCCAGCCAGCCGCAAATGTTATAGTCCACAGTGCCGGCGTAGTGGACCAAGGAGAAGTGGGCCTCGGCCTTGCCTTTAGTCGGCTTTGGCTTCTCAAAGGACTTGTTCTTGCCAAGGTGCTGGTCGTACAGTTTGTTCTTGAAGGTTACGTCTGAAGCCTTGGGGAACATGCACTCCTCTTCAAGGATGGAGAAGATTCCCATTGGCTGCAATGACATGTTGTCTATAACTGTTGTATCAACATGTTGATGTTTTTCTTGTCTACCTTCTCAATGAGCTCAATGCAGGCAGCCAAGTCCATGCCGAAGTCGATGAACTCCCACTCGATTCCTTCTTTCTTGTACTCCTCTTGCTCCAGGACGAACATGTGGTGGTTGAAAAACTGTTGCAGTTTTTCATTGGTGAAGTTGATGCAAAGCTGCTCCAAGCTGTTGAACTGACAACATTAAGAAAACATCAACAACAGTTTCGGATGTGCTATCGTGTATGCTCCTCAAACTGTTGTTTGCAACACTTGGTACATAGAACGAAGCATACTCACATCAAAGATTTCAAATCCGGCAATGTCCAAGACGCCGATAAAGAAGCTTCTAGGCTGCTTGGTGTCCAACATCTCGTTGATTCTGACCACCATCCACAAGAACATTTTCTCATAGACTGACTTGCAGAGGGCAGAGACAGAGTTGTTCACCTGTTGATACAAATCAACATTTCAAGAAATCACATTCAACACGTTGACTTTGTGCTCATGAAGCTCCACTTTGTACCTGAGGCACAGTCTGACCCTTCGTCACAAACTCATTTCCGACTTTGACCCTCGGGTAACAAAGAGCCTTGAGGAGGTCAGCCGAGTTCAGGCCCATGAGGTAGGAGACTTTATCAGCCACTGAAATGCAATGACATTATGCACACGCTTCAATAGAGAATCTCGGTCAGATAGAGAGATAGGCGATAAGTCGATTGCGAGCAAGGCAAAGCGATCCGCGACTCACCCTCGGTGCCGTCAGGCTCGGCTTGCTCTTCACGCTGCTTCTGTTTGAACTTCATGTTTCCGTGTTGCATGACAGCTCCAGTGAGCTTGTACATGCTGACTTTCTCTTCAGCAGTGAAGCCCAGGATGTCAATGGCTGTCTGTGGTGGAAATGTAAAGACATTTTTTTTTTTTTTTTGCGCACAGCAAGTAAAACAGATCCTACGACTGAAGTGGATGTGACGTTCATCTTACATCAGTGGCGATGAACTCCTCAATATCATTTATACTCTTGACAGTAATTTCACCCTGACTGATCATGGGATAGTCGTAAGGGTTGGTGGTGATGAGCAAAGCCTCTGCAAAAATAAAACATGGGGTTCATTCTTGCTACCTGCCACAAGACACCAAAGTTCAAAGGTGACAACGTCTTCATACCGAGCAACTCGGGTTTGTGGCCTGTCATGAGCTGATAGAAGATGTGGTAGCTCCTCTCAGCAGACAGTTGGAAGGTCACACGAGACTTCTCCAGCAAGTCTTTCGATCACACGGGCCAACGTTAAAAAGGCCCAAAAGCCATTTGTGTAATTATTTCATGTCTTACATGTTTCGATGTCTGCTGAAGCCAGCTTTCCCGTGGTGCCAAAATGGATTCTTATGAATTTACCCTATATGTCAAAGTAGAGGTAATGAGTATTCAAACACCTTTGGAAATCATGATGTGAGAAGACATAAAGACACTTACAAAACGAGATGAGTTGTCATTCCTCACAGTTTTGGCATTACCATAAGCCTCCAGCAGGGGATTTGCTGCAATGATTTGATCCTCCAGAGATCCCTTCAAGAAGTAAGTAATCAGATGATTTACTGTACGTTCAATTCATTGTGGTAGACAATCGGATCAGCATGATATAATTCAAGGGCAAGATTCCACCGTTGTAACCATTTTCATGCATTTCTTACCTGCATTTTGCCAGATGAGTGCTCTTGCTTTTTTCCCCCAGGCACTGCGATTGTCGCAAAGTACTGGATGACACGTTTGGTGTTCACAGTTTTTCCTGCACCGGATTCTCCACTGAAAGGCAAAAAAAAAAAAAAAAACAATTAGCAATCACTTCTTTTTTTTTAAAATCTTGATCCACTGGTGCTGAATATAATATAAGAGAGGCAGAACGTACGTGATGAGAACGGACTGATTTTCCCTGTCTGGAAAAAAAACAAAACAACAACAAAAAATTGCCATATGTATATAATGTTTGTGTACCGGTATATAATATATGGTTTAATAGATTACAATAACTAAACAATACCTTGTAGCATGAACTGATAGGCATTATCAGAGATCGAAAAGATGTGGGGAGGAGCCTCAATTCTCTTTTTGCCCCTGTATCCTGCCACGACCCCCGAGTCATACACTGGGAGCCACTTGTAGGGGTTCACAGTGACGCAGAACAACCCAGAATAGGTCTAAAAAGGGATGCAATAAGTTAAAAAAAACGATGAATGTCAAGTCAATCAACAGTTTGGATCCATTGTCTCTTTTGGAACGGCACGTACGTAGATCATCCATGCCGCGTAGCGCTCTTTGAGGTTATACAGCACAGAAGGCTCGCTGAGGTGGGTCATCATGGCCATGTCCTCAATCTTGTCAAACTTGGGCGGATTCATGGGGAAGATTTCATCCTCCTTTACAGTGAGACTCTGACACAGAAGTACAAGAGTGAAATAGTAGACTTTTATGAGGCAAATCTCCGGGCACACACATTTAAATCAGGTATTCAATCATCAGCGGTAGTCTTCTTCCAATCATTTGTGAAAACTTTAGTCCTTTTTTATGTTTTCATTGCACAAAGCAAGATCCATATTTACAACTTGACCTTCCCTTTAACCCCATCAAACGCCCAAATACTGTTCTCTATTTAGTGTACACAAAAGTCAAAGACTTTGCCTTGATTAAGCTTTATTCTTTTCCTTTGCAGCGTGGCGGTTCTCACCTTCCCACAGATTGTTTCCACGGTGGCTTTACCACCCTCTCTCTTTAACAGTTTGCCCTTGAGATACATCTCGTTAGCTTCGGTCACAAAGTAAGATGTCTTGGCATCGAAGGGAGTGTTTTGGGCTTCGATGCGCTCTTTTTCTGGCTTGCGGAGATAAACGGCCGCCGCGCCGAAACACTCCATTTCTGCATCCGTGCTCATAATGGTGCTTTACTGCAATCAGGGAAAAAAAACAAGCCAGTCGACATTTGTTATGGTCACGTCATAACCTTCTCTGATCTGATTTCCAATGGAAATATGAATGGATGGATGATAGCTAGCTAGCTATCCCCATGATTCCGCCCAAGTTTGACAAGCTAGCTAGCTAGCTGGTTGGATGTCAAGAAGATGGATGGATGGATGGATGGATGGATGAATGGATGGATGGATGGATGGATGGATGGATAAAACAATGTCACACATTGTTGATTAGAATGAAGGATGACGGACGTCAACAACAGAGAAGACTTACTTTCTTCCCACCCTCAGCAGAAAAGTGAATGATGGTTGCGGATGAGGATTCTGAAAGATGGAGTAAACAAAACACAAATAGTTGAAAGGAATTCCTGATAAGTGTCATAAATAAAGGGAGCTTGCGGTCCTTCCAAATCCTGGTCAAGTTGTGCGGAGGCTTTGTGATGTCTGGCAGTGAATAGTCATGCACTGCATTGTTTTCTAAGCTGCTGGCTTGCCTTATTCTAATATAAGACTGAGAGCCACTTACCTTGACTCGTCGCCTGTCACTTCCTTGAGGGCGTCCGGCCAGCCTTCTTATATAGAGTTGGGCCTACATCCGACTTTGATGACTTGCTTTTTTTGGTCATGTTCTTTTACGCCTATTGTCTGGTATCATCTTTCATATCCGATCGATAGCCGATCACGGACGACGTTCCTGATTCCTAATTAGATACTTAAGGGGGAATTATGAAAAGACGCAGATGGGAGCAGAGCAAATATAATGTTCTATGACAGCAATGGTAATTGTTCGTTTAGGCCTATAAACTTGCTTCGTTGCTGTCAGCAGCAGATTAAATGGTCTTGTGAGTGTTGATAGGGTGGTTTGCTCAGGCATTCAAATCATTCCATTTGATGAATTAGTTTTAAATAGAACCTATTAGAACCCCACAAGCCACAGTAAACAGAAAATACATGACACATCGAGGTTATAAATTTGAGCAAAGGAAATAAGGTGCCAGACAGAGGAAAAAGACTTTTTTTTTTTAACCATATGTATATATTTTTCTGGCAGGCATGTCGTGTTACCAAAGTTCCGACATTGTTTGGGTCTTTACAATAATCTCTCTAATACACCTTGGCACTGAGGAGCAGCCAACTTTAGCTGGAGAGAAGTGCTCATATGTCACCGGTATTCTGTTACAGAAGCCTTGCAAGTCTTTCCTGTGACAAAGGAACGAAATGAAGAACTTGTGAAAACAATGATCCAGTGCCATGGCCAGGTCTCAGCCTGATCAAATCCCAAAAGTTAATGGGATTTGTTGGAGGACAAAAGACAAAGTAACAATGCTTGTATTAATAGCAGGGCATCCGGTCAAAGGATTACAGTGCGGCGTTATTAAAAAGAAGGGCATTCTTCCAACACTCGATGTGATAACTAAGCCTACAGAGCTTTATTATCTCACCTTGCCGAGCCTAAGAGGAAATCTGGGATTTTTTTTTTTTTTAGAAGTGTCTCAAAAAGTTTGAACAGGATTTTGAAGGAATTTGGAAACAGCAGTGGTGTACTGAAAGCCAGGCAATTACCGACTGAGGCAGTGTCAGCATGAGACAGGTGATGATTGTACATGTGTCATTCTATTTTTATTGCTGTACCGAACTCGTTGATCTAATTGCACTCACATTGAAGGCATCTTTTTTTTTCTGCTTTGCTTTGAGACCTTTCACATTTATTTTCTTGTTTCCAATTGCTTTGATGCCATTGTTTCTTTCTCGGTGGTTAAAATGTCACGTTTATGTTCTTTAGCTTCTCATGTCAGTGTTCAGGACTTTTGGGGAGATGCCCGGAGTGGAAGCCGGAAGAAGTTTCTATCAGTGGCCTGCTTTGACGGAATGACTTCTGACACGCAGTCTACAGTAAAACGCTCAATATACGTACATGTCTGCAGACATCCCGGCTCACATGTGTTTACCTGTTTTGGGGAGGTGTGCTCATCTAAGCGCTCAGACATAGGACGCCATCTTTAAATGATGCGTTAGCTGCACCCCAGGGCTACTTCGGCATTCTCACATTCGTGAATGATGAATACGTGCGAAAATATTTGTAACTACACAGCATTTTACAAATGGCCTTCTCTTTTAGGGCGCTTTAACACTGTCGCCTCATGAATACAATCACACAATGATTATTGGTACCGTATATACAGTTATAGACATGATGTAGATAGGGAACATCTAATTCATACAATGATGATGCAGAACGAGGGGGCCACTGGGGGTTCATTGTCTTCTCTGGGATTCTATGACATGATCATAAGGGACCAAGTATTTCAAATCGATAACGGGTACGTAAAGTATATTTGGAAAAAACAAACAAACCAAAATAAATTCGTGATAGAATCTGACGTGTTTTGATGGCTGTTAATTGCAAAGTGAGACATGAGAGTGAAAAAATAGAAAACAAGTTGAGACGTTACTGTGTACTCCAGTGATTTTTATTTATTTATTTATTTATTTTACTTCCATCATTTTGGTACTGCTGTACATTAATTATATCCCCTCCATTCTAAAGCATAACTAGAACCTGATAAACAAATACTTTCATAGTAATGAAATGAATACATATTTGTACACACAGTCATTGTTCGACAATAGAAATCTTTTCTTGAGAATGTTCCCCCAACAGACCCCGCCACCGCTACACCTCCCATCTAAAGCTCATCATTGTTTATTATTTAGGCCACTGGCTGGCAACCAGTCCAGGGTGGACCCCGCCTCTTGCCCAAAGACAGCTGGGATAGGCTCCAGCATGCCTGCAATCCAAGTGAGGATAAGAGGTTCAGAGTAGCTGGATGGTAAGTTCATATAAATTAAGTAATGAAACGGTTAACATTTTTATATATATATATATATATATATATATATATATATAGTATGCATGGCTCATTTTACTCTGACAACTGATGCCCCAATAAAAATTGTTCCGTCGCTTGTCTTGCATTGCCTCTTTAATTTAGTTTCGAAAGTAATACAAGTGCAACAATGAGCTTCTGAAACAACCACAATGTTTGATGTAAACTTTCACCTACAGTCCAAAATAAGATACGTGATGCTAATGACAGCTGGGCTATTAACTGCGTTGATAATAATTGACTTCATATGCTTATAGGACTTTTGGGTCATTTTAACACTTCCAGAATGTCGCTTGTCTAGCATTGCCTCTTTAATTTAGTTTCGAAAGTAATACAAGTGCAACAATGAGCTTCTGAAACAACCACAATGTTTGATGTAAACTTTCACCTACAGTCCAAAATAAGATACGTGATGCTAATGACAGCTGGGCTATTAACTGCGTTGATAATAATTGACTTCATATGCTTATAGGACTTTTGGGTCATTTTAACACTTCCAGAATTTTACATACATTCAAGGATGGAAGTTTTTTTTTTTTACCCAATCAGTGGTCATTTCAGTTTTTCAAGTCTTTTGAGATCCATACAAAATTGACAGAAAAAAAATCTGATTCAGATAAACAGTATCTGCGTAGGCCACAGTAATATTAGTATTTTTTTAAAAGAGAAATAAAGACAATGCCCCTTTCCTTTGAGTCTCGTTATTTTGTCTGTCTACATGTGTTGACACACTATATGTGTTCAGTTATCTGCTGCTTAAAGTGTGTCTACATGTGTTGACACACTATATGTGTTCAATTATCTGCTGCTTAAAGTGTTATAACACCGTCACATAGTTGCTAGCACGTTTGTGGCACTTCCCATTATGTGCGTACGTTAAGCTAGCAGAATTTAAGGCAAAGAAATGTGGTTTTAAATGCAATTCAGTTTGACAGTAAACTTAACCGGGAGCTTGAAGCCTCTTTTTTGAGGACATTTTCATCCTATCTGCCCTGAATATTGTACTTTGTCCCAATGATTTTTAAGGGAAACACCGTTAACACAGCTAGCAACACTGCCAGTGCATTGTACATCCCCACTCTCCAATGTGAAATCTGCAGTGAACAGGTGACTAGTTTCCCATCTCCTGGATTTTCAAGAAAGGCACTCGCGGTGTCTCGGGGGTGGAGGGTTTATTTTTAAACTCTTCCTCTAAATGGTCTCGTTGCACTGCGTACGCTGACAGATGAAGTGAAGACAAGGCCGCACTCGTAGCCTGACCTTCTTCCAAGTCGAGTGTTTGTCCCCCATACGGGGCAAGGAGGGGATCGGGTTGTACGACGTTTGATAGTTTGCATTCTTTCCTTGTTGAAAGATGACACTCAAGTGACAAAGATGGGCTGAGGGGGCTTTGGGGCTGAAGGCTGTGGGCTTCACACCCTACAAAATAGGCCAATATATTAAATAAAAATGTGACACTCGATCTGCTTTGCTGCCTGGGGGTGCTTATATGGAGGAAATACAAATATAGATGTCTCCTCAGCAATGCTCGGGGCCTCGAGCTCTCTCATCAGCGGGCTCACACATTTGTTCCCGTCTCGGCTCTTTTTGTGGAAACAGCCTTCGGTATGGGACACGCGCCGCGATCTCATTTCATAAAAGGGCAGATGCTAAGACGGGAGTCCTGCTTCATAAGTTATCTATGTAATAGTAAACATCTCGATTCTTAAGGACCGACATGTCCAAACTCCGATGAGGAGATAGTTTATAGCTGCGTGAGTGACACAATGTCACTCAAAAGAGATTAAAGAAAAAAGTGAAAGACAATAAAGTGTGTGTATGTACAGAATATTAACCTTGTCATTATTAAGATGGATTTTATTAGCACGAGAAGACAATTTTCACAATATTTTACCATTTATCTTACTCACATTGGCAAAATTAACAATAACTCATGCTTTTATAGTATTTGTTATTAATTATAGAAAGTCTGGCTTCTCTTTTCAGTGAAACAATAGTACAAATTTAACAAGTATATGTTTTGTTGTTCTTGTTGTGGTTGTTGACTAACGGGTCTATTTTCATGACAGGACCTTGACATCTCGCACATATGCATGAAGAAAAACTGTCAGGTCACTTGACTGTCACTAACATTAACACCGCGCGTGCAAGATTTGCAGTTGCCTTAACCTGAACGTCTTTCACGAGATAACGGGCAACACTTGAGGGCCAGGTTAATTTTGGAGTCTTGATACATACAGCTGACACTTTGACACAATCTAAATCACCTTATAACGTTGCCGCTCAGCTTGTTAAATGGACTGAGCGCTCTGTCTGTTATTGAGAAAGTTTGATTGGATCACATTATTTCATTTCACCCATGTAGTGAAAATAAGGTCAGCAAAATATTGAGGGAAAAAAAAACACCTTGTCGATCTGGCGGTTTATCAGCGTATTCCCACTTCATATACAAATATGAAGTAGGAATTTGAAAGAATTGTCCATTTTGAAATGTTACCCCCAACAAACACAACAGGCCAAGCAAAGGTCATACGATTGCTGGGAGCTTTATTTTGTTACACACTTGTCACATCAGACAACAAAAAGATCATATTTTATGATTTCTTGCAGTGTCTTATTGTGACTGATGTTCATTCTTCAGCATCCTTGCCCTTCGAAGCAACATAGAAAAATTGATGAGACAGGGGAATTGAAGTAAAATGTTTTTGTGAATGAAGTATCAACAGTTTAGTGCGAGGTTCAGCTCGGAATGAAATGAAACAAACATACCCTGGCAAAGTCACGACTCTTGGCCCGCAGCTTGTTGACCTGCGACTCGGCAATGTCGGCCCGTTCCTGAGCCTCCTCCATCTCATGTTGAACCTTCCTGTACCTGGTCAGGTGGGTGTTGGCCTGCTCCTCCTAAAGAGCACAAAGTTCAAAAGTGCTGTGATGTCAAGAGAATATGAGACTATGAGACACATACACACAAACTGTCCCGCATCTAACACGGAGGTGGGAAAAGCATGGCCCCATGCACTCAGTTTTTTTTTTTT
>NW_017805625.1:3711217-3711426 GCF_001891065.2 Hippocampus comes | reverse complement strand
CAACAGCCCCCGCCACCGCTACCCCTCCCATCTAAAGCTCATCATTGTTTATTATTTAGGCCACTGGCTGGCAACCAGTCCAGGGTGGACCCCGCCTCTTGCCCAAAGACAGCTGGGATAGGCTCCAGCATGCCTGCAATCCAAGTGAGGATAAGAGGTTCAGAGTAGCTGGATGGTAAGTTCATATAAATTAAGTAATGAAACGGTTA
>NW_017805625.1:3643660-3711018 GCF_001891065.2 Hippocampus comes | reverse complement strand
CTGAAACAACCACAATGTTTGATGTAAACTTTCACCTACAGTCCAAAATAAGATACGTGATGCTAATGACAGCTGGGCTATTAACTGCGTTGATAATAATTGACTTCATATGCTTATAGGACTTTTGGGTCATTTTAACACTTCCAGAATTTTACATACATTCAAGGATGGAAGTTTTTTTTTTTTACCCAATCAGTGGTCATTTCAGTTTTTCAAGTCTTTTGAGATCCATACAAAATTGACAGAAAAAAAATCTGATTCAGATAAACAGTATCTGCGTAGGCCACAGTAATATTAGTATTTTTTTAAAAGAGAAATAAAGACAATGCCCCTTTCCTTTGAGTCTCGTTATTTTGTCTGTCTACATGTGTTGACACACTATATGTGTTCAATTATCTGCTGCTTAAAGTGTTATAACACCGTCACATAGTTGCTAGCACGTTTGTGGCACTTCCCATTATGTGCGTACGTTAAGCTAGCAGAATTTAAGGCAAAGAAATGTGGTTTTAAATGCAATTCAGTTTGACAGTAAACTTAACCGGGAGCTTGAAGCCTCTTTTTTGAGGACATTTTCATCCTATCTGCCCTGAATATTGTACTTTGTCCCAATGATTTTTAAGGGAAACACCGTTAACACAGCTAGCAACACTGCCAGTGCATTGTACATCCCCACTGTCCAATGTGAAATCTGCAGTGAACAGGTGACTAGTTTCCCATCTCCTGGATTTTCAAGAAAGGCACTCGCGGTGTCTCGGGGGTGGAGGGTTTATTTTTAAACTCTTCCTCTAAATGGTCTCGTTGCACTGCGTACGCTGACAGATGAAGTGAAGACAAGGCCGCACTCGTAGCCTGACCTTCTTCCAAGTCGAGTGTTTGTCCCCCATACGGGGCAAGGAGGGGATCGGGTTGTACGACGTTTGATAGTTTGCATTCTTTCCTTGTTGAAAGATGACACTCAAGTGACAAAGATGGGCTGAGGGGGCTTTGGGGCTGAAGGCTGTGGGCTTCACACCCTACAAAATAGGCCAATATATTAAATAAAAATGTGACACTCGATCTGCTTTGCTGCCTGGGGGTGCTTATATGGAGGAAATACAAATATAGATGTCTCCTCAGCAATGCTCGGGGCCTCGAGCTCTCTCATCAGCGGGCTCACACATTTGTTCCCGTCTCGGCTCTTTTTGTGGAAACAGCCTTCGGTATGGGACACGCGCCGCGATCTCATTTCATAAAAGGGCAGATGCTAAGACGGGAGTCCTGCTTCATAAGTTATCTATGTAATAGTAAACATCTCGATTCTTAAGGACCGACATGTCCAAACTCCGATGAGGAGATAGTTTATAGCTGCGTGAGTGACACAATGTCACTCAAAAGAGATTAAAGAAAAAAGTGAAAGACAATAAAGTGTGTGTATGTACAGAATATTAACCTTGTCATTATTAAGATGGATTTTATTAGCACGAGAAGACAATCGTCACAATATTTTACCATTTATCTTACTCACATTGGCAAAATTAACAATAACTCATGCTTTTATAGTATTTGTTATTAATTATAGAAAGTCTGGCTTCTCTTTTCAGTGAAACAATAGTACAAATTTAACAAGTATATGTTTTGTTGTTCTTGTTGTGGTTGTTGACTAACGGGTCTATTTTCATGACAGGACCTTGACATCTCGCACATATGCATGAAGAAAAACTGTCAGGTCACTTGACTGTCACTAACATTAACACCGCGCGTGCAAGATTTGCAGTTGCCTTAACCTGAACGTCTTTCACGAGATAACGGGCAACACTTGAGGGCCAGGTTAATTTTGGAGTCTTGATACATACAGCTGACACTTTGACACAATCTAAATCACCTTATAACGTTGCCGCTCAGCTTGTTAAATGGACTGAGCGCTCTGTCTGTTATTGAGAAAGTTTGATTGGATCACATTATTTCATTTCACCCATGTAGTGAAAATAAGGTCAGCAAAATATTGAGGGAAAAAAAAACACCTTGTCGATCTGGCGGTTTATCAGCGTATTCCCACTTCATATACAAATATGAAGTAGGAATTTGAAAGAATTGTCCATTTTGAAATGTTACCCCCAACAAACACAACAGGCCAAGCAAAGGTCATACGATTGCTGGGAGCTTTATTTTGTTACACACTTGTCACATCAGACAACAAAAAGATCATATTTTATGATTTCTTGCAGTGTCTTATTGTGACTGATGTTCATTCTTCAGCATCCTTGCCCTTCGAAGCAACATAGAAAAATTGATGAGACAGGGGAATTGAAGTAAAATGTTTTTGTGAATGAAGTATCAACAGTTTAGTGCGAGGTTCAGCTCGGAATGAAATGAAACAAACATACCCTGGCAAAGTCACGACTCTTGGCCCGCAGCTTGTTGACCTGCGACTCGGCAATGTCGGCCCGTTCCTGAGCCTCCTCCATCTCATGTTGAACCTTCCTGTACCTGGTCAGGTGGGTGTTGGCCTGCTCCTCCTAAAGAGCACAAAGTTCAAAAGTGCTGTGATGTCAAGAGAATATGAGACTATGAGACACATACACACAAACTGTCCCGCATCTAACACGGAGGTGGGAAAAGCATGGCCCCATGCACTCAGTTTTTTTTTTTTTCATGCGTACCACTGAGCATTTACATGATCAAGAGTCCATCCAGTTGGTTCATTCATTCAGTTTTTTCCCTTAGGCATGTGTAATCTAATGTATTTTTAAAATTTCAATTAGTTTTATTGTCTTGGTTTGATTTGATCTCACTGATCGCGTTTAAAATAAAGACCAAAACCAAGGTTCTGTATCTCATTAAATAATGATAAATAGAAATGTGAAAAAAAATAAAATAAAAATCTAACGTGACACTTGAGCACAAACGTTTGCCCAGCCCCGGTCTAACATTTCAGTTGCACCACTTACAGTGTCCTCGCATTGCCTCTTGTAAACCTTGACTTTCAGCTGCAGCTTGTCCACCAGATCCTGAAGTCTGACAATGTTCTTCCTGTCCTCTTCCGTCTGAAGGGGGTAGACAAGATGGTATATTTAAGACTAAAAATAAACCCACCAGGACTTACAAGTGAAGTTATGTGGATGGAAGCGTGACACTTAAGCCACAGACAGAAGAATATAGACTTCATATTGAACGAAAAACGGTACAGACATCCGGCATCATAACTGGACACCGACACATTCTCACATTGTATGTGTTTAATGCATGTTACAAACGTAGCATAGTAATAAACAGGATCCAAGTGGTTATTTATAGTATTTTTTTTTTTTTTAGTTCTGATTTGGGCCTTGTGACCGGGAGGTGTTTTACGCCCTCTAGAGGTGAAAAGCGTGTTCTACATCCAGCCTGTTCGACAGGAAGAGATTTCTTACCTGATAAGTCAGCTCTTTGACTCGTCGTTCGTACTTGCGGACACCCCTAATAGCTTCAGCGCCTCTTTTCTGCTCAGCGTCCACCTCTGATTCCAGCTCCCTCACCTTCAGCACAAAAAGAACGACATTTGGCAAGACTGTAGGGCAACATTTGCTGAAACATAATCTGAAAGACCATATCATGTTTTTGGTTTAATGTTGCTGGACCTCTCTCGCATGCTTAAAAACGTTATTCAGACAGGAACTTAAAAGCAAATTATTGAACAACGACATAAAAAAAAATGCAAGTATGAAATGTATAGAAAATACTGAAAAATTGTGGGATGTGTTTTAAAGAGGCGTGGCTTGGTGAGCTGGCATGTGTCGGAAGTTAGCCAGTTGGCTCAAGCTATGGCGAGTCTCCATGTTAAGTATCTGGGCATGAACTGTGGCTGACAGGAGCTCCTGCGTGAGTGTGCTAATTTTGGTAATGGGCTTGATTTATGAAAGGTTTGCTCAAACCTGATTGTGCATATACAACCAAATGTGGAAGCAACCAGTGAGGAGTATCTGCAAATGGTTGAGATCGAATTGAGCCTGTTGTGATTTCTCAAACCTGAGATGAATTGGACTGATTTTTGCTTCTTTGAATAGTGCGTCTGAAAGTGCAAACCAGCATACAATGCGGTGCCAGAGCAGCTCAGGCGAATGAGAGCCGGCAGGGAGAACTCTGCGTAAATATTTTTGAAGTGCTGTTAAAAAATTCGGTGGCGTATCTTAAAAGCCAGCAATGCAATTTTGGACTTTGGACTGAAAAAACAAGTTGATATGCTTCACAAAAAAAAAAGTGAATCTAGCTGGCAGCGGTAATTGAATTATTTCCCCTCATCGGCATGTTATGATGTCAATCATTTCAAATTAAAAATGAATATCAACATTACAGGACCTACCCGAGCCTCGAGTTTTTGGAGCTGTTTCTTGCCCCCCTTGAGAGCCAGAGTCTCGGCCTCGTCCAGACGGTGCTGCAGGTCTTTGACTGTCACTTCCAGGTTCTTCTTCATCCTCTCCAAATGAGAGCTGGTGTCCTGCTCCTTCTTCAGTTCCTCTGCCATCATGGCAGCCTACACATGGAATAGTCATTTCAACAAGATTAATATGCAAATGAGCACCAACATTCAAATTGGGGATATTTACACGTATGGAGCATCGGGTGACAACCAAAAGACTTGATTAAGTATTTGTTCAGCTGTCCTGTAGGTTTAAGGCCATTTAGGTATCAAAATAATTTATTTCCATTTTGACTTTCAGATTAGTTTGAGCACTGTATCTGATGACCACATTTTGTTCAATGGTTATCTAAATGGCAAAAGTGGAAAATGAATAAAGGAGTTAGGGTTAGACATTAATCGGAAAAAAAATTGCCTCTTCCATTTTTTTTTTTACACTTTGACAATTAATATACTGCACTGATATCGATGGCCATACAATTTTGATTCTGAAAAATGCTTCTCGCATAATCGAGAACATTGTCATCAACAATGACAACATTGCATATACCTCAGTCGA
This sequence comes from Hippocampus comes, assembly GCF_001891065.2. Taxonomy (NCBI): domain Eukaryota; kingdom Metazoa; phylum Chordata; class Actinopteri; order Syngnathiformes; family Syngnathidae; genus Hippocampus; species Hippocampus comes. The sequence goes on along the minus strand of NW_017805625.1, from coordinate 3,706,084 downwards.
AAAGGGGGATGGATGTTGACCTTTTGCCAAACAATAAAATACTGATGCCGAATGTAATTTTTTTTTTTTTTTAAAGGCTTTTGACACATTCCAAATAGAAATTCTAAGTCCACATTTTAAAAGTAGGACCACGGTATGACTATTGTTGGGCTTAGGGGTAGATTAAAAAAAAACAAAACAGCGTCAACTGGTTCTTACATCAGTAATGGCCTTCTTAGCCTTTTCTTCAGCATTCCTTGCTTCCTGGACAGAATCCTCCACTTCAGCCTGAACTTGAACAAGGTCTGCCTCCAGCTTCTTCTTGGTGTTGATCAGATTTGTATTCTGGATGAATGGGAGCGCAGGTTGTCCGACTTGTAAACATTGAACAACTTACCGATTCCAACAAAAAGCATGAGAGTGTGCTTTGTACCTGAGAGTGCAGGAGTGTCACACGCTCACTGGCATCAACCAGCTCAGCTTCAGCCAATTTGCGGCTTCTGTCCGTCTGCTCCAGAGCAACTCGCAGCTCCTCGATCTCAGCCAGCATCAGGTTGTTCCTGCGCTCCACCATGGCAACCTGCTCCTTCATTTCTGCATGAGCCCTCAGAGCCTCATCGAGGTGCAGCTGAGCATCCTGGACGCGAGACAATCATAAGAGTCAAGCTTTTGCTGAGCAAGCAATATTTATCTATACAAAGCTGAACATCAACGTGTCTTGTAAGTCAAACTCGGGAGTAGATGTGAAAAAGATGAGCCTCACTCAGGAAATTGACTCTTTTGAAGAAGCAGTGAGTAAACTTCCAGAAACCTGAAAGCTGTTGTCTGTATTTTTTCCAGTATAAAGGCCTCTGTGTATACAGTAAATCAATATCTGACGTACTTTTACAACATAAATTCTTATGCTGTGTCTGTTCCATGATATTGTACGAATTCATTCCCGATCATTTCTCTTGGCTAAATTGATTGTAGCATGTGGATTTGAATGTTAGATTATTTTTTTTTTTGGTCCAATCATATTTCAGCCTCCATGTGTTGCCGTATCCATTTAATCTGCCTAGGGCCTTCAGAATCAGTCATTCTGGCCCATGTAAATTCAACGATTGTAAAATCGCAATGGGTCTGTTTCTTTCAAAGTCAGGCTGGTCCTCGATGACATCAGCAGTTTTTTTGTCCTCTGATCGGTTGGGCAGAGCAAAACCTCTCCGAGCAAAATACATCTGAAACAATCTGCAGATATGATTTGAATCATCACGCATGATGTATTTTATGCACAATTGTCATGTTTTTACTTTTCGATAAAAATTATTCTGAACTTCAGATGATGTTCGGTGGCGCAGTTACGAGCTGCCAAGGTGTTTTTTGGGACACGTTTGATGGTTTGTAGATGTCATAGTGAAGTGATAGTAATGGTACGAAGAGGTGGATCAAGCAAGTCCCCAGTGAAGGCCAGGCACCGAATGCACCACCTGCCACTTTCATGCAGGACAAATGTGTTTCCATTTTATCTTGTACCTTGAGTTGTCCCTGGACATTCCTCAGCTGCTTCTGGGCTTCAGCTGCCTGGCGGTTGGCGTGGCTGAGCTGAATTTCCATCTCATTCAGGTCTCCCTCCATCTTCTTCTTGAGTCTCAGGGCATCGTTCCTGCTCCTGATTTCAGCATCCAAAGCGGTCTGCATGGACTCGATCACACGCTGGCTGTTCCTCTTGATCTGTTCCATCTCCTCATCCTTCTCCGCAAGCTTTCTGTCGATCTCGCTCTTGACTTGGGTGAGCTCCAGCTGAATGCGAATGATCTTTGTTTCTTCGTGCTCCAGTGTGGCCTGTGGCGGTTTCGGAACGTGTTTAGCGCAATCAAGATTTGTGATCATGCTCAAGCTCACATGTCATTTTGAGTACCTCTGCTTCCTCAAGAGCTGTTTGGATTTCGGCTTTTTCAGTCTCAGCGAGCTTTTTGGCTTTTTCCAACTCATGAATTGTCTTTGACGACATCGAAATTTGCTCAGTCAAATCACTAATTTCCTCTGGTGGGAAAACAAAGAGCAGTCATTTCACAAATTCCTGGCATACACTGTCAAATACAATGGTGGTGTTATACACCAAAGTAAATAAAGAGGAAAACAGCACTTAAATCACAAAAAAATCATCGTACGTTGCAGGTTCTTATTCTCCCTCTTCAGGGTCTCCAGGTGGTCCAGAGATTCTTCATAGGAGTTCTTCAGTTTGAACATCTCAGTACTGAGTGAGCGGGCCTCCTTGAGAGCTCCCTCCAGTTCGGCCTGGCTCTCCTCATATTTCTGCTTCCACTCGGCAAGAACCTAAATGCATTCAAATCAAAGCGGCGTCTTCAGTCATATTAAACATAAAAACCCTCACATGTTGTCTTATAAAGTATAAGCCGACCTTGTCAAAGTTCCTCTGCTTCTTGTCAAGGGCGGCGGCAAGGGCATTCGCTCTCTCCACGTCGATCATGAGATCTTCCACTTCACAATGAAGTCGCTGTTTGGTCTTCTCGAGAGAGGCACATTTTGCGTTCACTGCCTCGATGGACTCCTCCGCGTCCTGGAGACGCTGGGCAAGCTTTTTCCTGTTTAAAGCGTTTCATGAAAATATCGTCAGAATGAAGCGTTGACCAGCGCGGTGCGGTTGTCATGACGTACTTGGCCTCCTCCAGCTCCTCAGTGCGCTGAATAGCGTCCGTCTCATATTTGGTTCTCCACTGAGCCACCTCACTGTTGGCCTTGGACAAAGCTCTCTGCAGCTCAGCTTTGGCCTCCAGTTCCTCCTCATACTGCTCTCGGAGAAGGTCGCAGTCGTGACGGGAGGACTGGACGGCGTGGGCCAAGGCGTTCTTGGACTTTTAACAACATAAACAGGATAATGATCAAGAAATACTTTCTGGCAAGTACAAGACAACAGCACGGCTGTGTACCTTGGTTTCTTCTTCAAGGGCCCTCTTAAGCTCTTCGATCTGATGAATATAGGCCTGCTTGCTCCTCGTAAGCTGGGAAACAAGAGATTCCTTTTCCTCCAGCTGACGACCAATTTCACCTTGAACAAGGGAAACAAAAGGTTGGACCACTCAAAAAATTTCGGAAGGGGTGTTTTGATTTCATCATTTTTGGTTGTTGCAATTTTTTTTAATAGGTGTGAGCTTACATTTTTTTATGATAGGCTGCTCAACTGCTTTTCATTTTTGCTGCAACACTGACAATAGCGTATTGCGTTCTATTTTGACTCACCATTTTCAGTCGTCAGTCTTGCTCTTTGAACATTGATGTCATTAAATTGACGGATGTGCTCTTCATGCTTGGACTTGAATTCACTTAATTGATCTTCCAATGAACGGCACATTTTCTCCAGGTTTCCCTGCGAAAACAAACCAAACGATCACGTTTTGACGACACGGTGGGAATGAACGAATGACCAAGAATTGGTCGTTTGACTTCGTCTTAGGCTTCGCTATTTGTAAACTTTACTTTGGATTTTGCAATGGCCTCCATGTTGCTGCTGAGGTCGTCGATCTCCATCTTGTATTCACTCTTCTCCTTCTCCAGCTTCTGTTTGACCCGCTGAAGGTTATCGATCTGCTCCCCGAGCTCGGCCACGCTGTCGGCCTGCTTCTTGCGCAGAGCCGCGGCGGTGGCCTCGTGCTGCAGGGTGGACTCTTCCAGGTCGCGGCGCAGCTTCTGGAACTCGGCCTCGCGCTTCTTGTTCATCTCGATCTGGACCGAGGTGGCTCCGCCGGCCTCTTCCAGTCGCTCGCTGATCTCCTCGAGTTCCCTGGAGAGATCAGACCTCTGCTTCTCCACCTTGGCGCGAGCGGCCCGCTCGGCTTCAATCTCCTCCTCCAGCTCCTCAATACGGGCCTGAAATTGGATTGAATAAAGGGTTGTGTGTGACAATGTCACAAATTCCCACGTCAGGCACCAAATCCTTCCCACTGGAGAAATTGTGTTGATTTCACTTGACCTGCAGTTCTTTGATTTTCTTATGAAGCTGGATCCCGACTGATTGTTCATCCTCGATCTTGCCAAGAAGCTGGCTCATCTCAAAGTCCCTCCTTTGAAAGACATTTTAAAAATGAGGAATTAGGAAATTAGGAAGAGGGAGTCAGTTCAACGCTGATTCTCACATACTTCTTGATTTTCTCATCAGCCTGCTGCTTCTCATTTTCCAGATCCATGATGGTCTCGTGGGCCAGCTTCAGGTCTCCTTCCAGCTTCCTCTTGGATCGCTCGAGATCCATGCGGAGCTTCTTTTCTTGCTCCAGGGATCCTTCAAGCTAGTGAGTTCACATGTTGCGTCAACAACAAGCTTGAAGACACTTTTGACCCGGCAACTTGAAACAGGCAATCTATTGCACATTTAATATGGAAACATTTCTCACATCATCGACTTGCTGCTCCAGCTTGGCCTTGGCCTTTGTCAGAGTGTTGACTTTGTCTTCCTCTGCCTGAAGGTCATCCAGGGTCTGCTGATGGGACTCTTGGAGGGCTTTCCTCTCTTTGCTCAATTTGGCAATGGTCTCATCTTGAGAAGCCATCTCCTCAACCAGGTTTTTCACCTATCACACCATGTTTTATGGGATTTAGTCATTTGCGTAGAGCGGAGACTCCGTTTAAGATGAATTAAACGCCAACCTTGTTCTCGGTGGCGTGCTTCTCCTTCTCAACTTTAGCCAGGGTAAGCTCCAAGTCATCGATGTCTTTCTTCAACTCTGAGCACTCGTCCTCCAGCTTCCTCTTCTTGGCTGTGAGCTCAGCGTTCACCTCCTCCTCGTCCTCCAGCCTCTCGGAAGCCTCTTTGACCTTCGCCTCAAGCTGGATTTTGGCTTTGATGAGCCCCTCGCACCTTTCCTCCGCATCAGCAAGGGTTTCGCTATCCTGGAGTCGCAATGAAATAAAATGTCAACGAATAATCGTTTTTATCCTCGATAAACGCATCTCTTCCTGGTTGACATACAGCCTGAATCTGGAGCTGCAAGTCGTTCTTCTCCTGCAGGAGGGAAACCATCTTCTCCTCCAGTTCCTTTTTCTTGGCCAAGGCCTTGGCGAGCTCCTCTTTGGTTTTTTCAAAGTCCTCTTTCATTTGGGCCATCTCCTTTTCAGCTTCCGCACTCTTCAGCAGAGGCTTAATCTTGAAGTAGAGCTTCATCCATGGCCAATGTTTGACATTGGTGAATGAGCGGATGTTGTACTGGATGGTGAAAATGGCCTCTCTGAGAACAGTGAGAAAACACAAATCGGTGGTTGGAATTAAGCTCGGGAATAAAGCCATTGGCTTGTCGATGCCGTCAGTAATCGAATCGCCTTGTACCTCCTCTCCATCATCTTCACAAACTCCTTCCTCATGACGTAACCTCTGCAGAGAGCCTGCGTCATGGTCACCAGGATGGCAAGTTTTTCATCTCGCATCTCCTCAAGTGTACCCAGCAGACCGGCTTTGAAGAACACCTATTGAGTGGCGTTTAGATTTAGATGGTATCTGTCTCAAGCTACAAAAACATTGTCCTGAAAAGTTGAGCGTAGCTCACCTTGGTGTGGCCAAACCTGTACTGTGATTGATCGACATTGATGGAGCTCAAAAGTTTCTCTGAGGCCTTCTTGTTGTCGATGAAGTGGCCCTCCGGGATGACGCTGGCATTCAATACTTTGTATCTGAAAGAATGCAGTTTGGGGGATTTTCAAAACGTGGCCAAAATATCAAAAACAACAGCAACAAATCAATGAATAGCTGCAACATTATACACAAAGACACTCATGAGATCCATTCAGTTGCAGTTCAAGGTTTCTCACATTTGGGCCTCTCAGATAGAGAAATAAAGTCACCGGTTCATTAAAATACCTCTCATAATGATCCCATTTTAAAAATTACTCAAATAAACGTTTGGTCGAACTGTTTTTGGTCCACTGAGAAGCAAAAGTACCTCTGCTTGAAGTCACCGTAGAGGATTCTGCTGGGGAAACCTTTCCTACAGATCCTGATGCCCTCCAGCACGCCGTTACAGCGCAGCTGGTGGATGACCAGGGGGTTCTCCATCAGACCTTAAACAGTAAACGTGACCGATATGAAGCCCCAAGCGCGAAAGCTCTTTGAGTTGAGGCGATGGCAGAAGTTGAGACTCACCTGGCGTTTTTGTCTCATTTGGAATTATACAGCGCACAAAATGAGGGTGAGTGCTCCTCAAGTTGGTCATCAGCTTTCCTAAATTTTCCTGGAGTTGGGAAAATAATTTGCCAGTTTAGGAACATTGACTGGACGATGCGATTTAATTTTATGCACCCGCGAGATGTTTTTTTTAAATTTTTTTTGTTTATTGATCTTACCCTGAAGAGGGCTGACACTGTCTGAAACGAACCTCCCTTCTTTTTGCCACCTTTCTTTGCACCTTTTGCATCTGTAAAACATTGAAACCTTGATATCGTTCATGTCTCAATGTTGATCACCTTTTTTACGATCTCATTGCTGCCACTAGAACCTCCTCTGACAAATAGTTGCATATGACCGATATTCCGAAAACGAGCATGTGACTTCTGGATTACAGTATGAGAAATCTGTACCGTCTCCGGCTGAATGATCTGAAAACAGCGTGGCCAATAGCTTCATCGAGGACTTCTGGAAGAGCTGAACAACTGAGCCATTCAGGGGGTCCTTGTTCTTGTCCAGCCAGCCGTTGACGTTGTAGTCGACAGTGCCGGCGTAGTGAATAAGGGCGAAGTGGGCCTCGGCTTTGCCTTTGGCTGGCTTTGGCTTCTGGAAGGGGGCACTTTTGCCAATATGCTGGTCGAACAGTTTGTTCTTGAAGGTTATGTCTGTGGCCTTGGGGAACATGCACTCCTCTTCAAGGATGGAGAAGATGCCCATTGGCTGCAATGACATTGGTCGATGGCTGTTATATCAACCTATTTGTTTCAAAGTGAAGAAGTTTTTCTTGTCTACCTTCTCAATGAGCTCAATGCAGGCAGCCAAGTCCATGCCGAAGTCGATGAACTCCCACTCGATTCCTTCTTTCTTGTACTCCTCTTGCTCCAGGACGAACATGTGGTGGTTGAAAAACTGTTGCAGTTTTTCATTGGTGAAGTTGATGCAAAGCTGCTCCAAGCTGTTGAACTAAAAAGGAGATGCGAAGAAAATGTTGAGATGGGTTTTGGTTTTTTTTTTCCTGCTAGTTGAGTTCTTAGAGCAGTCTGCGCTTATCTGGTGTGAACTTACATCAAAGATTTCAAAACCAGCAATGTCCAAGACACCAATGAAGAAGCTTCTGGCCTGCTTGGTGTCCAGCATCTCGTTGATTCTGACCACCATCCACAAGAACATTTTCTCATAGACAGATTTGGCAAGGGCCATAACGGCGTTGTGAACCTAGAAGTCAAGAAATCTCATTACAAAGGCTGCATGGAAATCGTTGATTGAATGCGACGTACGCATCTCAAAATTACCTGGGGCACAGTTTGACCTTTGACCACCATTTCATTGCCGACCTTGACTCTTGGGAAACACAAAGCCTTGAGCATATCGGCCGAGTTGAGGCCCATGAGGTAGGCGATTTTATCGGCCACTGACGAAAACGGAGAGCACAAAAGATGATCATATCGAGTACCAAGGATCTGCCGCGAATATTTGGGTACATGCCACGGTGCTGCAAACTATGCAAAGCTGAGAAAGATATCCCTTCTAATGCCATCGACATCCCTTCAGACACAATGTAACTGGAGAACATAACAGGAATGAATAAAAGGTCTGAACATGCAGTAGCGGCCAAATGTTTGGACACACCCTTCAACACACTTCACAATGACGGTGGACATGCTGCTCTTTTTGTGGGGGCCGCAAACTATATTTTACCATCATCTGGACCGAGCTATGATAAACCGTTAAGGGCGGACGTTTACCCTCAGTGCCATCAGGCTCCGCTTGCTCTTCTCGTTGTTTCTGCTTGAACTTCATATTGCCGTGGTGCATCACGGCTCCAGTGAGCTTGTAAATGCTCATTTTCTCTTCCGCAGTAAAGCCCAGGATATCGATGGCAGACTGCAGCACAAATGACAAAAACACATGAGCTGTCTCTCGCGTGCATGCTGAAATGCCGTGAGGATGTCTTTGGATTGCCCCCAAAACGGCTCGTATTGTGGAGACCTTTCAAATTAGGCAACATTTATAGGACTCACGTCAGTGGCGAGAAACTCCTCAACATCATTGATGCTCTTGACGGTAATTTCACCGTGACTGATCATGGGATAGTCGTAAGGGTTGGTGGTGATGAGCAGAGCCTCTGAAAAATATTCCGAGTTAGTTCATGGGCACATTTTGGATGGAAGAATCTTCAAAGAGCTCAGGTCCAAGTGTTACTAACCTAACAACTCGGGTTTATGTCCCGTTGTGACTTGGTAGAAGATGTGGTAACTCCTCTCAGCAGAAAGCTGGAAAGTCACTCGAGATTTCTCCAGCAGGTCTGCGCAACAAGGCAAGAATAAAGCCAGTTCAAAATCATTCAGTCTCGTCATCAAACAATTTGGACGGCGGATGAAAGAACCTTACATGTTTCAATATCCGCAGAGGCCAACTTTCCAGTTGTTGCAAAATGGATTCTGATAAATTTACCCTACAAAAGAATGTCAGTAGAGTTCAGGACAGGGACCACTAAACCTTTTTTTCAAAACAGTGTCTATTCTAAAGAGAAATTATTTTACAGATAAGAACTTACAAAGCGAGATGAGTTGTCATTCCTCACAGTTTTGGCATTACCATAAGCCTCCAGCAGGGGATTTGCCGCAATGATTTGATCTTCCAGCGAGCCCTTAAAATAACCAGACGTGATTTGAACTTTTATCAACGACATATATTCTACATAGCAAGCAATATATATGCACACACACACACACACACACACACACACACACACACACACAAAATGTATTACCTGCATTTTGCTTCCAGTATGCTCTTGTTTTTTTCCTCCAGCCACTGCAATTGTTGCAAAGTACTGGATGACACGTTTGGTGTTAACAGTCTTCCCTGCACCGGATTCTCCGCTATAAGAAAGATGTTGTTCAGATACAAGTTGGATAACAGTTTCCAAATAAGTGACAAAAGATTCAATAGATGAATGAATTTGGGGCTTATACCGCAGTCCCCACCCAAATCCCACCGCCATGACTATCGATGATAACGTTAGCATGTCACTGCTATTTTCCGTGCCTGTTAGCAATCGGCTAGCAGGCTGCACTCGATGCAACTAGCTTCTTTTAAATGCACACTATATGAATCTCGTTGTATGTTTAGTTTAACAGTCAATTTAAATTGGGAAAGTCATTTAACAGTTTGAAAGCTTCTTTTTTTTCATGGCAAACTGCTGCTTATTGTGAAGCGAGTCGAATTGAATTTACTGTCAGCATAAAGTGCTCATAACACAAGGTTTTGTTCTCAAGCCAATTCAAGTCGGGTTATTCATATCTCACGGCCCCACCGTAAATCAAGATAAGATCATTAAAGCCACTTACGTAATGAGAATGGACTGGTTTTCCCGATCTGTCGAGAGAATGGGGTTACACAGATTAATTCAACAATAATGTTGTGCTTTATTTAGTTGTACAATCGACAGGTCCTGTCACATATCGTTGCTGTTGGGCAGACACCTCACAACGCCATCCTTTGTCAATTTCATGAGTTTTCACCCAAAATAAACGTTTTGGATATACTGTATGAGGACTCTGCCCGACAGAGAGACAGGAGTCGGTGATCCGACAAGATGCTTAAATGATACCTTGGAGCATGAACTGATAGGCGTTGTCCGAGATGGAGAAGATGTGGGGTGGAGCCTCGATCCTCTTTTTGCCTCTGTATCCTGTTACGACAACTGTGTCATACACTGGGAGCCACTTGTAGGGGTTGACGGTCACGCAGAACAACCCGGAGTAGGTCTGCCGAAAGAGAAGGGCTTATTACCGACGCGCATCTTTCAGCAACTGAGGGTGTCAAATAGTTTGGACTCACGTAGATCATCCACGCCGCATAGCGCTCTTTGAGGTTATACAGCACAGCCGGCTCACTGAGGTGGGTCATCATGGCCATGTCCTCAATTTTGTCAAACTTGGGTGGATTCATGGGGAAGATGTCATCATCTTTGACGGTCAGACTCTGTCACAGAACAAGAAAAGAAAAAAAAAACATGAATGAACTGAATATGAGGATATGAAGACTATACTTTTTTTTTTGGAGTCAACCGTCTGTTTACCTTCCCACCCTTGATTTCTACCGTGGCTTTGCCTCCCTCCTTTTTCACCAGTTTGCCCTTCACATACATCTCGGTGGGTTCAGCGACAAAGTAGGCTGTTTTAGCATCAAAGGGAGTGTTTTGAGCTTCAATTCGCTCACGTTCTGGCTTGCGGAGGAAAGCGGCCGCTGGGCCAAAACACTCCATTTCTGGGTCTTTGCTGCTCATGGTGCCTCTTTGAAGAAAAAAAAATCATACAAATGCATGAATATGGCTTCGATAATGACTGATGTCTTGCTAAAATACCAAATCATTGCAATCTCACCTTTTATCCTGCAGTGATGCAGCTGCTGTGTACTACAGATAGTCAAGTACTGTAACAGAACAAATCGGACAAAATTGCAAAGGAGTGTTGGGTTCTGAATATTGAATGAAACTCTTGGCATCATCAGTCCAAAATTCATTGTAACAGAATAATAAAACACTCACCTTGGTTGGCAGCCTATCAGTCCAAAGCTTTGGAGGAGCCCGAGCGTTGGTCTTTTATACCGTTATCTGTGGCCATCAAGGAGGAGCAGCTCTCCACTTTAGGTCAATGAGCTTGTCTTGGAAGAATGGTATCAGATGGCGTCCCCACCTCATCATTGCACCAGTTGTGATGATGAGCTGGGGAAGCCATCTGAAAAGAAAAGAAAACTCCAAATTCCTCTCCAGAAAAAAAAAAAAATGTGCAACAGTATGAACAGACCCTCTGTCACATTTTTTCTCAAAAATATTTCTTGTCAATCAAACTAATTGAATGATTTTATGGAACTTCCGATGTATTTCAGTGTTAAGTGCAAAGGGAATGTTACGGTGTCGCTTGAAATGGTTCTTAATTTGACAGCAGAGCATTTCCATTGTTCGCATTGCATTGTTCATTGTGACCACGGAAAGGAAGCGCTATCTCATCAAACAGACATTTGGCAGTGACATTGTTTCAGACACCCCCCCCACCTTCTGCGTAAAGCGGCCAAGAGCTTGGTTGGGGGCTAATTTCGGATCCCATTATGGTACACGATGCTGTTGTGCTTTCTCCTCCAAAGGAAGATGACACCAAAACGGCACCATAAATATTCCCATCTGGTGCGATTAGGTTGCAATAAAATTTGATATTCTAGATGTTGGGATTTTCTGTACGATCTTACCGGGATTTAACGCAAATAGCGTCCATAATTCATAAATGCCCAAGTGGTTACTCGTCCAATTGTTTATAAATTCATTTGAAGGCTTCTGATAATTACACCCCAGCTCTATTTCAGCACCGCAGACCCCACGGGAAAAGTGTCCAGTCTGTGAAGCTTCTTATTCTTGGTTCTGGTTATCCAGATTGCGTCTCGGTCCTAAGCAGTGGTAGTAAAAGTACGTAAAATTAGTGATGTTTTCTTTGTGTCCTCGTGTCGATCGGCACAAGATGGGCATCGGCTTCTGCAGTTCGTCGGGGAAGATGCAAGACATGAAACGAGGTAAATTGCAGTTGTTTGTCATCGGTGATGGACAACAATGTGCAGTTTTGATTGATAAGGTTAAAGAGTGAATTCTGTGAGCAATATGTTGACTGCTGTCGGGTGCAGTTTGTAGAGATGCTTAGCTTTTTTTTTTTTAAATCGATAAAATAAAATGCTAAAGACTATATTCTTGTGTATAGAATTCAAGCAATATTTCTTGATTAACGCTTCATGGCAATGAAGAATGTGATGTGAAATGAAATGAAATGAAAAAGTTAGCCGTGTGTGGTTTTTTTGTGTGATTTCCCTCCATTTTGTGGTAAGTATTTTTACTTTACCTGTAGCTACAGTGTCAATATTCGAAAGAATGACATTTTTATCTGCAGAAGAACGCAAGCTGTGAGACAGTTAAACAGTTAAACATCGCAGGACAGTTAAATGTAGCCTCCTTTCTTTAATAATGTTACAATAATAAAAAGCAACAGAGCAGAACCACACACTGAACACAAGTGAATAAAATCATTTTACAGTCGTTTTTGTCGGTTGGCGGGGAGGGAGTCCAATAAAGCAGTGTGAGTTCATCCATCCTGACAGCTGTCACGAGTGGCAATTTTGCCTTGTTTATTTTCTGTGTGTGGTGTTTGAGTAGCTCAATTTGCTCAGATGCCTCAACCGGGTTGTTTTCCTCCACGAGATATCGTTCTTCTGTAGCCTTGTAATTTGCACACTTTTTCAATTATAGTGACAGGTGTTAAGATACACAACAAGGTACTTGTAAGACATGCAGGATTGCGGTCCCTCAAGGGCCGCAGTTGCCCACCCCTGCTCTGCAGTCACAATCATGAGTATGGCCACACATTTTTCTAAATATTTCATTTTATCTTTTCATCGGACAAAAATGAATAGTGAATATATAGCTCAAGTAAAAATTTACTGCCCGTCAAAAAATAACACACATCGAGACACAAATAAGTAATAATGTGAGGGAGACTCACACACACACACACACGTGCGCGCGCACACTATCTCCGGGTACTACGGTTTCCTCTCATCTTCCAAAAACATGCATGGCAGGCTCATTGAACCCTCAAAAATGTCCTTCGGTGTGAGTGTGAACGCAGATGGTTGTTCGTCTCTGTGTGCCCTGCGATTGGCTGGCAACCAGTTCAGGCTGTCCCCCGCCTACTGACCCTAGTGAGGATCAAGCGGTTCGGAAAAAAAAAAATATATATATATATATATATATATATATATATACAATTAATTGTATTGTATTTACTTTGTAAAAAAAGTATTCATAGTACACAACGTCCTATAAAAAGAGACACCCTGACCCCTCAGGGACACCTGGTACTTTCTGTAGTTTAGTTGTGCAGTGGTGCCTTGAGATACGGGTTTAAATTGTTAAATGACCACAAATCATCTTTCCCCATTGAATTTAATTGAAATGCCATTAATCCGGGACCCCATCCATTTTTTTTATATAAAAAAAACAGCATTTTATAATACTGTACTTAAAACTGTGATCAAATAGAGGGGGAGAATATTTCAGCACCGCAGACCCCACGGGAAAAGTGTCCAGTCTGTGAAGCTTCTTATTCTTGGTTCTGGTTATCCAGATTGCGTCTCGGTCCTAAGCAGTGGTAGTAAAAGTACGTAAAATTAGTGATGTTTTCTTTGTGTCCTCGTGTCGATCGGCACAAGATGGGCATCGGCTTCTGCAGTTCGTCGGGGAAGATGCAAGACATGAAACGAGGTAAATTGCAGTTGTTTGTCATCGGTGATGGACAACAATGTGCAGTTTTGATTGATAAGGTTAAAGAGTGAATTCTGTGAGCAATATGTTGACTGCTGTCGGGTGCAGTTTGTAGAGATGCTTAGCTTTTTTTTTTTTAAATCGATAAAATAAAATGCTAAAGACTATATTCTTGTGTATAGAATTCAAGCAATATTTCTTGATTAACGCTTCATGGCAATGAAGAATGTGATGTGAAATGAAATGAAATGAAAAAGTTAGCCGTGTGTGTTTTTTTTGTGTGATTTCCCTCCATTTTGTGGTAAGTATTTTTACTTTACCTGTAGCTACAGTGTCAATATTCGAAAGAATGACATTTTTATCTGCAGAAGAACGCAAGCTGTGAGACAGTTAAACAGTTAAACATCGCAGGACAGTTAAATGTAGCCTCCTTTCTTTAATAATGTTACAATAATAAAAAGCAACAGAGCAGAACCACACACTGAACACAAGTGAATAAAATCATTTTACAGTCGTTTTTGTCGAACAGTCCATGCGTGCTTTTCAACATTACTAGGAGGTTGTAATTATTTGGCTAGGCTGCTGTATCTGATGCCACCATTTGTCACAGTGGACATCTTTACCACAGCGCACGCTGTGTGCACATCCCACAGGGCATCTGCAGAGTTCACTGTGAACTTTACAAGGGCTGCTGCCTGCAGTGGGGAAGCACAAAGCAACAAAGAGAAGGAGTGGAAAGAACAATCTAGTGTGAATTTGAGTGTCTTGAAAAAAAAATGAAAGAAAGCAACAGAATCCCAACTTTGAGTGATTGACAGCGACTCTAATAGTACCTAGAATAATTTAATCCTTTCAGGGACAGGGGTTACTACTGTGTACAGCTTACCATGTTATAAGGTTAAAGGGTGCATGAAAAAGTTTTTTTTTTTTTTTTTTTTTTTTTTGCCATCCAAGAATATAGTCTAATTTTACATCCACTACAGTAAGTGGCAAGGTGCTGTCATGTCATCTATCCTTTCAGGCAAATTGATGCACTTCAGCTCTTTTCTGTGACAGGCTAAATAAAACCAAACATGTTTCTTTTTTGTTTTCTTGAATGTTCATAAGGCAGTGGAAAACGCTAAATGTTTTCTTCTTCCCGTGGTTGGGGGATATATATACTGGGGGGACTGAACATTCAGAAGCACTGACTTTAACAACATAAAGTAATAACAAAACCAAAAAGACTGTCAAGAAATGTGCCGTTTTTCGCAGCTTTTTTTTTTTTTTTTTTAAGCTTCACTTCAAAAGCTGCTCCTTCTGGTGTGTGCGCCTCGGCCATCTGGGTGTGGTCTAATACAGAAACACATTTACTGTACACGACGCATGTCTCAGCTGCTATCTGCAGTAACATTAGTCATTTTATGCTCGGGATAAAGAATATATGCCTGTGAGCATTGTTATATTAGCTGTACATGTGTTGCTCCATTGTTCAAATCGCCGTCTCTTAAGTGTGAAATACCGCAGCATTGATGCTATTTTAGGCCAACGATTGTATTTCCCATTAACGTGTTAGCATTAAGCCAGCGCTTGTATTTAAAGTCAAGGCAAAGAAACAGCTTATGGCTTGATAAATTTGCATATACCTGGATATAGCCTGCATTTAAAATTGAATTCTGATTAAAGTTTATAGTTGTGATTATCTGTTCCAGATATTGCGGGATTGACTGCAGCCTTTGCTAAGAACAAAACACAAAATGGAAATAGACGATCCAACAGTCCTCAGAACATTATCGGGTTTGCTCTGTAAAAATCTCCTTCCAGTAGCAAGTGTGAGCGCCTAACACAGCGTCACACGAAGTGTTAACGTGCTATGCTGTGGCGCCGCAGCATTTTGATAACAAGCTGGTAACATTAGAAGTGTGTTTGCACTTCTGCCATTTGACGCCCCTCTCTCGTCTTTATAAAGACGCCACTCACCCTCCACTAAAAGTCTTACTCAAACAGGTCCTTGAGACCGATCGTCGGTGATTGACAGCAAACCAAGCCGTTTGCTAGTGTGATCATTACGAGGTGTTTGATTCTCCGGGGTGAAATTCAATTGGCTGACCTGTTTGATCAAACTGTCATGAGGGGCAATCTGTGTTCTGTTAAACAAGCCGGTCGCACTATGAGGCCAGTTGTCAGCTAAATCAAGCAGCAGCCTTCAAAGTATCAAGTAAGAGCACACCCTTCCTCACCCCTTAAGCTCCCGTCTTTTCACACACTAATCCTAAGAGAGCCGCCAGAAGATGAGCGTCTTTGCCAGGGTCCATATCTAGCAACGCACTTGTATAAATCAAGATACTCTTCATTGAAATCAGATGAATATATATAATTAGCCCAAAACGTGGATTGGTATATTTATTCTTTTTTTTTTTTTTTTTTTTAAATAAATATTCAAACGTTTCTCACTGATTGCCCAAATTCATTAAAAAAAAAAAAAAGGGGCAACTGAATGACTAAAAAAAAAAAAACAATGACTTGACAAAAAGGGACCCCCAAACATATGAGTCCACATTCATAATTACAGCACAGTCATAGAAACTCAGAAGCGCACGCCCCAAAATAACTCGCTGTGTTTAAATTCAAGACTTCAAGATGGATGGACGGTCATGGTCAGACTGGAATGTTTCTCGCCACACACCTTGGGTGGTTCTCCTCAACGCAGTTGTTGCTCCTTTGACAAATAAAGAAACTGTCAGGCGAAGATCAAAAGGTCATAAAAACACAATAAGCCTCTTGGGTATGCGGCTTTGGCTTGAGCATCAACACAGGCCCAGTGCTATATTTGAGTTTTGCCCTAATAAGACGCAAGATTTCCGAGCGGGTGTCGTGTGACACATATTTACTGAAGACAGAAGCTCAGTATATCTTCAGGGTAACCCCTTTAGAATTTCTTCTTGTTTTTCACTGCTGTAAGCCGATCCCTTTTCCAATGGCAGCAGTCCCCAGTGCGTCTCCACACCGTTTTCAATCGTGCTGGCTGAGTGCGCCACTTCTCGGCTTAGCGAGACCATCTTTGACCCCGTCGCCTTTACCTCGGGCATGTGGAAAGAAATAAATTGTTGCTGACAAAATCGAACCTAAAACTTTAACTCATCTGCAAGAAAGCGTAACTGGAATGCGTCACTCAGCTACGTACATTTAGGGATTGTCTGTGACTGCCCTGCGTGTCCCTTAAGAGGAAGAAACGAGAATAGCAGCTGGCACTGTCATGAGAATGAATCCCTTGGCAACCCCCACTCAGCCCCCACCCCTTTTTTCAAAGCTCAATGGCACAGATTCATTTTTTTTTTTTTTGCAATTTCTGAAACAGTATATGGGTGATAGTTTATAGCTCCTCCGAAGCATACCAAGAGACCACTGCTGGCCAGAGAGCATTAGACAGAGCTATCAGTCACACCTTTGGCTTGTCTGCACCTGCTCACTTAACAGAATCTACACACACTCCATATTTGTATAGTTGAGTTGCAGACACAGCAGTTTTCACCAAGAATGTTTTAGAGTTCACACCATTTACATGCGTTGCATTTTCCCCCCAAAAATGAACAATTTGATACTTGAAAAAACTGCCTCCTCTAAACAGGACACAAGTGCAACCCATTCTTGAGAAAGCTATACAATGAACGACAAAGTATATTATATCATTTATATATTGCAACTAATTTCGCCTCTTCAGACCCAAACTATGTCATGGATACAACAAGGACGATATATAAATATTTCGTACGGCAGCAAGAGGTAAGAACGACTCCTCAAGTCACATGCCAAGCAACATGACCAAATAGAGCAAGGTGCATGTGTTGGCATCGTGTCCTACAGTATAAAAGGCAGCGTAAGAATCCATTCATGACGGACGTCCATCGAAGGTAGGTTGCTCCAAAAGCTAAGTTACAGCTAGTTATTATCTTACAGGAAGTTGGTAAAACCTCCAGTTGCCCTTTGTTTCCAGTAAATAATTCTGTTAAGTGGAGGAAGAATAAAATATGAGTTTAAGATAAAAGATTTGGGAATAAATGATTCTTTTCTTAAAAAAATTCATTTGACTGAGTATTATGAAAGGCTTTGTGAGCCTCACTTGACTTCTATTTTTTTTTGGACAGTGTGCTCTGAAGCCTCCCAGAATTTCTTCATACGTGGTGGTGTCCTCAAAGGTAAATTGGCGACACATTAGGAGTATAAATTAGCATAATAATCTGTTTACTAGTACTATAGGCATAATCCTACTATGGTTTTCAAGCTAAATTTTACTAGATCGATGACTATTATGTTAATGAGTACAAGATTCCTGCTGTGTTCCTTGAATAACAGAATTGTCAAACATCTGACCCATCTCACTACTTTGTTGACTAAAATGATTGATTATTTTTGTTTTATTCCTTGCAGTAAAAGGTCATCATGAGCGACCCGGAGATGGAATGCTTCGGCAAGGCGGCCGCCTTCCTCCGCAAGCCAGAACGTGAGCGAATTGAAGCTCAAAATACTCCCTTCGACGCCAAAACGGCCTACTTTGTGGCCGAACCCACCGAGATGTATGTGAAGGGCAAACTGGTGAAAAAGGAGGGAGGCAAAGCCACGGTAGAAATCAAGGGTGGAAAGGTAAACAGATGGTTGACTCCCCCCCCAAAAAAAAAAAAATTGTTTCGTCTTCATATCCTCATATTCATTTCATTCATTTATGTTTTTTTTTTCTTTTCTTGTTCTGTGACAGAGTCTGACCGTCAAAGATGATGACATCTTCCCCATGAATCCGCCCAAGTTTGACAAGATTGAGGACATGGCCATGATGACCCACCTCAGCGAGCCTTCTGTGCTGTATAACCTCAAAGAGCGTTACGCGGCATGGATGATCTACGTACGTGCCGTCCCGAAAGAGACAATGGATCCAAATTGTTGATTGACATTCATCATTTTTGAACCCATTCCTTTTTTTTAGACCTATTCTGGGTTGTTCTGCGTGACCGTCAACCCCTACAAGTGGCTCCCAGTGTACGACGCAGTTGTCGTGGAAGGATACAGAGGCAAAAAGAGGATTGAGGCTCCACCCCACATCTTCTCCATCTCTGACAACGCCTATCAGTTCATGCTCCAAGGTACTTTGAAAAAAAAAAACAAAAAAAAAAAAACTTCTTTTGGATGGTTTAGTGATCATACAATGTTTACTTGTTTTGCCCGGCCTCTTTGTTACATTTGACCATGCCTGGCGCGGTTAACTTAATAACACTGAACGCAGTCGATGCGTCTGTACAACACTGCACTTCACAGCAATAGAGGGAGACTGTTTGTCAAAACAAACCCAAAAAATATATATAAAAACACCTCATTTTGACTGGAAGAGTCCATCACAGCAGCGAGACAAACTTTTTTTTCATATCTTTACAGATAAGGAAAACCAGTCCATCCTGATTACGTAAGTGTCATTTTATATGCGTGGCAGCGACGTGTTTTCTACCCTTGACCCTTTTTAATGAAATGCCTTTGAATCCATTTTGTAACCCAGTGGAGAATCCGGTGCAGGAAAGACTGTGAACACCAAACGTGTCATCCAGTACTTTGCGACAATCGCAGTGGCTGGAGGGAAGAAGCATGAGCAAGTTGCTGGCAAAATGCAGGTGAAGACTGATGAATCCATTTCCGCTGAAACGTGACACTCAAAAGCAGTCACTGGGATTTTTGTGGGTGACCGCCAACTGTCGTTTTTTTCTCTAGGGCTCACTTGAAGATCAAATCATTGCGGCTAACCCCTTGCTGGAAGCCTACGGTAATGCCAAGACCGTGAGGAATGACAATTCATCGCGATTTGTAAGTTTTTTTTGTTTTCTTTACTGAATATGCATTTAATGCAAAAAAAGAAATCACTAAATCACAATAACACCGATCATATCTGAATCAATGAAAATGCCACTTGCTTTCTGCGTAGGGTAAATTCATCAGGATTCATTTTGGATCCACCGGCAAGCTGGCTTCAGCCGATATTGAGACATGTAAGCGACATGATTGAAAACTCCTTCTGCAGTGTCAACTTCAAGTGCTGTTGGGAATAACTTTCCTTTTCGACATAAATCTATACAGACCTGCTGGAGAAGTCTCGTGTGACTTTCCAGCTGTCAGCTGAGAGGAGCTACCACATCTTCTATCAACTCATGACTGGCCACAAACCCGATCTTCTGGGTGCGGATTAGTGGATAATATATATACTTCACTGACGTTGGGTCTATTCCTGCACACGCTAACATGCGCGCGTCTTACAGAGTCACTCCTGATCACCACAAATCCATATGACTACCCGATGGTCAGTCAGGGTGAAATCACCGTCAAGAGTATCAATGACGTTGAAGAATTCATCGCAACCGACGTAAGTGTCACTCTTCAAGCATAAGCATTCGTTTGGGTGTTTGTGTGCTTCATGAATGGGACAATCGACAATTTCACTCACTCCGGAGTTCCAAAGAGTAATTCAATGTCCGAGTCACCGTGTAAGATTGCGTTCCAATTTGTATACGGTATGTTACGTTATGTTGTGGGTGAGCTCGAACGTAAATGGCTCTTAGATCCAAATTTGTCAAGCGCTTGTATCCAAATTGTATGCGATTTCTTTCCAGACTGCCATTGACATCTTGGGATTCAGCGGAGATGAAAAGGCAGCAATGTTCAAGCTCACCGGCGCTGTCATGCACCACGGCAACATGAAGTTCAAGCAGAAGCAAAGGGAGGAGCAGGCTGAGCCTGATGGCACCGAGGGTAAGAAATATAATCCCGCCCATTACAAAATGCAAATTGTCGAACTGTTTCTTTCTATATACATTTTAAAATATTATTGCTCTTCACTTTCAGTGGCAGATAAAATCGCCTACCTCATGGGTCTGAACTCTGCTGACTTGCTCAAAGCTCTGTGCTTTCCCAGAGTGAAGGTCGGGAATGAATATGTGACTAAGGGCCAGACTGTGCCACAGGTATAAGGGCAAAACGAAACAAAACAAAAAAACAATTTACATGACCCATTCCAATGACAACTTCACATGTATACTCTTTCCCTTCTCATTTAAGGTTAACAATTCAGTCGCAGCCCTGAGCAAAGAATCCGCCCAAGTTTGACAAGATTGAGGACATGGCCATGATGACCCACCTCAGCGAGCCTTCTGTGCTGTATAACCTCAAAGAGCGTTACGCGGCATGGATGATCTACGTACGTGCCGTCCCGAAAGAGACAATGGATCCAAATTGTTGATTGACATTCATCATTTTTGAACCCATTCCTTTTTTTTAGACCTATTCTGGGTTGTTCTGCGTGACCGTCAACCCCTACAAGTGGCTCCCAGTGTACGACGCAGTTGTCGTGGAAGGATACAGAGGCAAAACTACCACATCTTCTATCAACTCATGACTGGCCACAAACCCGATCTTCTGGGTGCGGATTAGTGGATAATATATATACTTCACTGACGTTGGGTCTATTCCTGCACACGCTAACATGCGCGCGTCTTACAGAGTCACTCCTGATCACCACAAATCCATATGACTACCCGATGGTCAGTCAGGGTGAAATCACCGTCAAGAGTATCAATGACGTTGAAGAATTCATCGCAACCGACGTAAGTGTCACTCTTCAAGCATAAGCATTCGTTTGGGTGTTTGTGTGCTTCATGAATGGGACAATCGACAATTTCACTCACTCCGGAGTTCCAAAGAGTAATTCAATGTCCGAGTCACCGTGTAAGATTGCGTTCCAATTTGTATACGGTATGTTACGTTATGTTGTGGGTGAGCTCGAACGTAAATGGCTCTTAGATCCAAATTTGTCAAGCGCTTGTATCCAAATTGTATGCGATTTCTTTCCAGACTGCCATTGACATCTTGGGATTCAGCGGAGATGAAAAGGCAGCAATGTTCAAGCTCACCGGCGCTGTCATGCACCACGGCAACATGAAGTTCAAGCAGAAGCAAAGGGAGGAGCAGGCTGAGCCTGATGGCACCGAGGGTAAGAAATATAATCCCGCCCATTACAAAATGCAAATTGTCGAACTGTTTCTTTCTATATACATTTTAAAATATTATTGCTCTTCACTTTCAGTGGCAGATAAAATCGCCTACCTCATGGGTCTGAACTCTGCTGACTTGCTCAAAGCTCTGTGCTTTCCCAGAGTGAAGGTCGGGAATGAATATGTGACTAAGGGCCAGACTGTGCCACAGGTATAAGGGCAAAACGAAACAAAACAAAAAAACAATTTACATGACCCATTCCAATGACAACTTCACATGTATACTCTTTCCCTTCTCATTTAAGGTTAACAATTCAGTCGCAGCCCTGAGCAAATCAGTCTATGAGAAAATGTTCTTGTGGATGGTGGTCAGAATCAACGAGATGCTGGACACCAAGCAGGCCAGAAGCTTCTTCATTGGTGTCTTGGACATTGCTGGTTTTGAAATCTTTGATGTAAGTTCACACCAGATAAGCGCAGACTGCTCTAAGAACTCAACTAGCAGGAAAAAAAAAAAACATCTAAACATTTTCTTTGCATCTCCTCTTTAGTTCAACAGCTTGGAGCAGCTTTGCATCAACTTCACCAATGAAAAACTGCAACAGTTTTTCAACCACCACATGTTCGTCCTGGAGCAAGAGGAGTACAAGAAAGAAGGAATCGAGTGGGAGTTCATCGACTTCGGCATGGACTTGGCTGCCTGCATTGAGCTCATTGAGAAGGTAGACAAGAAAAACTTCTTCACTTTGAAAAAACATGTTGTAATAACATCAATCGACCAATGTCATTGCAGCCAATGGGCATCTTCTCCATCCTTGAAGAGGAGTGCATGTTCCCCAAGGCTTCAGACGTAACCTTCAAGAACAAACTGTACGACCAGCATATTGGCAAAAGTGCCCCCTTCCAGAAGCCAAAGCCAGCCAAAGGCAAAGCCGAGGCCCACTTCGCCCTTATTCACTACGCCGGCACTGTCGACTACAACGTCAACGGCTGGCTGGACAAGAATAAGGACCCCCTGAATGACTCCGTCGTTCAGCTCTACCAGAAGTCTTCTGTGAAGCTTTTGGCTCACCTCTATGCCATGCACGCCGGAGCTGAAGGTGAAGTCCCATGTCATCAAACTGTCCTTGTTGTGTTTCTGCTTTTTTTTTACAATGCACTGGTAGACTTGCATGGATTTTGAGAATGGGCGTAATAAAAACTTATGTCATGACATGTTCCCATTCCTGCAGACGCCGGTCCCAAAAAGGGCAAGAAGAAGGGTGGTTCTTTCCAGACTGTGTCAGCTCTTTTCAGGGTGAGCGTTACATATATATACCGTATATACTGTGTTTGTGTGTGTATGAAATACTACGTCTTCCACTATTTGTACATGACGACTTATTTCACATTTCAGGAGAATTTGGGCAAGCTGATGACCAACTTAAGAAGCACCCATCCTCATTTCGTGCGTTGTTTGATTCCAAATGAAACCAAGACTCCAGGTACAGTATCTCTAATACGGCGATAACATCTCGGACTGACGTCCGATCACAAAAATTCAACTGAACTGAATTCATTTTCCAAGGTTTGATGGAGAACCCCCTGGTCATCCATCAGCTGAGATGTAATGGTGTGCTGGAGGGTATCAGAATTTGCAGAAAGGGATTCCCCAGCAGAATCCTCTATGGCGACTTTAAGCAGAGGTAACAATTCCTATCAGAAAGCATTCGCGTGACTTCATCCATAAGCAGAAATAACCATCGCCTTCCCTTGACTCAGATACAAAGTGTTGAATGCCAGTGTGATACCCGACGGACAATTCATCGACAACAAAAAAGCGTCAGAGAAACTCTTGAGCTCCATTGACGTTGACCAGACTCAGTACAAATTCGGACACACGAAGGTAATTTGTGGACCTGGGCTGAAGGTGAACCTCTCAACACAGCGCCCCAACACATCCTTGACTTGAATGTCTTTCAGGTGTTCTTCAAAGCCGGTCTGCTGGGTACACTTGAGGAGATGCGAGATGAAAAACTTGCCATCCTGGTGACCATGACGCAGGCTCTCTGCAGAGGTTACGTCATGAGGAAGGAGTTTGTGAAGATGATGCAGAGGAGGTACAAGATGATTCGATTATTGATGGCATCGACAAGTCAATGGCTTTATTCCTGAGCTTAATTCCAACCACCGATTTTTGTTTTCTCGCTATTCTCAGAGAGGCCATCTACTCCATCCAGTACAACATCCGCTCATTCACCAATGTCAAACATTGGCCATGGATGAAGCTCTACTTCAAGATTAAGCCTCTGCTGAAGAGTGCGGAAGCTGAAAAGGAGATGGCCCAAATGAAAGAGGACTTTGAAAAAACCAAAGAGGAGCTCACCAAGGCCTTGGCCAAGAGGAAGGAACTGGAGGAGAAGATGGTTTCCCTCCTGCAGGAGAAGAACGACTTGCAGCTCCAGATTCAGGCTGTATGTCAACCAGGAAGAGATGCGTTTATCGAGGATAAAAACGATTATTCGTTGACATTTTATTTCATTGCGACTCCAGGATAGCGAAACCCTTGCTGATGCGGAGGAAAGGTGCGAGGGGCTCATCAAAGCCAAAATCCAGCTTGAGGCGAAGGTCAAAGAGGCTTCCGAGAGGCTGGAGGACGAGGAGGAGGTGAATGCTGAGCTCACAGCCAAGAAGAGGAAACTGGAGGACGAGTGCTCAGAGTTGAAGAAAGACATCGATGACTTGGAGCTTACCCTGGCTAAAGTTGAGAAGGAGAAACATGCCACCGAGAACAAGGTTTGCTCTTTGCAATCTTCTGCCCTTGACTATTCATTACAGAACAGGGAATTAATCTCAATTCAACATGAAATTGTCCAGGTCAAAAACCTGACTGAGGAGATGGCCACTCTGGATGAGTCCATTGCCAAGTTGAGCAAAGAGAAGAAAGCCCTCCAAGAGGCCCATCAGCAGACCCTTGATGACCTTCAGGCAGAGGAAGACAAAGTCAACACTCTGACAAAGGCCAAGACCAAGCTGGAGCAGCAAGTGGATGATGTGAGTCATCACAGATTCACTCCCAATAAAACACAAACTAACAACAATGACAATAATAATAATAATAATCTTCAAAAACAGCTCGAAGGTTCCCTGGAGCAAGAAAAGAAGCTCCGTATGGATCTTGAGCGATCCAAGAGGAAGCTGGAAGGAGATCTGAAGCTGGCCCACGAGACCATCATGGATCTGGAAAATGAGAAGCAGCAGGCTGATGAGAAAATCAAGAAGTGAGGGAAATAGGTCACATCCCACTGGCTACTCAACTTTCATTTTAGATGATTTTGGAAAATACCCTAATTGGGATGATGACAATGCTCTTTAAATCTGCAGTTGGCGTTGTGCTTTACCTAAATCTGGATTTAAAAAAAAACCTGATGAAATTGCATTGTTATTTAAATAGGAAGGACTTTGAATCAAGCCAGCTTCTGAGCAAGATTGAGGATGAACAAGCCCTCAGTGTTCAGCATCAAAAGAAGATCAAAGAGCTTCAGGTTGGTGAATGGAATGCGAAACTCACCATTGTGGCGGCAAACCTCCACCTGACTTCAGTGCACTGCTTTATCATTTTGTGACCGCGAATAACAGGCCCGTATTGAGGAGCTGGAGGAGGAGATTGAAGCCGAGCGGGCCGCTCGCGCCAAGGTGGAGAAGCAGAGGTCTGATCTCTCCAGGGAACTCGAGGAGATCAGCGAGCGCCTCGAAGAGGCCGGCGGGGCCACCTCCGCTCAGATCGAGATGAACAAAAAGCGCGAGGCCGAGTTCCAGAAGCTGCGCCGCGACCTGGAAGAGTCCACCCTGCAGCACGAGGCCACCGCCGCGGCTCTGCGCAAGAAGCAGGCCGACAGCGTGGCCGAGCTCGGGGAGCAGATCGATAACCTTCAGCGGGTCAAACAGAAGCTGGAGAAGGAGAAGAGTGAATACAAGATGGAGATCGACGACCTCAGCAGCAACATGGAGAATATCTCCAAATCAAAGGTTAACCGCCACCGTTGAGTTCACGGCAGCTCAGTCAACATCCAACATACGCACCCATGATTGTAATTTGTCAATGACTCCTCAGTTTATCGCGTTTCCTGTCAAATCTCATTTCAGATTAATCTGGAGAAAATGTGCCGTTCACTTGAGGATCAACTGAGCGAGCTGAAGTCCAAAAATGACGAACACGTGAGACAGCTCAATGATGTTGGTTTGCATAGGGCAAGACTCCAAACGGAACATGGTGAGAGACAACTCCAGTTCTATTCGTCGACACGAATGTTGGCTTCAAGGATGTCGGGTAGATGAAAAGCGATGTTTTCTCTTAGGTGAAATCAGTCGCCAGCTGGAGGAGAAAGAGGCCCTCGTCTCTCAGCTGACAAGGAGCAAGCAGGCTAGCATCCAGCAGATTGAAGAGCTCAAGAGGCACGTTGAAGAGGAAGTGAAAGTACGGGATCGTTTTGATCAAAGCCTTTCTGCTCCACTTTACTCGAGTCACACTGCACTTTCTCAGGTTTCTAACGTTGATAAAAACGTCTTCTTTTTAAAAGTCCAAGAACGCCCTGGCCCACGCCGTTCAGTCCTCCCGTCACGACTGCGACCTGCTCCGAGAGCAGTATGAGGAGGAACTGGAGGCCAAGGCAGAGCTCCAGAGGGCTTTGTCCAAGGCCAACAGTGAGGTGGCTCAGTGGAGAACCAAATATGAGACGGACGCTATTCAGCGCACTGAGGAGCTGGAGGAGGCCAAGTAAGCTACGACGGCAAAGGAATGAAAATGATCAAAGCGCTTGCCCGTCATGAAACCAACTGATGTGCCTTTGCAGGAAAAAGCTTGCCCAGCGTCTCCAGGACGCGGAGGAGTCCATCGAGGCAGTGAACGCAAAATGTGCCTCTCTCGAGAAGACCAAACAGAGACTTAATTGTGAAGTGGAAGATCTGATGATCGACGTGGAGAGAGCCAACGCTCTGGCTGCCGCCCTCGATAAGAAGCAGAGGAACTTTGACAAGGTCTGTTTCGATTATGACTGATGCCCGTCCAAACAAATGATTGAATAAACGTGTCTTCGGAACCTTTTTAGGTTCTTGCCGAGTGGAAGCAGAAATATGAGGAGAGCCAGGCCGAACTGGAGGGAGCTCAGAAGGAGGCCCGCTCTCTCAGCACTGAAATGTTCAAGATGAAGAATTCATATGAAGAAACTCTGGACCATCTGGAGACCCTCAAGAGGGAGAACAAAAATCTGCAACGTGAGCCAGAATCTTCTCCTGACATCATTAGAATACTTTTTCCAGTATTTTCTAATCTTGCTTTACCGGACACGCCACTCTTTTTTTTTTCTTATAAAGCTGATAAGGTTAAAAGAGGGTGTGCCCCCTCCCATAAACTTGACATAGCCCCAGCAATATGAGTACTATTTGGAAATCAACTATATTTATTTGACAGAACCTTGAGTCACCGCTTTCCTACAGCCGCAGAGAATAATCGTAATGAATAATTTTAGTACAATCGCTACGAGGTGCAGACATTTTAACAGGAATCTCAGCAAGTAGAATGAAATAATTTTTTCAAACGTCTCCTGTTATTATGCTTTATTACAGAGGAGATCTCAGACCTCACGGAACAAATCGGCCAGACTGGAAAAATCATTCACGAACTTGAGAAAAGCAAAAAGCTCGTGGAGACAGAGAAGTGTGAACTGCAGTCCTCTCTTGAAGAGGCGGAGGTATGGTTCAGCGAAATCAAAAGATTTATATTGTCCACCTCCCCCCCAAAAAACAAAAGCAAAAACAATAAGAAACAGGAACAACATCAAAAACTTGCTTTGTTTTCATTGTCTTTGTAAAGGCAACACTCGAGCACGAGGAGTCCAAGATTCTTCGCATTCAGCTCGAACTGACCCAAGTCAAGGGCGAGATCGACAGAAAGCTTGCGGAGAAGGATGAGGAGATGGAACAGATCAAGAGGAACAGCCAGCGTGTGATCGAGTCCATGCAGACCGCTTTGGATGCTGAAATCAGGAGCAGGAACGATGCCCTGAGACTCAAGAAGAAGATGGAGGGAGACCTGAATGAGATGGAAATTCAGCTCAGCCACGCCAACCGCCAGGCAGCTGAAGCCCAGAAACAGCTGAGGAATGTCCAGGGACAACTCAAGGTCCTTACATCCTTTTTTTTTTAATTCATGGTTAACAATGGAAGTGTTCGTGTTGCACCATGACTGAACCATTTTTTTTTTAGGATGCTCAACTGCACCTTGATGAGGCATTAAGAGGTCAGGAAGAAATGAGAGAGCAGGTCGCCATGGTGGAGCGCAGGAACAACCTGATGGTGTCTGAGATCGAGGAGCTGCGTGTTGCTTTGGAGCAGACGGACCGAAGCCGCAAAGTGGCTGAAGCTGAGCTGGTTGATGCCAGTGAGCGTGTGACACTCCTGCACTCTCAGGTAAAAATGTCATAAATACAAGCCAACGTTGAAACCGTGGTGGACAGTATAAATGAACTGGATACCGACTCTTACGCAATTCAAACTCTACATTCAGAACACCAGCCTGATCAACACCAAGAAGAAGCTGGAAGCCGATCTTGTCCAAATCCAGGGCGAAGTGGAGGACGCTGTGCAGGAATCAAGAAATGCCGATGAAAAGGCCAAGAAGGCCATCACAGACGTGAGTTTTAATGCACTCTATCATTCGCCTCAGTGTAAAAGCTGATGTTGAGCTCATGGTTGTTTATGTTGTAGGCTGCCATGATGGCAGAGGAGCTGAAGAAGGAGCAGGACACCAGCTCTCATTTGGAGAGGATGAAGAAGAACCTGGAGGTGACAGTCAAAGACCTGCAGCACCGCCTGGATGAGGCTGAAAGCCTGGCCCTGAAAGGTGGCAAGAAGCAGATCCAGAAACTGGAAACTCGGGTAGGTTGCCCCCGAAAAACAAAACATTTTCTTGTCCCATTGCGGGAGATCGGTGGCTTGACTGAAGCCCTTTCGCCGAAAGGTTCGTGAATTGGAGAGTGAGGTCGATGCTGAGCAAAGGCGCGGCGCTGAGGCCATCAAGGGTGTGCGCAAATATGAGAGAAGAGTTAAAGAGCTCACCTATCAGGTTGGTCGAAACATCATCACCTTACGCAAATGTCACTCGCGTGACCGAGAGATCACGCGGAGTGGCTGAAGGGACGGTTTGAAAATTAGTACTGTCGATTACAATAGACTGAGGAGGACAAGAAGAATGTGCACAGACTCCAGGATCTGGTGGACAAGCTGCAGCTGAAGGTTAAGGTCTACAAGAGGCAGTCAGAGGATGCTGTAAGTATCCCGGATGATTCTCTTCTCATATTCTCCGATGGATGATCTTGCAACTTTATAACCCAACTTTGGCCTCTGGTTCAGGAGGAGCAGGCCAACTCTCACTTGACCAGGTACAGGAAGGTTCAGTATGAGATGGAGGAGGCTCAGGAGAGAGCCGACATTGCGGAGTCCCAGGTCAACAAGCTGAGGGCAAAAAGCCGTGAAATTATTAAGGTAATAACAAATGGCCTTGTCAAAGTCAAACTCCCTAACCTGAGTCCATCTCAAAATCTGACCGCTGTCTTGTTTTTGTTTTTTCCCCTCCACACCATTGTCATTGCAGATCAAGGAAGCTGAAGAGTGAGCAGACAATCAACGTGGCGCAGCAAGAGTCATCATATAATATGATTTTCTTGTTGCCAATTCATGGTGCCATCACATGATGATCATGTTGTGACTCTTTCAATAAAGATATCTTGCAGCAGCCACTCAGTGTCGTGCTCCTTTTTATGCTTACTTACACAAGTTCAAGTAATGAGAGGAATCAAACTTCAGATATCAAATACACAAATATTTGTCCATTTTATTCTTATTCTCTCGCAAATTGTTTCTTGTGGCGTAAAAAGACGTGTGCGGTGCCACAAAGGTACTGCGTGAAGCAATAAAAGGGATAACAAAAAAAAAACATAGGATTCCTGTTTACATGAAAACTGACATTTTTTTACACCAAATATAATTGCATATTTCCATGTCAAATTGTGTTACAGTCAAATAACTAAATATGTTTATTTGATTTGAGAGTGCACCAGATGTAGCTCCTAAATGAAAAATCATGACAACGATATGTTCATGGGCGGTAGTAGAGAGTAGTATTTATTAGGTGATTATAATTTACCAAAGATATTCTGGTGAAACAGTATTACCCACCTACAAGCGATTTCAACCGATCCACTGGTATTTGCTTAAATACTGTCCGGTTCACTATATTTTTGTGCTCTTTCTGAGAGTGCCCTTAAGCTGCCACAAGATGGCGACAAAGCCTTATCTAATAGAAAAATAATGCTTTGGGGTCATCTTGTGGCAAGGCGAAAGCACTGTCAACTAGGAGAGTAGTACTTTAGTGTCATCTTGTGGTATCTATAGACAATTACTGTATAACCCTTTTTTTTTTCGTTTTCGTTTATTGACAGCGGATCTTTGTACCCCAAAATATTATTGTATTTTGTATTTTTTTTTTAATAAATCCAACCAAATATTAGAGCTGATATTTACGTGGCAATAAATTAAAAACAATGCTTGCTAAAGACTCACAAACTAAATGTGTGTTAATCACTCACATAATTCCTTGACACAAGATGCTACAAGATTTTGCCACGCAATATTTATCTTAATGTTATAATCAATCACAAAGCACGACCACTGGGTGCCTTTGAAACCTTCAATCATCCGTGTCAAAGTCAAGGCCCGGGGGGCCACAGTTGCCCAGCCACATCACTTTATGTGGCCCGCGAACGCAAATCAAGCATGTCAACTTCCATGATGCTTGCTGAGGTCTGAACCAAAATTTCAAATTGTCATCCTAATCCATAATAGCAATGTTTGAACAAGTCATTATTCTTTATTCATGATTTTAAAACGAGTTATCCATCAATTTGTTGTCCGCTGTGTATGTAATATGTGGCGATGGTTAAATATTTATATGGCTTCACAAAATTCACAGTCGTAAGGGCCCTCCTAGGGAAACCGTAACTACAATGTGCCCCGCGACAAAAAATGAGTTTGACACCTTTGCCTGAAACGCCCTTTTGAAACACTTGACTGATTCGAAAGTGCGGCAATGCAACTCAGCCATCACACTTGATGAATTAATTCATTGTGATTGTTAAAGGTATTACAGTAATTGATTGTGTTCTGGAATTCTCCACAAAAGCAAGAAGACACGTCGTGTGTCTGTGCTTATTTTGGGAAAATGTGACATTTGCATTGTGTCCCGCCTACAAGGCGTTGGAGGAGTGTCTGCTGCTCTTCTAAAGTATTTCACCGGCGAGAGAGAGAACTGGGATGCTCTCAGCATCATCGATGGCCCAGCCACGGGGTGAGTAATACCGAGCACCGACACGAACCGTCACTTCCATCATTCGTTCCATCTCGGGGCTCAAAGTGAAGCCCCGAAGCATAAAACACATCTCACTGTAGAGACCGATACATAGATAAAAGAGAATGAGACTGGTCCATGGCTGCAATGGGGGAGCAGACGGGTGCATGCTGCATGAATCACGCTGTTAGAGGAGCGACACTTCTGATTCGACTTTACAGCTTACGGACTTTGCCATTTAGAGCAACTTTCACCGTTGCGACAAGACAAGGGACGTTTAGCTAACCTCATTTAATCGGTGTTACCGGTTGGGGTTGAATGAATATCTCGAGGTTACATCCGGTTCAGCATCAGACAGTCAAAGCTCCTTATAATGCCTTTTAACCTCCGGCGTCGTCTGGAACTGCGACTCCAACTCTGCTTCTTATAACACTTCGATTAATTAATCTAATGCGAGCTTCTCATCTTCATATCTCACCGTCACACACACAGGCATGTCTACCGGGAGCTGTACAGCAACACTGCCTACAATCGACCATCTCATCGCAGGCGCGGGCGGACACTCTATTTCGTTTATAGTAAACGGGCTTGTCTTGAAAGGCTTTAAAAAAAACAATACAATATGGTAAATTTGTTGTCATTCATCTGCACTGGCGTCGTTTTAATGTAGGGGGCGCTACAGCCCACTAGCTCAGTGAAAGTTAGGCACTTCCTGTCGGACTCGCCAAATTTAAAATGAAACTGCACGGTAACTATGTCGTCAGAATATTTTGCGCAATGCTAAAAATAGCATATGACGGTCTTGTCTCGTCTTAGAAGTTGAAGCCGTTTTTTTATTTTTCAACGAAGCCGACAGGCTAGTTAGCGGTTGTTGCTAAGCTACCAGTGAACGCATGGTACTGCTGAGCTTCGGCTGAGGCTGAGGCTGAGGCCATTGGTGCTGAGAAATCTTGTCACTGCTGCACACTGCAGGTCCCTGCGTTGACTACCCCCTTGTGTTGCCCAACAGTTGAGACAGAAAGTTTGATTTAAAATTGCACGCTTAAATTGGCACCCAAGAACCTCGATAATTGAAATTAAAAATACCCCTAAGTGTCCTGCTACTATATTTGTGTTGTTCCATATGAAATTATGGAGATATATATGCTTTATTAAGACTGAGAGAAAAAGTAAGGAAAATGCAGATTGCCAACAAAGTCTCCCAACAATCAAAGGCAAGATTACAAAAGCAACAGATGAGATGAGATGTTTATCAGGTTTGCTTCTTGAGCTCGTACTCCAATGTTTCCCAACCTTTATTTAGCTAAGGCACACATTTCATGGCAAAGAGTAAAAATGTAACGAGTATATGCAATTAATCCATAATAATGTCACAAATTTTCTTAGTGTAAATAATGGGCTTCTTTAGTTGAACACAAAGCAATTCCGTTCTAGTGGAAGACCACTTAATTATAGATAGATGAGCAAGGACATATTATTTGAAGTAAAAAAAAAATACACATCACAAATTTTCTTAGTGTAAATAATGGGCTTCTTTCGTTGAACACAAAGCAATTTCGTTCTAGTTGAAGACCACTTAATTATAGATAGATGAGCAAGAACATTATTTGAAGTAAAAAAAAAATACACCTTAATGTGTACATAAAAAACAAGGGGATCCTCATCTTCTTTAACATTATGGAAATACTTTATAAATCGTAACTATCTTCGTCAAATTGTTGTCCATAAACCTAGAGTTAATCCTTTGACGATTGCTTAACTGAGGTCTTGTGCTGACATCTCTTGTGAAGTCATGCACAACAGCAAGTTTTTTTTTTTTTTTTTTGGTGTGCATTTTACAGGTCTGAACGTTCATTTCCTATAAAATCCTCCAAATGTCATCTGCAGCCTCATCCCTCAAGTTGTAAAAGGGTTGTAAAAGCTGCATTGGCAGAGATATACAGAGAAAGTAATTCACCTCAGTGGTAAAACAGCGATGATGCAGTATTCACCAAAATTGAATTCATATTTCTCACTGACTGCCTACTGGTGGCTTTGTTCCAGTACCGACAAAGCCTGTTGGTGCGGCAGCATGCAAATACTGAGGCTTTGCTACTGGCTCATTTGAATAGAAAGCAACCATTATGAATGTTATTCATTCCATTGGTGTTGTGGTGATAGTGTTGTCTGAGGTAGACGACTTTGGAGTTTATCGTATTAGATGGTATTTATTGTTTGTATACGCGGAATAGTAATGTCGTTATTCCTTGCAATATGATTATAGAACATATCAGCTTATTTTTACCCATTTGTATGCATTGATCTTTTGACATATGCATTTTCGAAAGCAAGCCATGTTGATCATTTTGGGTCCGATTTTATAGAGTGGTGCAACTATGCGTGAGTTGGATTCTTTAATCTCAATAAAACAAGACAAATTGTACCTCCAGCTGTATGTTTGTCATAGTGGATTTAAATGAGCTCACATCTGTTTTATGTTGTGTTCACAGGGGAACTTAGACTGCGGTTACTCGAGCAGTGGTGCGCAACAGAGTGACCCCATCCACACTTCTCCATTAGGTAATTAGCGCTTGGACTGGAATAACAAAACATAAATTCTTGTGTCGATTGGAGGAGCTTTCATCCGGCACTGTATTTGCTTGCCTCATTCAGCATCAATGCGAACAGCATTTGTTTGACCCCGTTGTGGTGGGAAGGCAAATCACTTCAGACAGCCACTTTAAATCTCCATGTAAATAATCTGTGTGCAACCTTTATCTGCACGTGACAGCGAAAAGGCAGCCATGCCCCCACCTGCTGACATCGTGAAGGTCGCCATCGAATGGCCGGGTGCAAACGCTCAGCTTATTGAGATGGACCAGGTATATGCTTGCCCAAACATTACGAATATCTTCATTTTAGCTATTCTACAAATGTATGCACTCACTGCAAGATCAGATTTTTTTTTCTCTACTTTTATTTCTGTCCGTAATATATCTAACCACGGTTTTACGTATATTTATTTTTTTAGGTTTTATATATGGGTGGTCTAACGGTATGTTTAAATGCTGACCCGGTTCGAGAATCAGTATTTTCTTCCAGTAACAATCAATCACCAGATTTCACTGCTTATAATATTGCAAACATATTGCAGAGATGAAAGAAACAACTTGACGGAGATTTGTGCTGTCGTTTGTGTGTAAATGTATTTCGAGTGGTGTAACACAGCCATGCGATTCAGAGCCCTTGACACCCTTAAAATGCATCCATTTCAAAAGCATTTATTACCGATAATCTGTCAAAATGTCAATGCAACACACTACTGTTACCTAAACGTGATAATACGTCGCCAGAAAAAAAAAAGTTAAATTAGTTTCCTTCTGTGTGCAAGAGGTGGCTCCTATGATTTACGATTGCAATGTCCTGCGTACTGCCACCAGAACGACTTTAGTATGTTGAACCAGAAGTTCAATGGGTACCACACAAAGCACGATGTTAACATTTGCTGAAAAAAAAAAAAAAAAAAAGTGTTTTAGTGGTATCTGTCTCCGTGCTGCTGAGCCAGAATCAAATTTCCACCTTGTAGATAATGAAAAATTCTTCTCTCTAAGCTCTGACTACATTTATGGGTTTAATACTTTCTGCCTTTTCTGTTTGTAGAAAAGACCTTTGACCTCAATCATCCGTGAAGTCTGTGACGGGTAAGCATCTTCTCTATTTTGGTATTTCAGTCACTGTTTTTAGGTTTTAGCGAAGGGAGTCATGTTGACATCACTGTTTGCTTGCAGTAAGTTATAAAAAAAAAAAAAATCCATAGTTGAATGAATCATACACACATCCCAATGATGAGACATGCAAGAGGTGGGTAGCATGAGAGTGTGCTGTTTGATTTATTGCTGGTCCTTGGCAGAGGTTTGAACTCTATTGAGTGTCTTTCTGTTTTTGTTTTTGTTTTGGCCTGTTTGTTGTTTGTGTTTTATTTCGTCTAAGGGATGTCTTATGCAAAATAATGCAGCGATAGAATTAAATGATGTTGTCGTGGCATATTTGCCTGACTTCTGCGCAGGCCGCGGGGGTTCAGTTCCCATTTAGTGATGGTGTGAATGGTTGTCTGTCTATACATGGCGACTAATCCAGGGTATAGTTTGCTTGATGTCAACTGGGATTGGTGCTCTTCGCAACCTTGAACACAATAAGCGAACTAAAAAAAAAAATGGATGCATTATAATGGTGAAATCAATTAGCATATGTTATTACCCATAAACTCAAATGTATGCATGCATCCTTTTCGTCCCCTCAAGTGTAATTCTATTTAGGTCATCTCTGATTTTATATATGAACGCTCTTTCCTCTCTCGAAATGAATGCATAACGCCAGTAGATGTGATTTTTTTTTTTCTTCTTCCGCTGCGAAGCTTTAAAAAGGTGGATACAGCGTTAACATGTACACGTTGACCTGCTTCTGTATTCAACAAATGCGCTCGTTCATAAAACATTTGGTGACGCTTTTTTTCTCCCCTTAAGTAGACTTCAACCGTGGGTTGTTGACTATAAAGACCACGCTGAGGATTATGATGCAAGAAGACCGCAATGAGAAGGCTCACAAACTCCACCGGCATCAGCTCAAACCTAAAAAAATGCATTCTCGAGCTTCTTATGAGGATTTATGACTTTTTGCCATTGTCGCTCCTTTCCAGCCTTACACACTGCCGCGTTTTCACAACTCTGACCAATAAAAATCCTCAGCTGCAAATACCCACACAAAATTTCTCCATCGTCGTGGCCTCAGTTTCCCCACTGGCGGACACACAGCGACTTGTTGCAGCCTTTTGTGAATGTTCACCTTCCATTATGGCGATCGTTTACTTGGTGTCTAAGGGGTACATTCCATTTCTCAATTTTCAGATGGTCTTTATCAGGCTCTGAACAGTTTGCTCTGCGATATGCCGATGGTCCTCAGCTTTATATCACTGAACAGGTAAGCGTCAATATTCCCCCCCTCGCCCTCACCCACTATTCTGTGATCATAACAGAAGCGAGCGGCGAACCTCTGCTTTTTTTTTCTTTAGAGTCGCAGTGAAATAAAGAACGGGACCATCCTTCGATTAGCCATTTCACCCGTGAGTAACATTTAGCTCGACTTTCTTTTGGATTAGAATAAGTCAATGATGGAAAAGATGATCGAACCCAAGTGCAACGTCAGCACATATGACCTCACTTTTTCTCGTGTAGTTCGGTCAGCGTGTCTTGTCAAACGTGCGAGTGCGGCTCGGTGGACTGAGATTGGCCTCTACAAGTCTGAGAGGAGTTGTTTTTCTGAGCAGCACTCACTAATTATGCGTAACCGTTTTGTTTCACTCCCAACCAGATTCTCACACCTCCGGCACAACATCGACAACAAAAGATGCATGTCGGTGCAGACAAAAACAGCGCGGTTTTTCATGTACTCCTGTCTTTTTGTGCGGCGACATGTTTTTATTTGATCTTTTACTTCCATTTTATGTGTGTTCTCAATTCCTTCATTTTCTGGATGTCCTCTCCATTTCCGCATTTTTTAAGTCACAGTTCAGAAATATTCATTCGGGAATGGTGTTTGACGCCATTTATGGACACGATTATCCATCACTCAATCTCTGAAATGTTTTTTTTTTTTTTTTTTAAAGAAGATTTGAGAATTTCTCTTGGAAATGTCTGAACACTAGAATGCTGTCTGGAGTTCTGCCACATGGTGGCTATGCAGCTGTTTTCTGATCATTTACGTCCTGTTGTTTTACACTTAATTTTACCTAAGTTACTGAAAGAGAGGTTTAACACCAAAAACTTCGATGCTCTTAACCCATTTTTGAACAGGACATTGTTTAATCGCAAGGCTAATCCCAGGCACTAATTCTTAACATGGCCGTTCGTGCTCTTTTGTTTTTTTTCTTTAAGTTTTGAATAATACGTGGGGAAATTTTAGCGATGCTACTTTTAAGTCAGGTATGTTGTTCAGTTTTTGCGGCGGGAGAGTCGCTGGAATCAAAGTTTGGGGACTGCATCATTTATAACAAAAGCAAATGTTGTGCATTGTTATCATGTCAGTGCTATGAAAATATTTTCATTATTTTATAGTTGATTTTTTAAAAAATAATAATTTCTATTTTTGCAATTGCAATGCCTTGATTTGAGTGACATGAGCACATTTCAGTCATTTCCATGAATGCAGTCGTACAGAATGCTAAATGTGAAATAATTCTTCAAATGTAACATATTATATCATGTCCATAAAGCCCCACCACCCATGGATTGTGCAGACGGTCTGAGTGTTATGCCTGGTCGGGGCAAATTGCCCGAAAATGTCAATTTATGAAACAGCAGTGACTCAGAGGCACATCGTTCGATTCCCGCTCTGTCCAAGCCATGTGTCGTCTCCTCGGGCTAGACACTTCACCCGGCTTGTCTCCAGTGCCACTCGCACCGGTGTACGGCTCGGTCTGAATGTTTGATGGTGGTCGGAGGGGCCTCGGGTGCACACTGGCAGCTACGCTTCCATCAGCCTGTCCTCGGGCAGCTGTGGCTGGTTCAGCGGCACCGCAGTGTGAATGTGCGAGTGCATGAATAATGTATCCGTTTGTGAACGCTTCTCGTGATTCAGCAAAGGGGGCCTTATAAATCCGATGCATCATTATTGAACACCTGAAATACCTTCAGTTATTTGCCCACATTGTTTTTATTAGTTATCGGTTATGCATTTACTGTCAGCTCATATGGAAGCAGTTTGTCGGATGGTGGCCTTTACCCAATGATGGTTTCTTCTTGTGGCTGACAGGGCCGTGCTGCTCGTCAACTCCTGGAGCGTATCCAATCCCATGGGATTGACGCTCGCTTAGAGGCTCTAAAGGAGCTGGCCAAGCTGTCCGCAGACCCCACGTTTGCCGCGGAGTTTATCAATATGGAGGGGATTGGGACCTTGGCCCGCCTGGTCGAGAGCGGCACCCAGTGAGATTCTCCCTTTTAATTTTTGGGCTTTTGTCGTGTCAGTGTAGATGTTCCAAATGATCACGAATCCCTCCTTCGTTATCATGTAATGTTGTATGCTGGAGATTGAATGTATTTTTTTTTTAAAATCATTTCTATACAGGTGCAGGTTAAATGAGATGAATGTTCTCTTCTTAACTGCAGCTTTGGCGAAATGCTGGCGTTCACTCTCACTGCATTTCTGGAGTTAATGGATCACGGCATTGTATCCTGGGATCTTATCTCGCTCTCCTTCATCAAGCAGGTGCCTCACATCATCCCACACTTCACAGTTGCATATTCTCAACTTGCGGTACCGTAGTCCTTGTTGTTTGCTCGCTTTGATTTAACTTTGACCTTCCTTACTTCCTACACAGCGGAAATGAGTGGGTGCTGTTGCCTAGCAACTCCTCGGATTATCCGGAGCTCATTCAGTGTGCGCGCGCGTGTGCGTGTCGATTTTCTGAAAGCTTTACTATGGCCCTGGGAGTTTCTCAAAGTAAACAAGTATAACTTTTGTTGAAACGTTTCATCGCTAACGAGGAAGTTCCCGTCCCCAGTGTCATTGCTCTAATAATGATTCACAACCAGTGTATGCTGCAGAGTTTTTATATCGCGCCCCCATCCCCCTTCGCTTCTTCTGTCTTCCCCAAAGATCGCAGGCTATGTGAACCAGCCCATGGTGGATGTGTCCATCCTGCAGCGCTCACTGGCCATCCTGGAGAGCATGGTACTCAACAGCCACAGCCTCTACCACCGGGTGGCTCAGGAGATCACCGTGGGACAGCTCATCGGGCACCTGCAAGTGTGAGCACACACACATGCACAGGGGCTTTTTGCTCTCTGATTTGGGGCCGGAGGATTGAAGTTGTGCGAGCTTGATGTGTTCTTGTGGCGCTGTTTTAAAAAAAAAAAAAAAAAAATGCATCAAGAATGCCTCGAAGGGAAGGCATCGGTTGTTCAGCAAGCCTGCCATGAATGTAAACTTTATCAAATGCGAAACTATCAATGTAGGGTTAAATGAAGAATCTTGTGGGATTTGTGAGTGTGTTCAAGTGATTTGTGTTGTACACCATTTTGTGGTCAGGTATGTGGAGCAAGATACTTCTAACAGGATTATTTTGTTGCTTGATACCCTTTTCAGGTCAAACCAAGAGATTCAGACTTATGCCATTGCCCTCATCAATGCTCTTTTCCTGAAAGCACCCGAGGATAGACGGCAGGTCAGTTCACCAAAGTGCAAAAAAAAAAAAAAAAAAAATCATATGGCATCAACATAAGAGTGTAGATAACTACAACTCTCATCATGAACTTCGACTGTTCGACTTTATCTTTTTTGCTCATCAGCCGCTGTGGCTGGTGGATTCCCAGAGTTACTAGCAACTCTGCATTATTACTAGACATAATTGTGTTGTTGAATAATGCACAAGTGCCATTTTGGTAAAATGGGTCAAAGATAATAAAAACAAAAGTTACACGCATGCACACCAAACACGACTTCGCATAGCACGGTGTTTGCGGAGGTAAATGTGGTCCAGCGTAGGGACGTA
Source organism: Hippocampus comes (assembly GCF_001891065.2). Taxonomy (NCBI): domain Eukaryota; kingdom Metazoa; phylum Chordata; class Actinopteri; order Syngnathiformes; family Syngnathidae; genus Hippocampus; species Hippocampus comes. The sequence goes on along the minus strand of NW_017805625.1, from coordinate 3,666,739 downwards.
ACGACATCCAAACGTTATCACGATATGAATTTCAAAATACAGTAAATATCACCATATTGTGGGGAAGTTGGCGATACAAAAAAAAAAAATCTCACAATACGTGTTGTCCTTCCTTTCTGTGCATGCCGTGTCAGTGATGTATTTCTGTATCTCATTGTCCATGTGTGCACTTTTTACTTTCACCACTGCGCATCCACCTCCTCCTCCCCTCCCTTGAACCTGGAGGAGGTGTACGCTAACCCGCTGGAGCAGCACCTTACCGTGAGTACACACCAGCATCTCATATCATCCTCACCACTCTGCGGGGCCTTCACGCCCTCCCTTTTTCTTTGTTTAAAGCTGCCGCACTCTCCATGCAAATGCGGGCAGAACATCCGCTCGACTGTGCTGTGCACACATTCGTGTTGGTTCAAATTGTCATGTTGCAGTCGAAGGTGTGAAGAAGAGGCAAAACCGGTTTTGACTCGATTAGACTTTATAATTGCGCGCTATGGCAGTGCAGATTGAGTTTTTCCTCATTCAACTTTTTTTTTCTTTCTTTCTGTTTGATGCCTCTTTGCTCTCAGGAAATGGCAAGCACCTTGGCCCAGAAGCACTTGCGGTCCATCATTCTTAACGTGAGTCGTCCTCGTGTGCTAACATAAATAGAATGACCGAGTATGTCTATTGAGAGATTGCTGATCAACGCGGTGTTCTTCAAATGATATAATCCCCACTTTAAATGCCGCTTGACGTGACATTCCAAATATTATGCTCAACCGTATTTTAAGTGTTCCTCCAACCGAGGCGTGGACGCTCCACGCTTCAGACCAGCTGCTCAGCCACAGTGGAAAGATTGACTAACGGGAAGCGTGTTGAAGCAGAACTATCAAATGTGATATGGCATGAAGTCTATGGAGTGGGGGAAAAAAAAAAACCCTCTCAGCTCTCAGTATGATTCCTTTGGCACCAACTTGTGTGGAAGTGCTTCCCTGAGCTGGCTGCAAATGAGGAAGACAGTGCAGTGTTATTTCCTGGAGCAGTTGCAGCATTGTGAGCTCTCCGGAACCAAATCCTCCAAGACTGCGACCCCATTATGACGGCTGTTGGACCATAGCAGTGTCTGTGTCCTAATTTGCCTAAGCCCAAATAGCCAGTTTTGCATGTATGGCTTGTCGTTGGACCAAAATTTCACAATGTGGCAAAAGTAATGAGACAACATCTACTAATCCAGTCATGATTAAATCAAAGTGTGTTCAAAACAACTCAGTTGTATGGATAATTAATCCCAAAGACTTGTCTGTGCGACAAGTTTGGAGAAGGCTGCTATCTGCTCTTCTAGCATGAACCCATACGTCCATGATGGCACGCTTGGAGAAGTGTGGTGTGAAAGAACAGTTGCAACTGCTAAAAACACTCAAATAAGAGCCACAGTAAATGTGACTGAAAAGTGAACCCTTCAAGACTTAGAAATCAGGCTGATAAAATAAGAAATGCTGCACGACTTAAAACGGCAATCAAACAAAAATTCCCACAGACAAATGTCCTTTTCTCCTTCCAGCACGTCATACGAGGAAATCGACCAATCAAAGCAGAGATGGCCCATCAGCTGTACGTGCTGCAGGTGTTGACCTTTAATCTTTTGGAGGAACGAATGATGACCAAAATGGATCCGAATGACAAGGTAAAAATGAAAAAGTCTGCTTTTTGCCTTTACTTGATGAAACATAATGATTTGAAAATCCAGGAAACATGTGGCCAAAGATGTTTTTCGAGAATACATAAAGCATAGATTACATTTTGGGTGTGCATGTAATGTAATTACCGGGCTGAAATATTGCACGAGCTAGAAAGAAACAATTATTTTATTCAAATGTACAGTACCTGGGATGGAAAAAAATGTGAATGCTCGACAAAAACGTGATAACTGTGTATAAAACAGCTCATTGTATCGATGCGGCAAATTCATTTTTGGTGGTTTCTGTGACTCAGACCCAAAGGGATGTCATTTTCGAGCTGCGGAGGATTGCCTTTGATGGAGAAAATGACCCCACCGGCACAGAAAAAAGAAAGGCGTTGTATGCTAAGGATTATAAAATGCTAGGTTTCACAGTAAGTTGCCTGTGATCACAACAGAATAGAAATATTTACGTTGATATATATATTTTTTAAATCTATATTTCCTTTTCAAACGTAGAACCATGTGAACCCTGCTATGGATTTCACTCAGACTCCCCCAGGGATGCTCGCTTTGGACAACATGCTGTACCTGGCCAAGGTGCATCAAGACACGTACATCCGTGTAAGTTCCGACTCGCGGCAGGGCGCCGCTCCACTCAAAGGTGTGCGCAGATCACATGTTAACCCGTCTTCCAAATCATGGCAGATTGTTCTTGAAAACAGTAGTCGCGAAGATAAGCACGAGTGTCCCTTCGGCCGGTGTGCCATCGACCTCACTCGGATACTCTGCGAGATACTCCAAGTTGGAGAATTGCGTAAGTGCAGTAGACTGTGGTGGGAAATGACATCATCTGGTGAGTTGGGGAAGGAAATCCATGCCTGACAAATGTTGTTGTTTTTGTTGTTGTTGTTGCTTCAAAAGCTAATGAGGGCTGCAACGACTACCATCCCATGTTCTTCACTCACGACCGAGCATGGGAGGAATTCTTCTGCATCTGCATCCAGCTGCTCAATAAAACCTGGAAGGAGATGAGAGCCACCTCCGAGGACTTTAATAAAGTCAGTAAGGTCTTCACTAGCATGCGCCTAAATGTGTCCATGGACAATCTTACAGTCGGATTGTGTGCAGTATGGCTCATTTTCAAATTTTGGCTACATTTTCGTCATTGTCTAGTTTTCAAGCAAATTGCACAACGCAGCAAGAGATGTATTCATTTTCAATTTCAAGTTTCAAGTAGGGGTTAAATTGTTCATGTATTCCTCTCCAAACAAGAAGGCCAGGTTAACCCCTGAGAAAAAAACGGAAAAAGAAGTCATGATTTATGACTGTGGTTTTATTTTGCGTGACTTTAGACTTGCACTGCGTCATACGACGAGGCGTTATTACGATTGTAGTTTTATCTCAAATTTGGGTCACCGTTTTAACTACTTTGCGGGAACTGCGTGGCTTGTGTTGGATTGCTTGTTATTTTGTTCAGTTTCCAAGCTTCACGTAGGAGCCGAGTAACTCCTATTGTGCGGAAGGTTTGTTGGTTTTCTCAGAGTGAGAGCTGCGTGATATCACATTTCCATCGCTCAGCGTGGAAGTCAACAAAGTGTGTGTCCTTGTAAAATGCTGCTCGCTGCCTGTGCTTGTATGTGTGCGTGTGCGTGTGCATACAATTCTGTGAGAATCCCACGAGAGTAGGCGGCTGAAAAGCTTTTGCTTCAATTAATATTACACGACAGCTAAATTCTTAATGTTGCCGACTGCAGTTCAGAGCGCTTCCTCCACATCGACACCTCTCGAGTCGCTGCAGTCTATTGTTACGAAATTAGCACAGATAGTTTATTTTTGGGGACAGTTTGAATACAAATGAGTTGAGATGAGCAAAAGTTGTTTGCGGACAGAATTTGTTTTGAAATGAGAAGTCAAGCGCGTGGCTCACTCTTGATTAAAAAAATGCAAATTCTTCTGAGGACGACATGCGTTCCAAGCAGGTCATGCAGGTGGTCCGAGAGCAGATCACCAGGGCCCTGGCCATGAAGCCCTCGTCCTTAGACCAGCTGAAGAACAAGCTGCGAGGTCTCAGCTACTCAGAGATCCTGCGATTACGACAGTCTGAAAGAATGAGCCAGGATGACTTTCAGTCTCCGCCCATCATGTCAGTGTCACGTCAAACATCTTTTTTTTTTTTTTTCTTTTTTTTAGCCATGTCAATCCACACACTTCTAAAATGGTTTCCAAAACAAATCATTCTGTGTAACGTCATTTATGCCATCTGTGCGAGGCAGTGAGTTGCGAGAGAGAATCCAGCCTGAGATTCTGGAGCTCATTAAACAGCAACGACTCAATCGGCTGTGCGAGGGCAGCTGTTTCCGAAAAGTGGGAAACCGCCGAAGGCAAGGTACCACATCAATACAATCACTTGGCTTTTTTTTTTTTATTTTTTCACACAGTTAGTGTGGCTTCTGGTGACTCTGTTGAGCTAAGCATTTCTTCCTGTGTTACAGAGAAATTTTGGTTCTGCAGACTCTCCCTTAATCACAAAGTGCTGCACTACGGGGACTTGGATGAATCACCTCAGGGTGAAGTGCCTTTTGAGATGCTCAGCGACAAGAGTAAGAGTCTCTTTTTCTTTTTTACTGAATCTCTTCGATCGGAAGATCCCATTACAAAATGCAATACGCTACATTGTTGCGAAAATGTCCGTGAGCGATTTTATGGACGCGCAGGTTACATTCAAGTGAATGGGAGCTGATATGGGACCGAGCTGCGTTCCCAAGAAACATCAGTATTAACAAAAATAGTAAAATATTTACATTTCATTTCACTAAATTAATTTTGTATTGAGCAAGATGACAGATTTGTATGTTTAAAAGAAAGAATTCATATTGTAAGTTTTGGTAGAAGCTCAAATTGCTTGACTTTTGAGGTCGATGTTTTGAATTTAAGAACTGGTCAATTTGCAATGACTTTGAATCCAGTATATCATGTGAGCTTCTTTTGATAACTATTGCATTCTTTATGCCGCAAGACCATAATTGGAGAAGCTCGCATTATAAAATAATCATCCTTTTTGCACATGGCATTTGTTTTCTTTGTAGTCCCCGTCTCCGACATCAAGTCTGTGGTGACTGGGAAGGACTGCCCTCATATGAAAGAGAAAAGTGCTCTGAAACAAAACAAGGTAAGTGTTCGTCAAGTTAAAGTCAGTCCCATCTTATCATGAGATTGAAATACAGTACACTTGGCCCCTAATCTGTTTGAGAACGCACCTCAAATACTCCACTCAGGACAATACAGTATGGGCCAAGGTAGTGCTCTACTCGGAACAGTTTTCTACTAATATACACATTTTCAGGATTTGTTTTACCAAAGTGAGAACCCTCTGACTCAATTTACTGTGATTGTCTTCGCTGGCCTTGTCCCAGGAGGTGCTGGAGTTGGCTTTCTCTGTCCTTTATGATCCGGATGAGACTCTCAACTTTGTTGCGCCCAACAAGTATGAGGTAGGCTGACATGAGAACATCAGTGTTTTTGTACCATTGTGTTCCGTACGGAATTAAAGCTTCTTTAAATTGATTTTTTTTTCTCTACTCGGTGAAAACAAATCAGTCTCGAAAAAATATAATAACGTTATTTCTATTTCACAAGATGCATTTTGCTAAAAAAAAAAAAAAAAAAAGAGGAAATAAATAATAATAATAATCCTATTTCTGTCTGGTCAATGTTTGGCCCTAAGAACAATAAATAACTAAATGGGGTTTCCCAGGAAATACCAAACATTAAAATTGTGACTTGTACAATTGTATTTCATCATTTGGAATTTAAAAAAATGCAGCTTTAAAGATGGATTCCCCCAAACCATATAACATAAGCATATGCTGTAGTTGGAGTTATAACAACAGTTTTTCCTCTTGATTAGCAAGCTGGCGGACATCCATATGTTCAAAAATCACCCAGCCCGATCGCCGCATCTTCCCGACCATTTTGAAATTCCATGTGGATGTTTTGTTTTTTTTTCCTAAAATGTTTCATACACTGGAAAAGAGAGCTTCTGGTGATTGCTTTGCTGCAACACTTGGTTGCATGTCACACCCTCTTGTGACCCGTGATTCTTGAGATCGTCTCGGGTCTCGACGTTTTTCTGTAGAGCAGTATTGCATCTGGACCGTCATCCCGGCCGGGTCTGTACGTTTGTTTTTATTTCCTGTGGAGCAGTATTGCATCTGGACGGACGGCCTGTGCGCACTACTGGGCAGAGAGATGAGCAGCGACCTGACACGCAGTGACCTCGACACACTTATCAGCATGGAGATGAAGCTCCGCCTCCTGGACCTTGAGAACATCACAATCCCGGAGGCCCCGCCCCCTGTTCCGAAGGAGCCAAGCTCTTATAATTTCACTTACAACTATAGCTGAGATGTGTTGATTGTAAAGCAATTTAGCAACGGTCAAGAATGTGCATATTATCTCTTTCAACGAATCCTGCAGTGTGCTATTTCGAAAAGGCTACAGTGGAACCTCTAAAAGCGATGTTCTGATTTCAAAAGTGTGATTTTTCCAGACACAAATTTATCTCAGGCAATGTTTTAATTAACCTCAAAACTAGCTGTAATGGAATTCTAAATTCAAGTAAACATTGCATATTCAAACTAAATTTATGTACAGTAAATTTGAAAATTCACCGATCCACGGATTTTATTTTTTTTAAACCTCTGTTAATCAATAAGATATTTACCCCGCTCCAAATCCATAAAAGTAATATAGTTGACCCCTGCAGACTAATTTTTTGGCACCTGGAAGTCACATAGTTGCGTTTTTTTTTTTTTTAAGTCTGTTTTCTTTTCCAATGCAATTCAGTCAGCATCAATTATACTCAGATTTTCACGGGGCGACCCTCTGCTAATTAAAAAAAAAATTTATGGTGGTACCATGTACTTCTTGTGGTGCCTTGGTGCCAAGAAACTATGTGAAACTGTATTGAGGAGCTTCATTTAGAGAATCGTAGTGCTTTTCCGACATCTTCTGTCACACTGCCGGTCGGAAGTATAGGAACATGAGATCCGCGGACATATTTAGGTCACCAGCAGTTATCGCCAGCTCATTTCATGAGGGTACCCCTTTGTTTTCTGTTGGCACAGCGGCCAAGAGCAGTGACAAGGCTCCGGTCCCACACGGATCGCCATTTCCTTCGTGATGCGAGATGTGAGTGTCGCATTTAAAGGAAGGAGTGGAGCCACTTCCATTGGTGGCGAATGCAGTCGGCGGTGTTCATGGCTCGCGCGCGTCTGTGAAATTGCCAATGCCATCTCGAACCCGCCTCCGCATTGATTTCTAATGCGCGTCACACCGCACATGCAGCGGTTCCAAAAATTAGAGCCCTTGTTTAATTCTTGAGCGGAAGTCTCACAAGATTTAGGTGTTCAACCTCCCAACACTAGTTTTGAATTTGAGGATTTTTTTTTTTTTTCCGAGACAACGGAACAACTTTTGGGGCGTTCAACGATGGAAGTTTCACTGTAGCTATCTTTTCCTTTGGTTGTTTACATTTGCGATTGTATAAATCATAAATCTCATCTGAACCTAGTATGCTTGACACAGTGCGTGTGCATGTGTGTGTGTGTGTTTGTGTGTGTGTGTGTGTGTGTGTGTGTGTGTGTGTGTTTGTGTGTGTGTGTGTGTGTGTGTGTGTGTGTGTGTCTGAATTATCTCCAAACACTAGTCCGCAAAACTGAATGGCCGAGCTCCCACCCACAACTGAACAATTCAAAACCCCGTCCTGATGGTGAATCACAGGACAGATCGAGACAAACAACCGACACACTTTCAATTAACGTTTGATTTTGGAATGTGTGGAAGAAGCCCCACAGAAGCACGGGGTGAGAACACACAAGCTCCAAACAGGAAGGCCAGACCCAAGATTCAAATACAGAACCTCTAAACTGTGAGGAACGTGCTACCTACAATACAATAATACCTTTGTCGGACAATGTTTAGGAATATTATTATTCTATACCGTTTTTAATGGAGTAATTCATCCATTAGCCCTCACAAGGAGGTCTGTCATGTGTTTTAAAAACTAACACAGTTTATTGTCCTATGTACATGTAATCAGGTTTTGTTTTTTTTTTCATAGGTGCACACTGTACTTAAAACTAAAAATAGGATTGCAATTCTGGCAACGATCAGAAATGCATTTGTTACTTATTTTGAAAAATGCCTCTAAAAATATATATATACAGTATTGCCAAATGTCGGATGATTGTAGACTTTTTATTTGTCGTTTCGGTTAGCTGACCCCAAAAAAAGGACACTAACCACACTTTTTTTTTTTGTCTTTGTAATATAGTGGCCGTTATGGTACAAACACTGCACTGGTTTGAAAATAGTTTGTCATCTTGTCAATGTCGAATCGAGGTCAAATCATGTCGATGATGTCGTTTGTTAATGCTGAATCGAATTATATTTTTGTAATGATTGTACACTGTGAGGAGAATGGTATTGAAATCACATCATCAGTTTGTTATAATGCTTTTTTTTTTTTGTAAGCAAGCAGTTTTTGTTGGTTTGAAGTCTTTACCATTTTGGACCATCTTTTTTTTTTTTTTTTGTATTTTATGTTAGTATTAGGCACTTTACCAGACAATGATGATGTCAAACTTAACATTGTGTGCTGTATGGCTAAAGGGTATTCCAAATCCCACTACTATTGATGCTGTTTGTGGGGGGAAAAAGTGTCTGTTTTAAACTATTAATGAATGTTGTAATAGTTTCACATTTTTATGGAAAAGTAAGCTGCTATCACCGAATTCTAGTTGAATTGAACTGCAGTGACTGAAGGTGTCTTCAATTAGATATGCTAACGGTATGGTTTTGCATCTGGTACTTTTCTCCACTTCCTTGTAACAAGTCTTGAATAAGATGTTGATTTACAAATACTATCTGCCCAAAAAAACCCAACAAAAAAAACCCCCGAATATTATATGGTATACATTTGTAGTAGCTATGTGTATATATGGTATTGTGTTGCCTTAACTGGAGAAATTGTACTGTATCATGTTCTGTGTGAATAAATACAAAGTAACTGTTAACTGCTGACCTGGGTCTGTGCCTTTAACCTCGTTTTATTTAAAGTCGTGTCCGTGTAATGATAATATTTGTGGACCAACCCAAACAACTGTCTTGTAAGCTAGAATTTGGTTTTACCTTGCAAGTAGCCTTAATAGTACCGGCACACAAAGAGCTAAAACTTTAACCAGAACAATCTTCAGCCGTCTTGAATAAAGTCGGGGCTTGACGTCACACCCGGAATTGATATGTCATAAAGTACATCAACAAAACTTGTCCCAAATAAATGAATGATTGTTAATATATTTTGTATTCATTTTCATATTTTGTGCCAGTGCAGTTATAAGCAAGCAAATCGAGAGTGTGAACATGTGACATGTTGCTTGAGTAATTCGTCTCACCATATAGGTATGCTCCATGTTTTAGATGTGCCCCCCCCAAAATCCCCCCCCCCCACACACACACACGACCGGTGCGCCCATTGAAAGAATTTTGTGTCTCATTTTCATGATCTTTCCTGTCTCGAAACCCACGTCAGTATTGCCTTAAGTTTAATCATTGCAGCACACAACCGATTTCTTCGGATTTGACTGAGTCGCAATAAGTAAGAAGGATGTTTGAAGGAAATGTAACTGAGTCCTGGAGTGAAAGTAAAAGTTGAAAGAACTTTACTGTAAATAACAACGTACGGATATGTGAAAATTCCACTAAAGTACAATAGCAAAGCCTTTGCGCTACATTACAATACAAGACTAGCCATCGACTGTTAACATGTTACACAGCCAAAGTGGCTTTGAGGCAAGCCCTGGAACAACCGCCCCCCCCCCTCCCAAATTTACTATTTTGTTCCATTTATTGTATTCCTATGACATATTCAACATTAAAATGCATTTTCATGTTAGTGCTGTAGATTTGGGTTTCATTTGATTGCTTTTGAGCATCTCCAAAGTGTTTGGTAAAGATTAGCTAAAACTGTGAATTGGTGGTGAATTTTGTCAGCAATACGCTGACTTGGCTCATATATTTTGATACAACCTGCTTACATGTCGCTTTTAACTGCAGCATTTTACACCCGGATTAATATATGCACAGAGATGGAGAACGTGTTGGTTAATATCGCAATCGAAGAAATAAATCTGTATGCGTAAGAAAACAAAGTGAATCAGCGACGGGTAAATCAAAAAGATTTATTGTATAATAGCTCAAAATAGAATTTCACACAATCACTTTGAGAATCATATTATGCTGAATGAAGATATCGGATGTGAGGTGAGGAATGGCCGGATAAGAACGGTAGTCCAAGATTACTGAGTGCTAAGCATCGATCACTTTGACGTACGAGAACAAAACAGGCAGTCACTTTTTCGTTTTGCATCAGTCATCGGACAGTGGTTCATTTGCTGGGTTACAGTATGGTTCAGTCTGTGAAACATTAAGACAGGAAATGTAACGAACACCCCAGAAACATTTGCCCCTGGACTGAATCAAGTTTTCTTTGTTTTCCAGCCCAGCAGCCGTGAGCAGTAATTTATAGTGGATTTATGCACTCACTGTGCACTGTGTGAGTGCCGCAGCCCGGTTTGAATCAAACGGGTTTGGCTTTCGGAATCCTTTACGATGTGTCTCAACACGCAAACTATGTCATTTATGCTGTCGATACCTCGATAGAAAATAAATAGAAATCTTTCCTACATCGCTGTGACTTTCCACAAGGTGACATTGAGTATATTTCTGATGATCTCAGCAGTCGTGATGAAACAGAAGTTTCTCACTCCGCTTTGGCTGGTTCTTGTTGCTCCCGTGTGTCTTCTGCATAATAACCAGAGACTTATGACTTTTGATTTCCTGGAAAAGAGCACTCGGGTGCTTTCCACTGTCCCATCCTTGGCCGGCCAGCAGCATCAGTATGAGCACAAGGATCATCAGAAGTGTCGCCGCAGTGGACGTCAGCTCCGGGCTGAGCTGCAGGCTGGCCCGAGGCTCTGCCACTTGCTTGGTTCTGAATGAGATGCATTGAGGTTTCCTGCTTGCTTTGCTCCTCTTGCTGTTATGCTTGCTACCCTCGCTGGTCCCTAAATGTAAACACACTCTGTAAAATGTCCCTGCCTGCAGGTGGGTCAGGTTGAAACTGTGCGTGCCAGCAAGAATGCGTGTGGAATACGCGGGTGCGTCTGAGCTCACGGCTTGCCAGGACAAACGAGTTGAGGGGTAATTGCGCCTATTCTGCCAAGACAATATAGCGTAGTGTTCTCCAGACTCCATCACTTTTAAACTTGTCTCCACTCTGAGCACTGAAGGGCCCTTCAGGTCAGAAGCTGGCGCCCTCCTTCTTGTCTTCTGTCTTCTTTGCACAGCCACCGTTACGCTGCGTGTATCGGCACCCAGAGTATTCTCAGCTATGCATGTGTACAAGCCGGCCTCTCTCGGGGTGACCTTTCTGATTTCCAGAGTTCCCTCAGGCAGGAGCCAGTAGCGTTTGGTGGCAAAATCACCTTGGGACCACCTGGGGGAGTCGCTGGAAGCACTTGACTCGGCGATTCCTTCAGGGGCTGTGACGGAAGAGGCTGGTGCTCCCTCAGATGCGTTGCCCGAAGCAGGTCCAAGTCTCAACCCCGACGGAGTTACCCAGTAAAGTTGTGGCTGTGGATCTGCGAGAGCTCGACAGTGCAAAAGAAGTTTCCCTCCTTCTCTGACACCCACGTTGGAGGGAAGCGAGGCGGTGGGGATTGTTGGGAGGCAAGAGGCTGACATCTCGCCGGAGGACACCTCTCTCACCCTGCGGGCCTTCAGTTCCGGGGGTTCTGAGCACAGTGTTGCCTGGGGTTGAATGAAGCGCACCACCCGAGATGTTCGCTGCTTGTTGGCCGGTGTGTCCCGGCGAGGGTGGGAGGCATCCCGTGCGGCCCAGTGAAACAGGCAGTCACAGCGCAGTGGGTTGGAGTGCAGGCTGACCTCTTGGAGTCTGGGCAGGGAGCTCATGGTGCGATGGTGCAGAGTGCTGAGACAGTTTGAGTTGAGCATGAGACTCTCCAGCCTGCTCAGCTGCGCGAAAGCCTGCGGGTGAATGAAGGACAGTCGCGGGTTGTTGGTGATCTCCAGTTTGGTGAGCTCGGGGAGGTTCTCTAGCGCCGCTCTCTCAATGGACATCAGCTCCTCCATGTTGTTCAGGCCAAGCTCCTTCAGGTGGACCATATCTCGGACGTCTCCCGTGTTGATCACTTTGATTCGGTTCTTGTTGAGGTCCAGAAACTTCAGTCCTTTCACTCTCCGCAGAGCCCGAGAAGGAACCTTGATCAGTAGGTTATCGTAGAAGGAGAGACTCTCCAGACCCTCCAACCCATCCAGAGCATTATCGGCTAAGCCTCTCAAGCCCATGCCGCCGAGAATGAGACTGCGGAGGGATTTCAAGGCTAGGAAGCCCTGCTCAGGCAGGGTCTCGACTGGGTTTCCTCCAAGCATTAGAACCTCTAGGTTCTGCAAAGGCCCAAACCACATCGGATTGATAGTGGTGAGTCTATTGTTGTTGATGTGGAGACGCAGGAGAGAGCTCAGGCCAGTAAAGGCTCCAGGCGCAATAGAGCACAAGTTATTATGGCTGAGAAGGAGCTCCTGTAAAGCCAGCAGTGATGAGAAGGAGGCCTCTGGCAGGTGGCTCAGATGGTTTTCCTCCAGGTGTAGAGACAGCAAAGAGGGCAGAGAAAGGTTTTGCGCGATAGCCCTGACGTGGCTGAAGTGGTTCTGTGAAAGGTCAAGGTCAGTGAGGTTGGGGAGCCCGTGCAGCACGCCGGCGTCCATTTCGGACAGATTGTTTCCCTGCAGGTGCAAGGTGTGTGTGCCAAAGGGCAGGGGCCACGGGAGCCCAGTCAGCAACAGGTCATTGCAGTCCACAGTCGGCGCCTCGTGGTAAACCGAGTCCGGTGAGAACCACGGCTTGATGTGACACACGCACCGGCCCGGGCAGGGAACGTGCCATGGCAGAGCTTGAGGGAGTGAGCCCAGCGCTCCGAGCACGCACACGCCGACACACACCGCACAGAGGAGAAACTGTGATCGGAGAAGCACCAACATTGGCCTCATAATCTTTCACGGGTCACCGGTGCAGCTTGGAGAGGAGGTTTTAAGATCTTGTTGAGAAGATGCGAGGAAGTCAACTGTAGGGGGGCGGCGTGCAGATGGCAGAAAATGTGACGGACACTCTCACCGGGATGAAATTCTCAGGCAAACAGGAAAGGATTATCATATCGACATCGATATCTACGGTTGCCTCACATGCATCGGAAAACCACAAAATGTGTGTCTTGCAGCAAAAGCCACCGTATGACTCTTTAGGTACAATGTTGATTGCAGTGGTAGAACATGATGACGGTCTTTTTCTTGTCACGCCATCAATCTATCATCCTGGCGGCAGGCGGAGGACTCCTGGCTCATAGCTCACTGCTCAGGCATACGTGCACGTATACACACACACACACACGCACACACACACACACACACACACACACACACACAGACACACACACACACACACACACGCAGCAGGAGAAATAAATAGAGCGTTAGATCGGGAATGGGAAACCTGGAAATAACTGAAACTTATCGTCCCTTTAATTCATACTGTGGTCTGTTTGCAAACACACGGTATGATTTTTGTGAGCATAAAAAAAATAAATAAATAAATGACAATTTTAGTTGTCTGATATCCAAATCCTATTTATTGGATTTGAAAGGAACAGCCTTAAATTTTGTTTTGGGCCTCAATAAGGCTTGTGTGTTGGTGCTGTTTGTTGATGGACTGTCGTGCTATTTTGGAAAAGTGTATTTCAGTGATAGATAAGGGGCAGTAAAATTGTCATAAGCAAGGCTATGTGTAAAGAAAAAAAAAGCAAGGTCTACTGTGTTGTTGCCATGGAAACAAATCTCATTTTCTTGATGTGGTTCACTGTTCCTTGTAATCTGTTTTGGTCCAGTCTGTGCGCCAGTTGATAAGAACAACACCAACTGAAGTCATAGGTGAGAGATCGAACATCTTGACTGCGTCTATAAAATCTCTAATCGTTTTCTCCGCTGTCATTCCAATTGTGAGTGCTGAGAGAGAAGCATTTGCAATCATGCTACTATGCATACAAGAAAGAAAGAAATCCTACTTAAACCTGCTCTTATCGTGCGTGTATTTGCAGCCATGCCACTCGAACAAAATCTGCACTTGAGTATGAATCAGTGATGGAAATTCTGGAGAATACATTTTGCCAATATCATGGCGAACATCATACAGCCATGATGTAATAATATAAAAAAACATATTACTGAGTTATCATTGTGTACACGTTTGGATATAAAGGGTGCATTGTCCATGAATTCACATTGTCTTTTTTTTTTTTGCTACTGAGGCGTCTTAACCCTTTCAGGGACAGCGGTTACTACAGTGGACAGCTTATCATGTTATCAGGTTACAAAGTCATCATTATTGGTTCATAAAAGGGTTCAAATCGGTGGACAGGAAGTGTCACTGCTTTTGCGCCTTAGCCACAAATACCAACAAAATACAGTGCATGGCTTCCTTATGTCGTGTGATGTACAGTTGTCATAACATCAAAGTCGACCACTCAAGTTGACACCTGAATATCCGTGCGGCATGAGGACAAAGTCGCACAATTTGAAACCCAAACTACAATCCTCCTTCCAAACGAAGAGACTGTGGTTCCTGTTGGCACTCGTTTCATAAGATCACCATCTAATGAGATGGAGAATAGCAGCGACGACATTCATTGGATTATACGAGCAATGCTAAGTGAGCATTGTACGAAAGCGTGTTTGAGTCAACATCATCTCGGAGCAGGTCTTTCCTCCCGGGGTTCTTCTCAATCTTCCATCAGCCATTCACTTTCATCTCCACTCCCTCGTTTCTCCCCCCCCCCCCCCACCCCCCGCATGCAACCCGCTCAATAATGCATCCGTCATTTAATTTTGATGCCCCCTGTTTTTTGTCATTTGCTCTCAGACGTCAACAATGTCAGTTTCGGGAATGTAGAGCGCTGAGCTGAGACATGCCTAAAAAGGTTTTGTAATTCATACTGCTCGTAAGAAGCTTTTCAGATTTAGCGATGTGCTTCATTCGCGAGCTTCTTCCACCTCAGCATTCAAAACCTGGTTGGCTTTTTCTTCCATTTTTATTTCTCCGTCAAAGTTTACCATGTGATTTCACGGTAGCTCCCGGATGATCGCCGGCGACACCACGCACTTACTTAACACCGCAGTCACAGAGTTACATCGACACTCAGCAGCCACAACATTCTGCACGCCTGCGCAACCTAATGAGATTCAATGCAGAACCTATATAAAGAAAAAAAAATTATGACTCACACTGTGAGGTGTTTCTCATATTTTGGTTGCCTCACTGCATGAGGTGGTCAATGTCAAGATATCGCGTGCTTGCCACCCGCAAGTACAATAACAACCATTTTCAATTCCTAATGAATACATATCTGACCAAATTGAACAATTTTGTATTTGATACAACTTTTGGGCGCAGGACATAAATGAAAGTCAATTCAGTGCTCTTCTATATATATATATATATATATATATAAATAAAATTATGCCCGGGTACAACACTCTGTCAAAGTGCAAATTTACAAAAAAAAAAAAAAAAAGATATATGCAGAAAAGAGGTTTGAGCATCGAGACACAGCTGGTGTGGGGATATGTTCATACTGCAGCTCATGCATTTTGCAGGATCGCCTCTTTGCAAACAAGGATATCTCTGTTCTTGATACACTTGGGGAACTCGACCCTACAAGAAATCACCGTTTAGTCGTAAAGTAAAGGAAACCTCAAATCAGGAGTACCGAATCCTCCTCGATTGTACATTCTGCAAGGGTGTTTTACAATTGTAAAATCGTCACATGAAGCACATCCATGTCACTCACCTGTTAGCAATTCATCGGAGCTCTCTCCCCTGATGGAAGATGAGTGCCCCGATGATTTCACTAACTCGGTTCGGCTTTGATCAGAAATCTGCTTTCTCATTAGTACGTTGATAACAATAAACACGTTTAAACTGAGAGCAAACTCAAGATAGCATTTGTTCAAGCGGCTGAATGTCAAAACATTTGTATGTACTAAGAGGAAGGATTTACGCGTAGAAGTGTGGGATGCTTTGACAGAGATGGACGACCTGGATCCTGATTGTACTTTGCCCAAAAAAAAAAAAAAAAAAAAGAAAGAAAGAGATGCATCACAATGCAGGCTGTTGCTGCAGACAGATGCCTGCACAAACTTCTCATTTCTTACCGAGCCTCGCCATTTATAAACTCACCCACGAGCATGCATGCATGAATCCACAGCTACGTGTGTACATGTCTGTGCTATCAACACATTTCCGTTTTCTTACCGGAGCTGGAAAGATCGCTACATCGCTCTGGTCAGCCTCACTGCTCGCGCTGAGGAGGTTATTTCTTGTCTCCTTCTCAGCCACACGCAATTAAGATTTTGGAAATATCACGCGTCTGTGCTGCACTGGAGCTGGATGGAGAGAACGTTGGCGAAGTCTCTCTCTCTCTCTCTCTCTCTCTCTCTCTCTGTCTCTCTCTCTCTCTCTCTTTCTCGCTCGGCTCTGCAGCAGAGCTTGTGTCCCTCTCTTCCTGCCTCCCCTCTTCTTCATTCCCTCCCGCGTTCTCTTTTCCTCTGTCACATGCTGATGGAAAAATACTTGCATTGGTTTACAGGGTGTGGATGACAGGTTGGCTCCCAGTGTGGAATGTATGCATCTGGTTTTGTTTAAAAAAAAAATTAAAAAAAAAAGCTTATCTCTTTATCAAACCGATTTAAAAACGCTGTCAGCAGTCACACAAAGCTGCCGTCCTTAAATTGTTTTATGCGGCCCAATAATGTGATTAAATATTATAATCGGAGAACGACTGCGATTGAGCTTTTCTTGTCGATATGGAAGGCACGAATTTTAAGCTAAGTATTTCAAAAGAATTAAATACAAATATCATTCTTATTGTTATTATTTTATCATTGTCAGTTCTCTGACGTTTGTGTGTGCGTGCGTGTGTGTGTGTGTGTGTGTGTGTGTGTGTGTGTGTGTGTGTGTGTGTGTGTGTGTGTTTAAAATGTATAAAACAGTGATATTCACCCTGGTGGTTGAAACTAAAGGTTGCAGGTAGGACTTGGGACTAGTCTCAACAACAGCAGCAAGTAAATGGCTAGGACTGCATCTGTTCAAGTCTGTTTACAAACAATGAAAGACTTTATAACGCCACTTTTTTTGTCTTTTGATCTGTCTCAATAATGTAAGGCATTAAAAATGAAAATAGGGGTTTTCTCAGCACTTTTTAGATGCGATTAAAATATAGATTAATTAGCTCAATTAATTACAGATCATAATTAATCGCACAATTTTTTTAATCGCTTGACAGCACTAGTAATGAATCCCGAAAGAACATCAGCGGCCACCTTTTGGCTCCATCCAGAAGCGCGCCTCAGCTGTTTCCCCTAATATACAAATGCACTTTTTGCTTTGCACTCAGCAACCCAACAGTGTAATTTTCAGCAGCTGTTACGAGTGAAAACAACATTCAAAGGGGACACTTTTTTTCAGATTGTAAAGCCATCAGTTTGAATAAAAATCAGCTTTTTTTAAGATTAAGTCCATGCATCTAAAAAGAGATGATTGTGCACGTCTTCCTTGATTACCAATCCGAATGTCTTTTTCATGTGGACAATGATCTTTCCACAGACGCTGTCGTGGTTGGCATCATGAGTACAAGCTGGCGCACAGTCTGGATGAAATCCTTTTATGGGCCAAAAAGTAATTTGAGAGGCTGTCCGGGAGTTTTGGATGGCGAGTTTGTCTGCGTCGAATAAGAACAACCTCAACGTGAACGTGTCTGCCCACAATCTGCCAATGTGGAGAGCAGAATAGCAAACCAAATTGAATCGTTCCGTCTTTTAAATCGAATCGTCCTTGAACTGTATATCATACCCGTGTAACCAAATACACACACACACACACACACACACACACACACACACACACACACACACACACACATTAAAATTCAACATTTCAACATAATCTTCACTAAGATCCAACCATTTCATAAGTTGCATAAAAATGCAGAAAGAGAAAGAAGCGAGAAAGAGCCCATTTCCCTTTCGCGGGTCGTTGCAGGACTGAAAACTAACATGAAATGAATGTTTCATTTGATGCATGCGATGAACATTACGTGTTCAGACAGTTTGAAATGATGTGGATAGCAACAAGAGTCCAATGGTGCAGCCAGCTGCGAAAACTGCTTGCGGCCATACATTTTTTATTCAGCACTTAGAGTGCTAATTAAATGATGAAGAAGAGAAATACGGCTTCTGGACTGGTAACAAAAACACCGGAGCAACAATGAAAGCTTCTTTCTTGAATGTGATCTATTGCAGGTTATCGTCCATCTTGTAATATCCCATCAAGCATGTACGGTTGGTTTTGATGAGAGTTCTATCTTTTTGGCTTTGTCTCATTTGATTAGGTGTCATCGAATGAGATTCAGTTGTTGGGTTTTTTATTTCCCCAAAGAGAAATAGCCGGAAGAAACGGCAGACATACTCTCGCTGTTTTTCTTTCAGCTTGCTTTTAGAGATATGAATGTGTGTGTGTGTGTGTGTGTGTGTGTGTGTGTGTGTGTGTATGGATGAACTCTCGCTGGTGGAGAGCACAATCGCACAAAAAGGTGGAGGAGGAGGAACAGAAACAAATTCAAGAGGCCCAACAAGTGACTCAGATAAAACATTTTTGCTGCTTTAGGGCAAAGCTTTCTGCTCATAGCTTTTGTGTGCGTGCACGTGCAGCAAAAGTCCGGCTTGCTTCTCGAATGCGCCTCCCTTCATTTCGCCGGATTCACGACACAGCCAGCACACAAAAACTTGCACACACCCACATGTCCCGCTGACTGAAAAGCAGCAAGGATAAGTGGTAGCATGCTGAAAGGAAGTGAAAGAGACGAGGTCGCCATAGCAACACCAAGGGGTTGTTGTGCTTTTATCATTGCATTTTACCTTAATATCTGTCATGCCGAATTGGCTTCACCTTTCTTTTTCGTCTTGGTGTGTGTTAATTGCCTCTCCCAAAAGGCAGGCACGGGTGGCTTCATTAGGTACAGCTACACATAGGCGCTGGCCTCATGGTTTGGGGTTGTAATCTTGGCCTCAATCTCCGCTATGAGGAATTTGCATTCTTCTGCCCGTGCTTGCGTGTTTTTTTTTCCAGGTCCTCCGGCTTCCAAATCCCACATTCCAAAAATATGCATGTTAGGCTTAATTGTTCAAGACTCTTGATCATAAGGCGTAAACTTGAGCGTAAATGGTTGTTTATCAAGAGGTGTCGTGTAATCGGCATCCAGTCTAAGGTGTATGTGTGTGTTTGTACACGACTGCAAACTGCCCCCTGCTTTCAAAAAAAAAAAGCATGCATAAAGCAGTGTGGTTTTGTTGTGTTTTCATGCTGGCGACATCAGCGAGAACAAAACAGAAGCAGCAAAAGCAAAACAAAACAGTTAAGATTGAAAACAGCTGAACCTTTGGTCACTGGGCAACCCGCTCGATGAACTGAGCTACAGCTCGCCAACTGGACCAGCATGTTGCCGGGACCCAGCCAGGAGCTGGTGATAGCCGGTGACCAGCCGGTCTTGCCGCTGTCACCAAGTACCAGCAGGGCAACAAAAGCATGTTGGTCTCGCTGGGTGGCTTTGTCTCAGTCGGTAGTGCAGGTTAACCAATAAACAAAGGTTCGGCTGTTTGATTCTTGACTGTTTTGTTCTCGTTTTGCTGCGACGCGTAAACACAACAAAATCACGCTGGTCTATGCTGTTTCTTTTCGCAGGGACCAGAATGCTAAACACACATCTCTATGAGGATCAATCAAAATGGAACATGATTGTCTTTGTAATGTTGGAAATTTTGGATACAGCGCTTGTCATCGTGTGGGACTATGGAATGAAGCGGCCCCTCAATGCCCCAAGAAAGTTCCTCTCTGTTCAGTGCAAGCCCTTTTATTTAACCCGGGACGTTACAGCTGTCATTGCTGTTGTTTGCATTCCACCGGATACTAATGCTAACGCCGCGTTCGAGCTATTATACGACGCTGTCAGCAGAACAGATACTGTTTCTCCAAGTAGTTCACATCATAGCAGGCGATCTGAATCATGCTGAATTAAAGGGAGTACTCCTCAAATTACATCAGCATGTAAAATGTGCCACAATGGGAGGGAATACGCCGGGGCTACAACGAACATCTGGGGTTATCATTATGCACATCTGGACCAATTATCTCTGCTCCTCTTATCAGCACATGTATATTCTGCTCAGGAAAAGTGCCCCCACCTCAGCCAGAGCTGTTAAGACTTTGCCTAATGGCGCAGCCCAGCAACTTAGGGCCTGTTTCAAGATTTTTAAAAAATTGTGGGGATATTAGTAATTCAGACACGCAGATGGTTCATATGTTACGCGCGGCACGCGATGTCTTCTTCAGTAGATATCTTCAACTCTCTTTGAAACGAGATCATCTCCTTTCCCCAAAATATTTCTACCTCTTCCCACCTTGCTCCTCTGTCAATTTGAAACAATGGGCCAGATGATGTCTTTTTTTTTTTTTTTTTGTGCGTGTCGCTTGATGTCATGCTTTTTGCGCATGCGTGTCACGTCACGGATGCGTTCCGTTCACATTTGAAGTCACATCTATTTTTGTTATGCGAACAAGTAGCTGAAAAAAATTCCGCTTTAACAAAAAAAAAAAAAGAATAAATAAATCTGAATTGGGCATCATGCCCTGCAGTGTGAATGTCGCCAAGGGATTGTTTGTATGCGAGAGCTGTAATTGCGCTGAACACTGCCAAATTGCTCTAACCCAGTGTACATTTACGAGCAATTTCATATTCCTCTAATTCCTTTCATGCCGTAATAACTCACTGCACTCTGGGACACTTTATTGCAACCAGGATCCTCTTTTGTTATTTACTGTGTGAGCTTTTCTATGGAGAATGTTCTACCTGTTACAGCGACAATCAATACATTCTTACTCATATATTTATTCTTAAATTGAATAACATACAGTACGCGTGGTCGTCCAAGAATGCCAATTGAATAGAAATAATCGAAAATCAAGAGCTCTCTCTCACTGTGAAAGAAATATAAACATGTGCTTTCCAATTGCAAGCTGATCGTGTTACAGTAAATGCTACTCGTGATATTTTCGTTTGTTTTCCCCACTGCCAGAGCTTTTTTTTTTTCATATCCGCCAAGCTCGGTGGCTCTCCTCGCGCAGGACTTCGTGTATGGGCTCAAGGACAACCCAGCCACCCACAAACACATCAGTAGCGTACTGTGTATGGAGGAGAGCAGCAGAGGGAACGCAGATAAGTAGAAAAGGCTAACGTATGCGTGTTGCGTTGCATTCTGCCATCATCATCTCCTCGTTATGAAATAGTGACATCATCGATACCACTCTGACAGTTGACTGTGCCGTCACGACCCCAGAATGCACGTCAACAAATTTTCATACAAATGAGCAGACGATTTGTCACCCGGTGACTTTTTGCCCTCTAGGAAAATGTACAATGTTCACAAACTGGATCATTTCTGAGAGACGTTTTGAGTGAGCGTGTCTGTTGCGTGGGCGGCGGCAACAGGTCCATGTTTATCTTGCAGGTTCTCTGCGCGTGGTTGCCATGGTGAATCTGACAGGGAGAGTTTGCTAAGTGCTTTAGTAAGTTCAGTATGATTATCGCAGCAAACAATTTCTATAAATGTGCTGCCTTTATGATATCGGCAAGGTTAAAATGCATTTTATCAGGCTGCGACTGTCGATGTCATTGCATGTGAACTAGTGGTTAATAAATGGATTATTATTGATTTTATTTCACCGCACGGTATCTGATGTAATGATGATACAACAGCTGTATATACAGACAGGAGTATGAGCTGCAGTTTGGAAATTCTTGAGTCGTTCGCTTGTTTTTATGCTCATGTCACTCATTCCGCTGCCATATTTGGAGTCCGTGAGAACTGGCAGAGGATGTAGAGATTTTTTTTTTTTTTTTAATGTAGAAAGTTTCTCTTTCAAGCGCAGATAACTTTACTTAAAAAAAAAAAAAGAATGGTTGGCTCAAGCTTTTATTTCCTCCAGTAACTTGTGCTGCAAGTCAAGTTCAAATAACACCAACATTGCTTTCCATATTGTCACAAACCACTGAACACTGGCATCGGCATTTGTTCGTGATCTGCTGCTTTTTGTTCTCTTTTCTTTTGGCAGCGCTCCTTTGAGTAGCGCTCTCCTCGATGGATGTCCAGAAAAGGGCACCAGTCTTCCGATGGGGAGCACGTTGACTTCAGGCGCTGCAAGGAAAAGTTTGTATTAAGAATAGAGGTCACAACTTTCAGTCTGCCTTTTAGTGAAGAATGTGTCCAAAACACCTTCCAAAGGTTTCCTTCGGCTCTGCTCAGCTTATAAACAGCAATGATGGGAATCCATATGAGTGCGAGAGCAGGGAGGCACCAACCCAAAGCCACTGCCCAAGCTGAGAGTTTTACTCCTCCATAGTTGTGGGGCTCAGACGACTTCAGGGACCACGCCAGGATGCCCTCCACAACAGTAGATAGATGTTAGTGGAGTACTTTAAACTCTCCATAGACATGTTGTATTCGTCTAAATCGGGGGTCGGCAAACCGCGGCTCCAGAACTTTAGCGCCGCCCTAGTGGCTCCCTGGAGCTTTTTCAAAAATGTTTGAAAGTGGAAAAAGATCGGGGAGGAAATCTATTTTAATATGGTTTCTGTAGGAGGACAAACATGACACAAACATTCTTAACGTTTTCAAATGCTGTGTAGAATAGATATTAAATTTTGACATTTCTGTCAGCGGAGATTTACGTCATAGCCTACGACACACGTTTCTATTAGCGGGGCGGGATGCCAGGCAGGTGGCTGTTGCAAAAACAAAACAAAACAAGCAGTGATGGCATACAGAGAGTGTGTGATAACCACTGGATGAATTTATTCGCTCTGTTACAGACAACACCTGAAACAAATGTTTCAGACGAAAGCTCGCACGGTTTATTATCATCGCAAGGGAGTTAACAGCAGATATCATAACAGGCAGGATCTGGGTATGTGACCGGCTGGGTTCCATTTTCCTTCCAGAGTTTGCAGATTTTTCACACCTTACCAAATGCTGCCCTGTTCAAAAAAACATGGCAGTCGCCCCTTTGTGTGACTCTTCCACAAATCACTGAGCCAAAGCGAGCCAACTGAAATAAGTTCTACCGTATAAATCAGGGGTCCCCAACCGCCGGTCCGCGGACCGGTACCGGTCCGCAGGGC